>NC_092048.1:3030049-3360751 GCF_003086295.3 Arachis hypogaea
AGAATCTTAAGTTCTGGTGCAATTGTGGATTGAGAATGAGATACATTTAAGTAATGACCAAGAATTTTACGAGACATATCCAGCTACAAAAATTCATGATAAACTCAAAACTGATATAGGAAATGCAAAATAGATAAAAAAAGAATTTAATTGTACAATGCAACTATGCAAGTAAGCCAAATCAACTAGTAAATTCTGTACCTACTCTTTGACACCTACAACTAATAAGCAGAGATGATTTTCTGCATAATAAAATGAACACAAGAAAACGATAAACAACTGCCATGAGAAACAAAACCAGCAAATTTGACCACTTTGAATTGGTGTCAGAAGAGATGTCATAGATGTTTTGGAGAGCTTGAAATCCTGATATGGTCCTCACCTCCCCAATTGAAAAGGTACTTCCTAGGTACTCATTCTCCAATAGACCCTACAATGAGAAAATTGGAATTATTGCTTTAATGCAGACTACAGAAAACTAGTTTAACTTAAATCTATGTTATGCTTTAGAATTTTACAAAAGAATTAGTGGATTTTATGAATCCTATCTCCTGAAATCTTAAGTAGTTGGATCGAAACACATGAATGATTTTATATTCACTGATTTCTTTCTGATATCATGAAAAACAAGTAACAAATTGACAACAAGGTAGTACTTTTGAACTAAAATTGAAGCAAGGAAGAGTGGAAATAGAAAATTTCTGAAACTTACCTGAATAGAGTATGTATGAAAGGATATATATGACATTGGATATATCCACACTGGTCCAGGCAAATCATTTCGGATTCTAAGATATCCGGCGGAAAGCATCATCACTACCTGAAATGGCATGCAAGTAAGTCGCACAAATATGATTACAAGTATTAAATACAATTTTAGTAAAACTAATGTTAGATATGACATTGTTCCAAATACTAGACTCACCTGAATGCACAAAGTTGTTAAGAAACTCCAGAAGATATCTTGCCATAAAGTAGCAACAAGTAGCATAAGTGCTTCACTTGCTAAAAGAGACATGAAAATGTTGAGCACAAAGTACATTAAGAAGTTGAATTCATCTCTCAGCCCTACTAGGAAGTAGAAAACTAGACTTGATGAAATGGAGATGAGGAAAAGGAATGGCATGCTGGACAAGAATTGTCCAAGTAAAAATACTAGTGCACTTGAATGCTGGTTAGATTCTTCACATTCATACATCTGCAATATGAGTAAACAGCTTATCATCAGCAACATTTTGAAAGATTAGAGAGTTAAAACTGTTAAAAAAATCCATGATTACCTTGATTTCTTTAATAAGTCCAGGCACGCCAGCAATGCTTAGAAGCGAATAGAATGATACAAATACAAAAATTGCTGTAACTCTAGTCTGCAATGCAAAAGATGATAGAATGTTAAGTCCTTTGCATCATGAATTGCAGATGTAAACATGACTTGAAAGATAAAATGCAGTTGACATGTAGTGTGAACTCACCCCAACTGAAGAAAGCGAGTGCCCCAAGCCGGAAAATATAGTACCAATGCAAAGTGTAAGAAGCATACAGAGAACCAGACGAATCCAGTAATATTTCCACTCCCTTGACATAACCAATAAAGACCTCCATGTCAAGACTGCTATGCGAGTAGCAGCACTAGCTTTGCCTTTGTATTTAAGAGATGGACCTTCCTGGGAACCAAGATTTCTTGTTTTAGAATTAATGTGGATTAAACCAATAAAATAAATCATGATTAATCCAGCTCAAGGAACAACAGCTTCATGCAAAAGTTAATTATAATATATACCTTCTCTGTGAGTTTCATAACCATATTTTCAACAGCAGCTGCATCTGCAGATGATTTATATGTTGCTTCAAGTGTGCAAATAGCCACTGCTGTGTCCATGTTGACCGAAGAAAAGTCTCCATTATCATCCTATTATAAATATAATGTTCATAAAATCTCTGACAAAAATATGTAATTTTAGAAGGAAAAGAAAATATATACATTTACCTGCCAGTTTTTACACATTGCAATTATCCTGTCAAAATCTGTATTGATTGCTCGAAGAAAGTGATCGGAAGGACTTTGCATGATAGGGCAGGGAAATCCAGCATTTGAGAAGTGCTTCATCAAAGTAAATAAAGCAGTCAGTAATTACAGAAAAGGGATCATTGAGAACACTGCAACACACTCATTTTCCATGGTCACTTTTACCTGCAAGCAAGCTAATGTTTCTCCAAAGAACAAAGTATTTCCATTCGAAAGAAGGCATATTCGATCAAAAAGGCCGAAGACTTCTGTGCTGCTCTGGTAAATAGTAAAAATAAGAGTGCAGCCACTGCTTGCAAGTTTCTTCAATGTAACCATCATCAAAAGTGCTGAGACACTGAAGAAAAAGAAAATTACTAGATGCCTCTAAAAGTGTGAAATGCAATCAAGCAACTGATGACATTGGATTTTCAAAGAAATCCAGCATAGCAAGAAGAACACCTGTCCAGACAATAAAGAGGTTCATCTATAAACAGGATTTGTGGTCTCATCACAAGCTCCCTCGCAATGCTAACACGTCTTCTCTCGCCCCCGGAGAGGCCCTTTGAATAACAATGTCCACCAATAAGTGTATTTGCATAGTCACCTAAAGACATCGCTTGGATAGCTTCCTCTACCACATTCTTTTTCTGAAATAAGAATCCTGGGAGTTGAAGCAGAGCTGAATAGTACAGAAACTCTCTCACAGTGAGTGATCCAATCAGATTGGTCTTTCTCTCCACAAAACCCTGCAATTCAGAAAATAGCTTCTCATATAACCAAAACTCATTGGTTCATATGTAAACCTGTTCAAGCATGAGTTTATTATAACTAAGCAAATTAAGCTCGATTGGAGTGTTAAACAAAACACAACAAAAATTCCAATACTAAACAGGTAGTGAGATATTGAACTCACATATGATCCATAGGACAAGTGCGATTTCGCCCCATTCACAAACACTTCACCATAAGTCCTGGTTGAAGGATGCAATCTTCCTGAAGTAAAGAAGATCATAATTTCCAATTTAGCTTTAAGCATACAAATACACTTATTATTGAGCAAGGACAAAGCAAGTTGCTTTAAGACCTGCAATGGCGCGTAACAACGTCGATTTCCCTGATTTAGCAGGTCCCATAATCACAGTCATTGTACCAGGTAAGGCATAACCAGTTGAACTCTTAATAACATTATCAGAGTACTTCCTTTTTCCCTTTATGGTAACAGTCAAATCCCTCCACACAACAGAAGCACCAACGATCTTATGAGGAAGAACTGCACCCTCCAATATATATGAACCATATGGAGATGCCAAGGAACCACTGTTGAGCTTAGAAAGCGAAGGTGAAGCCGGGGTTGCAACATTGATAGTGTCTCCTCCTCCTTCATCACCTCTAGCTTCAACATCAGTGTCTTCCCATTCAGGTGAGTCCTCAAATGAGATTGGTTGTCGAAGAGAACCCGGCTTTCTAAGGTAGAAGAAGTGACTTGATGGCACCCTACTCGCCGGGCTACTTGCTGATGAAGAAGAAGACCGATATGCATCCGATTGAGACTGTATTTCTTCCATGAATCAAAGTCTAAATACCATAGAAATTCAGTACAAGCCGGTTGTTACATTTGCAGCATACATACATTTCTTTTATATATTCAACATTCTCTGATCAATGGAGAATTTCTTTCATCAACTACCTGTCATGCAAGTCACACATTTCTTGTTAAAAGTGGTAAAATTTAAGACCAATTTGAAAATCTCAAAATATATCAACCAAAAGGAACTATACAGAACACAAAGTTGGCAAATACAAAGTACAAAACAGCTAAAGTGGTTGATTGTCTTTTCTCTTTTCTTCATCAAGTAAGAACACAACAGTTTAAAGGGACCAGAGAAAGTAAAGCAGGATCTTTAAACAAATCCAAAAGCTAAATAAAAAATAAATAAAAGGGAAGAAGAAGCGGTGTGAGAAAAATGGGAAAAAACAAAAAAAAAAACAAAAACAAGAACAAAACAGAAGCATTTCTGAACCAGATGAGCTTAGAAGAGAAACATGGCTCCCAGCCAAGAGAGCAAAGCGTGTCTTTTCATTCCACTAAACAAAACACAAAACCCATGTTTTGTTTTCCATAGAAAATGGTGACAGGGAACAAGAAAGAACCAAACTTGCACCTTCCTAGAATGTAAAAGAACAAAAAGCACTGAGAAAAATGCAAAGATTCCTCTTTTACCTATGCTACATACTAAAACTGAAGAACCAAGCCAAAACAATGCAGAAAGATGCCACATTAATCTTATGCTAATAAAGCTTTCAGTACAAATAACAAAACAGAACAAAACAAAAAATGGAGAGAAAGAACAGCACCTGGATCTAACTAAGCATTCAGCTGAGTTGAGCTCAAAGAAGTAGTGAAATGTGAAAGCTTTGACAAAGAGAAACACTCAAAGGCAAAGAGAAAGACCAAAGCTTTAAGCTCATATGCTATAAAGACACTGCTGACTGCTCCACTTCAGTGTACTGTGTAAACTTAGAAAATAAATTATTCGATCATGGTTTATATTTTATTTGCTATTAAATAAAAATATAAACTTTGCTTATATTAGTATTTAGTAGTCACACACACACTCACACTCAAACCTCATCCAGTATTATAGTTTTGTATGCATTTGCTTTTATTTTATCTTTTCTTTTTGTTTTTCTTTACAATAGTTTGTTCTTTCTTTTTCATTTTCCAAAGACCAATATGGAAATGATGTTGCTTCCATGTGCTAATGCCACAATTTCCAGAACCCCAAAATTGAGGGGGCCAGTCCCCTATAATTTGATCACATCAATGATCAACCAACCTTATTATTATTATTATTATTATTATATTTTACTAATAATAACAAAATTACAATAACTGTTTTTGCATAGTATTGTTAATGTTAGAGGCTAGAATAGAAAGCATGAACTATGTACTATATAAATGGATTCATCAAACACAGATAACACAAGTGTGATGTGAAAGTGATGTATGTACTTATGTATCATTCATTTGTGTCTCTATGGATTGTAAATTATAATTTTTATGGGGAGGGGTGGAGGGAAGTGGTGGGGACAGTTCAATTTAAAGGCTTACTTTTAAAAATATAGATTAAAACTTTGAATGGATGATGCATTTAAGAAAATATATTTTTCTAGAAAGGAGAAACTCTTACATAAAACCAACACAATGGACATGGTTTTGCTCCTAATTTTGTGGAGGTTAAGAGAATGAAAATGGTGATAGAGCCTAATTTTGTTTACTTCTAAAACTTTTTGGTGTTTCAAACTAATGAAATATTTATAAAATTAAAGTCACTAATCACTAATTTTATGTAGACCAAAAAATTAATATATTTTTCTTTATCAATTTTCAAACTATAATAGTTTACTTTATTGGAAGACAACTCAATAAGCCAAAAGAAATGAAAGAAAGTGTATAACTGTTCAACTTTGACAAATGCAAAGGAAAACAAAACATAGCATGATCTCGTTAAAAATCAATTCGTCGCAAATATGAGTTTATTTAAAATTTTGCATATGGTAATATTTGAATTCTTGACTTCTGTTTAATCGAATGAATTGACTGACGATAGTATGATTTTGTTAGGTATTTCTGGATTTGACAAATTAAAAATTAATCCGTCGCAAATTTAAATTTTATTTAAGAATTGATTATTATATACATATGATAAGATTCGAACTCTTAACTCCTATTTAATAGAACACACGAATAATTCAAATAGTTGACATACATAGCATGATTTGTCAAAAAGAAAAATGCTTGAAATATATAAATTATATATAAGGCTGAAGCAAGCACGTAACAGATAACAACAGATCTTGTTGACAAAAGTAAATAGAGGGTTCTGTTACTGTATACCATAATGTTCAATAATGATTACATTGACAACTAAAAAGTAATCATCATATAAATGTGATCTTAATGAAAAAGTTTCTTCTCTGAGGGGTCACTTGCTTAAGTGCTATATGAGTTGTGTACAAGGAAATGAATAATAATGAAAACATATAACCGTTGGTATATGGGTACAATTGATAGCATTCATCGTGCATAATCATGAACATTCTAATCATAGTTTGCAGTAGAATGCTTACTGGAGACGTTTATTCAATACAAGACTTGTTTCTTAAGTTAAAAAGGATAACAATCTTCATTTGTTGGAGATTTCAGATTTGCAATCATAGTGAAAATATGGAAACTTATATATAATAATAATAATAATAATATAATAATAATAATAATAATAATAATAATAATAATAATATATTTAAAAAATTTGAAATGAGTAATTTATTTATTTATTTGTTTTTTGGACTGGAAGTTATTTATTCTTAATTCTGGACCAATAACGGTTTTTGTTTGTTTGGACTGAAGACATAAACTTTTTGAACCATGAATTTTGGGTGAGCCCATGTCTAATTCACAAGGACAAAAAAGAACATGAATTAGGCCTATCCCAAGGGAATTGTTGTCCATCACAGATAAACGCAAATGTAAGAAAAATTAGCCCAAAATGCGCAACGGGACAGCAAATTGTTTTAAAATAAAATATTGAAAAGAATAAGACTTAAAAAAAAAAAGAATATGGATTTGCAAGTTCAAAGGGTTGAATATTTATTCAAAAAAAAATTAGCTCATTATAATACATATTTAATTTTTGAGAATTACTAGTCAAATTGACGTACGAAATTATATTCGTATTTCAATTTAGTAGAGTTAATATTGAACTCCAATTCAATTTAGCTTTTTAATTTTTAAATAATTTAATTTATATTTTAAAATTTTAATGTATGACTCAATCTGATTCTTCGGTCTATTTTTGTTATTGAAAAAATGATATTGCACATTTAATTAAACAGAGAATAAAGATTGAATGGTCAAAATATCAAACTGTTCATGCCAACCTCCAAATGAATGGCTAGAGTTTCATCTCAACAACTACAACTTCTTCGTTGAAGCATCCTTTTCTCCCACTCAATTACCGCTCTTTTTTCATCTTCACCTTCTTTTTCATTTTCATCTTCATCGTTCTCCATTTTCTCATATTTTGCCACCAGCATAACTACAACCACACTCTCCTCCTTCAACGCGATACCACAGACCGCGTGCCACACCACATGCCATCTCCTCTAAATACAGGCACTCCTCACCATCACCGCCCTCCTTCGCAACCCCCGCATTACACACACCCTTTTGAGCCTCGCACACCTATGCAATGACGTTTTATTCCCTTTTAATTTTTCATCACTTCAACGATGCTTTAGACACTTTTATATACTAATACCGTGATCTAGGCTTATTCTAATAGCCACGTTCCTCATCAACCTCTTGATTTTTTTCTTTTATTTTTTGCATAATAATTTTTTTCAACAACTACACATTTGTGCTTTTAATTGATTTCTGTATTAAGATGGATTGCCTTCAACTTGGGAGAAAGTGCCACAGTCAAACCCTGAAGAATGGGATTGATAGGGTGCTATCGGTTCAAAACTTTTTGATTCACATGTATTGGTGTTGCGGTGATGTTGGAGTTGGTTCCACGAGCATGCTTTGCGATGGCGTTGTCGCGACGAGAGTAGGAGAATCGCGGCGGCGTGGTTGTGAGTGTGACTGTGTGAAAGAGTGAGAGGGAGGCGAGATTGAGAAGAGAGGTGCGACGATGGAGGCGAGAGGACGGTGAACTGAGGTGAGAGAGTGCCAAATTGAGGAGGAAGAGGAGGAAGAAGAAGAATCACCAATCGAGAGTTTGCTTAATGAACGATGTCATTTTGTTACATTTTAGGTGCCATGTGTCAATTAAACGTGTCATGTTACTTTTTTTATGACAAAAATGGATGGAGGGGCCAATTTGAATCACATATTAAACTTTTAAACTACAATTTAGGTCAATTGAAAATGGGAGGAATAAATTGAATCGGAAGTCAAATTTCAGTAGCCATTTTGAGTATTAACTCATTTTAGTCGACAAAATTTTGATGTATTCAATTTAGTGTTTTAAGTTTTAACTTATCATTATTGATCATGTTAGTTGACCTTATTTTTGCCATATTAGTATAATTTTAGAAATCAATATAAGTAGGTAAAAATTCAAGTGTAGTTAACTTTATGTGAAGTTGATAATTAATAATTATTAAATAATTTGATTGATTTGATTAAATTTTTATCTAACGATTATCAACTTCACATAAAGTTGACTACACTTGAGTTTTTAATATATGCTTATTAACTCAAGTTTAGAAAAATTATTCTCCACATACAAGCGTTTTATCCATACACGTCTTTACAAGTCATTTATATTTACGCGTTTCGTGCCATTACTGCACGTTCTTCTTCTTCTTGTTACTGCACGTTCTTCTTCTTCTTCGTTATCGTCGTCATCAACACCACCTCTTCCTCCTCCTCCTCTTCCTCCTTCTTTTTCATTGGAATTTCTTCTCCTCCTTTTATTGTTTTGAATCAAATCAAGTGGCTGAGGTGTGGTTCAATTCAGAAAAAAATGTAGCATTAGAGGAAACATTTTTCTGTATTTGCAGCGAATTTTGGTGTAACACGAGGATATTTGGGTATATTTTTAAGAATTTTTAGTGTATTTTTATTCTGATAAATTATGCATAATTTAAAACTCTTCCTCTTCCTTCTCCTCATCTTCTACTGCTTTTCTTTTTTTATCATCATCACCATCTTCTTCTTCTTTTTCTCTTATTCATCTTTTTCTTTTTGTTTTATCTTCTCAAATTTCTTCTTGTTTTACTTTCTTAACAAGAATAAAAACAAAAAAATCAAACAAAGAAGAAGAAGAAACACATAATGTTGCAAAATTACTTAGAAGAGGATGAATTTACATTAATTTAACTAAAAGAAAGAAAGAAATAAGGAAAAAAAGAAGAAAAAAATGCAGGATTAGAGAAAATATTTTTTCTGTATTTCCAGTAAATTTGGGTGTAACACGAAGATATTTGGGTGTAACATAAAGATATTTGGGTGTATTTTTATTTTGATAAGTTTTTCATAATTCAAAACTCTTCTTCCTCCTCCTCATCATCTTTTACTACTTTTTTTTTATCATTATTACCATCTTCTTCTTCCTTTTTTATTCATTTTTTTCTTTTTGTTATACCTTCTCAAGTTTCTTCTTATTTTACTCTCTTAACAAGAATAAAAAAAAAAATCAAACAAAAAAGAAAAAAAAACACATGATGCTGCAAAATTACTTGAAAGATGATGAACTTACATTCATTTAACTAAAAGAAAGAAAGAAATAAGAAAAAAAAAGAAGAAGAAAAAAATGCAGTATTAGAGAAAATATTTTTTTGTATTTGCAGCAAATTTGGATAACACGAAGATATTTATTTGGGTGTATTTTTATTCTAATAAGTTCTGCATAATTCAAAACTCTTTCTCTTCTTCTTCCTTATCTTCTTATTTCGTTTTTTTAAAATTATTCTTAGGAGAAAAAATCAAACAAAGAAAAAAATGCATAATATTGCAAAATCAATAAAAAGAGGATGAGAAAAAAATACAGTAACAATAACAATAATAAAAAGAATCACAATGAGGATGAAACACGTGAAGAAGAAGAAGAAGGAATCCGAAAAAAAAGAAGAAGGAAGAATACAAAGAAAAAGGAGAAGAAGAAGGAGGAAAAAGAGGAGGAGGAAGAACGTGAAATACAAACGTTAAAGAAGAACTGTTTTTCATTTTGCGCTATTCAAAGTTGAGGAAGCGCGTGTTTACACACTCCTTAAGTGCATGTTTTGGCGCCATTATTTTGTTAAAAAAAGATATTTTTTCAATAAAAAAAGATCATTTTTTTATTTTTTAACGTGTTTGGCAAATTTCTAGTAGTAAAAGTAAAAACACTAGTAAAATAAAAAAAAGATCTTTTTTGAGAAGCTGTAATTTACATCTTTTTTAAAAGATCTTTTTTCCTTAAAAAAAGATATTTTTCATGTAATAAATAAATAAAAAAGTACTTTTATATTGTTATACCCAAACATAATTGATCGATAAAAAGACCTTTTTACATGAGATATCCAAACACAAAATTACTTTTACTTCTCTATAAGATCTTTTAAAAAAGAGAAAAACCCAAATCAGCCCCTGACAATTACCTCGAAAGACAACGAGGCCCCTGACAAAAAAAAAAACCTAATCCGGCCCCTGACAAAAAAAACCCAACCCGGCCCCTGACAATTACCTCGAAAGGACAACGAGGTCCCTGTGCCAAAAAAAATTAATGTTATTTTTTTTGGCACAGGGGCTAATCAGTCCCAAAAAAAAATTATCAGGGGCCGGATTGGGTGTTTTTTTTTCTTGGGGGCCTCGTTGTCCTTTCGAGATAATTGTCAGGGGCCGGATGGGGTATTCACTCTTTAAAAAAAGATAACTCGAAAAAAGATCTTTTCTTAAAAGCTCACCCAAACAAGCCCTAAATTGAGAGTTATTTTTTGTTGGGTTTAAATTAATTTATATAAATTTATACGCCAAAAAGACTTATACGAGCTTGTTTGGGTGAGCTTCTAAGAAAAGATTTTTTTTAGTTGTCTTTTTTTAAAAGATCTTATAGAAAAGTAAAAGTAATTTTATGTTTGGGTATCTTATGTAAAAAATAACAATATAAAAATACTTTTTTGTTTATTTATTATATGAAAAACATATTTTTTTTAAGGAAAAAAAATCTTTTAAAAAAAGATATAAATTACGGCTTCTAAAAAAAGATTTTTTTTTATTTTTTTAGTGCTTTTACTTTTACTACTAGAAATTTGTCAAACACGCTAAAAAATAAAAAAAGATTTTTTTTTATTAAAAAAATCTTTTTTTTTATCAAAATAATGGCGCCCAAACAAATACTATCTATAGCAAGCATCAATTTAAAAAAAGATAATTTGACTTTAGAAATAGAATTGTTTAAATCAAATTTAAATTGTATAAAGAAAAGATAAGATTAGAATCTTTTACACACTATATATTAACTTGTCCCGTAATCCACTAATCCGCATAAAACAGTCCAAAAGTTATAAGTTTATCCCAATTATTTTTCTTGCTGAACAAACCAGCCGAAAATAAATAGTGATAAAAATCGGAAAATAAATAAAATTAAAAAAATTCAGTTTTTGCTTCTGCTGTTTGTTCTTCTGCAACTCTCAACTCTCTTCTCTTTTCGCTGCACTTTTCTGATCTTCCGATTCCACCAAATTGCCAATGTCTCACCAGGGCGAATCATCCGACTCGTGAGTCAACTTGTTCTCTCAGATATCTTCGCCCCAAAAATACTTCTTTTTCTCTTATTAATGTTTTCGTTTCCAGGTTAAGTTTGCCCCAAAAAATTCAAATAAAAATCTTTTTTCTTTTTCTTTTCTTAGGAAATCGGGGAAGAAGGACTTCTCCACCGCGATTCTCGAACGCAAGAAGTCTCCGAACAGATTGGTCGTCGATGAAGCCGTCAACGACGATAATTCCGTCGTGGCTATGCACCCACGGACAATGGAAAAGCTCCAACTTTTTCGGGGCGACACTATTCTCATCAAGGTCACTTCTTTGAACCTTTTCGATGGTTTGCAATCTAGTTCCCAAACATGGGTTTCGTGTATTTTGTGAAGAAATTGTGTTGTCTGTTTTAAGGGTTTAGCTAAAACATACTAATGTTTTTGGGATCAAAAGGAGAAAGGAAAACTTGGCAGTGTCTTTGGACTTGGTTTATGACCTATTCTAATCCTCTCCGTGTGTTTGTCTTTAATCAATTTTCAAGTTCTCTGCTTGTGTATTATGCTGAAACTTATTATTTTGAATTGAATTGAAGTTTGAAACTTTTATTGTTTTTGGACTTGTTTGGTGAGCATTTTGGTGTTCTGTGCTGGGTTATTTGGTCATTGTGCTGTGTTATTATGTGATGTCTTCCAGGGGCTTGTGTGGTTTGTGATGTTTGATTTGTGGTGCAGGGAAAGAAAAGGAAGGACACTATTTGCATTGCACTTGCTGATGACAATTGCGAGGAGCCCAAAATCAGGATGAACAAGGTTGTGAGGTCCAATTTGAGGGTTCGTCTCGGTGATGTTGTGTCTGTGCATCAGTGCCCTGATGTTAAGTATGGGAAACGAGTCCACATTCTGCCTATCGATGATACTATCGAAGGTGTCACTGGAAATCTGTTTGATGCTTACTTGAAACGTGAGTTTCTAGCCTGCTTTGCTCTCATGTTGCAGAGAATAGCATAGTTTCAGTTATTATGACTTATGACTGCTTCAGTAGTAAATTCTGATTTGTTCTGGGACTTTCCTCCATATGATAGATTACCTTTTGAGTATGGTTTTATTTTTTTGAAGTGCTTTATTGCTGAACTTTAAAATTGGATCCTTGCTTCATGAGTTGATGATATTCATAACGATATTCTGAAGTTTTTCTTTTCTCTTCTGTCGTGATTATAGTGAGTTGACTTGTTATCTTTCTTTTTGTTGGAACTCCTTTTTCTGTAGCTGGCTGGACCTTATGCTGTCTATTTTATGAATGCATAATTCTATTGACTACCTTTTGTATATTGTGATATTTTACCACATTGATCTATTTGTAGAATCGTCTTTCCCCCTGATTCTACGCATTTCAAGCTGGAATTTTACATATCTGGGGAATTTTTTATTTTAGTTTTGTGTAAGTCTATGTGATGGAAATGTATACTAACATATTAATTATTTGTTTTATAACTTGAAGCTTATTTCTTGGAGGCTTATCGTCCTGTCAGAAAAGGAGATCTATTCCTTGTCCGAGGAGGGATGAGAAGTGTAGAGTTCAAGGTCATTGAAACTGATCCTGGGGAGTATTGTGTGGTTGCTCCAGACACTGAAATCTTCTGTGAAGGTGACCCCGTGAAACGGGAGGATGAAGAAAGGCTGGATGAAGTTGGATACGATGATGTGGGTGGTGTTAGGAAGCAAATGGCACAGATCCGTGAGCTTGTAGAGCTTCCACTGAGACATCCTCAGCTTTTTAAGTCGATTGGTGTGAAGCCACCCAAGGGAATTTTGCTCTATGGACCCCCTGGCTCTGGAAAGACACTAATTGCAAGAGCTGTTGCTAATGAAACTGGAGCTTTCTTCTTTTGTATTAATGGTCCAGAGATTATGTCCAAATTGGCCGGAGAGAGTGAAAGCAATCTCAGGAAAGCATTTGAAGAAGCAGAAAAGAATGCTCCGTCCATCATATTTATTGATGAGATTGATTCGATTGCACCCAAGCGAGAGAAGACAAATGGTGAAGTTGAAAGGAGGATTGTTTCACAACTTTTGACTCTTATGGACGGATTGAAGTCTCGAGCACATGTTATTGTTATTGGTGCAACAAATCGTCCAAATAGCATTGACCCAGCATTAAGAAGGTTTGGTAGATTTGATAGAGAAATTGACATTGGTGTTCCTGATGAAGTCGGTCGACTTGAAGTCCTTCGCATACATACCAAGAACATGAAGCTTTCTGATGAGGTAAATAGAGAGCATTTGTAACTTATATTGGTGTTTAAAGTTGTTTTCCATGTGGTTACATTTTTGTATGGATCCAAATTTTGCAATCTGTGAAGTGTTTGTATATTCACTTCTATCTTTTTTCCAGTTTATTCATTGACATCCTTAAATATTTTGTGGTTCAACTATTCTGATTCTTTTACTGTAGGTTGATCTGGAGAGAATTTCAAAAGATACTCATGGGTATGTTGGTGCCGACCTTGCTGCTCTTTGCACTGAAGCTGCTCTGCAGTGCATTAGGGAAAAAATGGATGTCATCGACTTGGAAGATGAGACTATTGATGCTGAAGTGTTGAATTCTATGGCAGTTACAAATGAGCATTTCCAGACTGCCCTAGGAACAAGCAATCCATCTGCCTTACGTGAAACTGTTAGTTGTTTTTTTTTGGTTCATTTTAGAATATTATCAAGTTTTAGGCTTTCTGTATGTCCCTCTGTTTTTTCCAAACTAATTCCCTCTGTCCACAGGTTGTTGAGGTGCCTAATGTCAGTTGGGATGATATTGGAGGCCTTGAGAACGTCAAGCGTGAGCTGCAAGAGGTCATACTTATTATTTTTTATTTTTAGTATACGTAATTTTGCGTTGTTCCATAATTCTATATCCTCTTAATCTGAAATCATCTTGCCTTTGTGGATGCAGACTGTTCAATATCCGGTAGAGCACCCAGAAAAGTTCGAGAAATTTGGTATGTCACCATCTAAAGGAGTCCTCTTCTATGGTCCTCCAGGGTGTGGAAAAACTTTGTTGGCCAAGGCAATTGCTAATGAATGTCAAGCTAACTTTATAAGTGTGAAAGGCCCGGAATTGCTTACTATGTGGTTTGGTGAAAGCGAAGCCAATGTTCGAGAAATTTTTGACAAGGCTAGACAATCAGCTCCGTGTGTTCTCTTCTTTGATGAGCTCGACTCCATCGCCACTCAGGTTTGCTTTTTTGGCTCGCTCCTAGTTTGATATATTAGTTTGCCTTTTGATATTGAATTTAGTTCTAATTGTACTCTATCGTTTAAGCTTAATGCCTTACCGTTGCTCACGCAAGTTTGGGAGAAAATGCAATGACCCCATGGTGTCACTAAGAATTGGATGTGATAGTAACTTCATGATTTTCGCAAATGCTTATCACTTTGTCATTGTTGCAGAGAGGAAGTAGTGTCGGGGATGCTGGTGGTGCTGCCGATAGAGTTTTGAATCAACTTCTGACAGAAATGGATGGAATGTCTGCCAAGAAGACTGTGTTCATAATTGGGGCTACTAACAGGCCAGACATCATTGATCCAGCACTTCTTCGGCCAGGCCGTCTTGATCAATTGATCTACATCCCTCTCCCCGACGAGGAGTCTCGTTATCAGATCTTCAAGGCGTGCATGAGGAAGTCACCTGTCTCGAAAGATGTCGATTTGAGTGCACTAGCCAAGTATACTCAAGGCTTCAGTGGTGCTGATATAACAGAGATATGCCAGCGAGCATGCAAATATGCCATAAGAGAAAACATAGAAAAGGTACGTTTATGAGTCTGGATTTTTGGAGTGTAAGGGAGAAAAGAGAAGGGATTGATGTAAAGCTTTACTCTTTAGTTCTTTGCCCTTCGAAACCATAACTCAAACAGCAACATGGAAACCTGACCTTATATATTTTTATGGTTTCATTCAGGACTTGGAGCGAGAGAGGAAGAGGAGAGATAACCCAGAGGCCATGGATGAGGATGTGGACGATGAAGTTGCGGAGATCAAAGCAGGCCATTTCGAAGAGTCGATGAAGTATGCACGTAGGAGTGTGAGCGACGCTGATATCCGCAAATACCAGTCATTCGCTCAGACCTTGCAGCAATCCCGGGGGTTTGGAACCGAGTTTAGGTTTCCAGAGACTGGAAGTAGGACCACTGGATCTGCAGACCCGTTTGCAACTTCTGCTGGTGGTGCTGATGAAGATGATCTATATAGTTAGATTCTCTAATAATAGAATGATGTATTTGAGTCTCACATGTTTAGGTCAAAAGATGCGTTTGTAAACTGCTGAAACCTGTTGCATATTTAGCATTTCACATACTTATAGATTAACCCTGCATTGTTACCAGTTTTAATAGAATTCAGATACAGGTCCTTTTGTTATGTTAGAAAAATTCTGATCATGTTAAAAGATAATCATGCCTTCGATTGCTACTTTACCATGAAATTCAGTCTTTATACATGGCTACTTAATTAAACAACGCTATGAGGGATTACAAAATCTTATTGGTTAGAGATTATATTTTATTATCACCAACTTAAAACTACCAATTATGATTCAGAAACTACTCTGCATAAAGAACTAACATATTTTCAATTCTTCTGAAGTTATGTTTTTTATACTTCCATGAGACAGGTTATTTTAACATTAAATCTTTGAACACCGGTTTGATATTCATTTTATAATCTCTGGATTTTGGTGTGCTCCTACTTTTGGGTGCCATTCATTTTATATAATTCATCATTATAAACAATGTAGCCTCAACCTACTTGAATGGATATAAAAATTTTGGTGATTGATAATTTTATTTAAATACTAAAACTCATGTTAGTATGAATTTTAGTTACATGAAATTCTTATTCACAAGCTAGGACAATATGCATGCCATACACATAGTAATGGCTTAAAAAAAATATTTATCATACTCTTTCTTCACAATATTGGACCAACATATCTTAGCATTCTATACACACAACAGGAAAAAAGGAAACTTAAGATCATCTTGCCTATCCACATCACTCAAAATTGAAATATATAATAAAGAAAAGAAAGAAGAAAAAGGCACCATCCATGAGCCAAGCAAAGCAAAAAGACACAACTATTTTCTCATGTTCCAACTTCAGAAAAACCATATATAAGAAAAGCAGTGATTGAAGTCTCTTCCATTGAACAAGATCATATCTTCAAGCTTAAGGATTCTTTGAGTGCATTATTCCAGAGCAGCTTAGTGTATCATAGTTCACAAATCTGCTTGGAGCAGAGTTATGGCGAAACCCTTTCGGCAAGCAATTACTCACTTGTCTCCCATTGAAGACATTCTTGTTATTTCGCTTATCCGGCATCACAAGAGTACTCTCTGCTTCTTCTTCAGGCAAGAACATCGGCCTAGTAACCGTGCTTGGCGCGCTGCGGGGAATGATCACCCTTGAGGCATTAGCCATACTCATGCATAGAAAATTTAGTGCAAGGAAGAAGATATAAAGGGCCACAAGAAAAGAAACATGTGTAGTAGAAGTAGTAGTAGGCATTTTCAAGTGTTGTGTTTGTGTTGTTTGAAGAAAGAGGAGGATTGTGAGAGGCTTATAAGGTGGATTTTTGAAGCAAAAGGGTCTTAAATGGGCTCGTGAATAGGGTGATGGATGCAGATATATATGCAGATACAGCTAAGTTTTATAGTACAAAGATACATAACTTTGTGTGTTGTGGTGGAGGTGAGTTGGTGAGAGAGAGGTGGTGAATGAGTTTTTTCTCTTTTGATCTGTGCAATAAGGAAGGATGCTCGTGAGTTACTTCATCTTATTTCCACAACTCAAGTCAATTTTTTTTGTTCCTGTTCTTGCCCCTAAATCCAAGTTGTATCTTCCTTTTTTTGTTGTTTACAAAACAACATTGTAATTTCATATACGAGAAAAATATGAATGATTATATCTCTAACCGTTTTCACAGTGGTTATAATAGTGTTAGACAACTTTTATTACAATTAATAGTTGAAGAGATAAACCACTTGACTTCATAATGAAAAATAGTTGAGATTGTGTCAGGTAACTGGGGAACTCATTAAGCCTTCCTATAATGCTGACTTATGTGTGTTTAGTTTCTGGTTTTGTCATTTATTAGAATTGAATCCAATTAACAAACTTGTGTAATAGTGAATAACAACACCATAGTCTTTACCTCTCATTTAAATGTTTGGTGGCCTAATAGGAAAACAAGTCTCATCAATCTTCTTCCGGAGTGGTAGTTTTAACTTCTTAAGCTTTAAATTATCTAATATTTTGAAAAAAAGATATGACATTAATGTATCCATAATATTCAGAAGTGGTTGAATATGATGTAACTTACCCTAATAATTAACAATCTTCCACCTAAAAAGTTGCAATTATTAATACTAAAGTCATGATATACATAAGAGGATATTGAATTAGACTATTCAACTGCAAGCCAGTGTGTATTTATAGATTGTGTTGTGTGGTTTCAAGTTTGTGAAATGTGAAACTCTGAGCATAATTAGTTAAGTTGGGTCTGAAATTGAATAGCCTGCACTCTAACAATAGTGACATTAATAACTACCCCAAACTAAAATGGAATAGGAATTTAGAATCTACCAGAAGAATTTACTGAGAGTGAAAGGTCATAAAGGTGTGTAAAACATTACCATTTATTATTCACAATGTTAATTGGTAATTTTTTACAATGAGATGAGTTTGATTGGAATTGATTGAGAAAAATTAACAGGGAGCGTTAGTGAGTATGAAACTAAAAGGGATCACAAGAGTTGGCAAAGATTAAAGACTTGATTTGCTTTGGTCACGTGATCCATGTCACCCCTTGGACTTAAACTTTGTTCTAAGTTCCACCAGCTAAGAAAATATTTGTCGGTTCATTTCAATCTCTTTTGCTTTGTTAAGGTTTAATAGAAATGTCTTATTTCAAGTCTAAAACTTTATAAGTACCAACTAGTGAATTGTATAATAAAAAAATATTTTATAGATAAAAAACATAATAAATTTTAAAAAGAGTAACACATTAATATTTTATTCTTAGTATACTTACCACATCAGTATTTTAATTTATTACATCAGATTTAATAAAATAAATTAATAGTATTAACTAGAATATTTTTTTATTTTATAAGAATTTTAAGAGAAAAATTGTTGTTTTATTCCTTTTCACTTTTCTCTTTCTTCTTAGACTTGGAGGAAAGGAGGCAAAGGGATAAGGGAGCAGAACAGAGAGAGAGAGAGAGAAACAGAGAGTAATAGTTGGTGGAGAGAACAGAACACAACACAAGAGAAGAAGACAGTTATCTTCAATGGATCTTGTCATGCACCACCCTCCTTCACTTCCCTCCTCCTCCAACAGTTAAGATATTATTTTCTTCCTCTTCTTCTTCATTGTTTTTTTTAAAATTATTATTATTATATGTAAAATTAGTATGTTATGTGTTAAACTCAATGGAGAATTCTGAAAACTAAGTCACGGGGAATTCATGTCCTTTCATGATGCTGCCGTTGCTTTTGCATAGTTCAATTGAATGCTGTCACATACTATGAATTCCTCAAGGTTCATGGATATACCTATGTCTTGAATTTTATAGAATTATAGTCCTCAATTTGTTGTTTCCTTGATTGAATAGATGGAAAGTCACAACAATTTCAAGGAAGGAGATTATCCACCGTGTCCTTTGCATTGCCTGAGACAGCAGCTTCAGTGGCGGTTACTGCAACCCTTGTTGCTGCAGCTGCCACTCTTCTTGTAAACAGAACCAAATCTTCTGATTCTTCAACACAGGTAAGTAACCAAATCTTTCCAAACATAATTATGCTTATCTTAATTAGTAGAGATAACTATATTCTTATTAGTATGTTAGTTGTTAATAGTATGCATTGTGTACTACACTATGAAAAATATTATTTCACCAAATATTTTATTTGATTAGCTGATTTGGTAGCTGATTTTTTTTTTTTTTGTATAATATAGCATGGTTGCTGCATTATATTGCTACCTTTTTCATATGACTAGTGTTAATTTGTATAAATCAAAATCAAATGTCTTTATTAAAGGTTGAAATTAAAGTGAAAGTCTGTGAAGATTGTGGAGGTTCTGGTATATGTTCAGAGTGCAATGGAGAAGGATTCGTGCTCAAGAAACGATCGGACGAAAGCGCAGAGAGGGCAAGATCACAAGCTAAGAACATGGCTACTCGATTCACAGCAGGGTACTAATGTACTATTGTTTTTCCTCCTCTAACCTCCCTTGTTTAATTTCTCTAATTAATAGCTTAGTTATTGAACTATATATGTTATAGGCTTCCAAAGAAGTGGAGCTATTGTACAAAGTGCTCTTCTAGCAGATCCTGTTCAACCTGTGATGGAACTGGCAAATTAAGCTACTAAACTTCAAGATTTAGATTCAGATACCATAATCTGGTAACTGATTAGTTAATTTCTAATTAGCATTTTACTTGATGTATTGTTCTACATGAAGCAATTGCTTGTGTAAATATGTTGTATTTGTTAAATTATTAAGCTAGTGTTGAACTTGGTGCATGACGCATTTATTTATATTTATATATAGTTTGTATTTGTCAGTTTGTGTTTGTCTTCATCATACTTGGTACCTTTTTGTTTCTGCTTCTCAACATTTTTCTCAAAACATAAACGCTTACGTTTGTTTTTTTGCAGTCCCAAAATCTTGGAATTGAATGAATTATAGAATGTGGCTTGAAGCAAACGACACGTATAGTGGTTAACCATTCTTTTTCTTAAGCTTGATTGCGTGAAGATGAGTCACTCTTGTAAGCATTATTTGAACATAGTTGTTAGTTTTTATTGTATTATAAGCTCCAATAATTGAAGTGAGGAATCATCAACATAATAAACTGGTAACAATGTTAGTCTTAAGATCTGTGTTGACGTATTGTTGATGGTAATGTCACCTTATATAAGTTGTTCCCACTTGCTCTCACATTATTCAACGCCAGAATATTCAATCTCAACGATACTAAAATTAATGAGCATGAGAAATAATAGCTTATTTAAATATATTAAATTATTTTTCTTCATAAAAATAACTTAGTAAGAGCAGTCATTTTTTTTCTTAATGTACACCAAAATTCAAAATTACATGGTCGATATATTATTCATTATTTTTTATATATCAATTTTAGGTAAAAATTTTAACTTCATATAAAATTGATAGTTGATAGTTTTTAGATAATAATTTAGTCAAATTTATCAAATTATTTAACAGCTTTCATCTATTAATTTCATATCAAGTTAAATGCATCAGCTGTGTTTTCAACTTATTTTTAATACATATTATATCAAATATGCTTGCACCACAAATTGAAGCACCTAATCTAAAAAACAGATTCCCTTACACCCAAACTTTATGTGCAAGAATCACATAAGAGGTGGAAAATTATCAAATAAAAAAGAACCTGAGATTCTTCAACTTGAATTGGTTGATTATTATTATTATTATTAGACATTATTATTATCATGGGTAGGGGTTGTGTTGGGTGGAGTTGGTGCAGATGCAACACGCTTTCCTCTCTCAGATCTGCTATTCTCAGCAAACTTAAGACTTCCTTGGTGCAAACCCTTCTGCTTCTCTTCTTCATTCCATTCAGAAGTGTAATAGTATTCTTCAGTGCATTTCTGTGCATCTTTTGAAGCAGGGAAAAACATGCTACCCCATTGAGGAAAATGAACCAGTGTCACCGGCAAAGTGCATGCCACAATCATGCCACCCATCAACGACAGCCCCGCCGACGTCGAGAACCGGTTCGTTGAGAAGAAAACCAGCTGAGTCAACCCTGAACCGAAGTTGCCACCTGCACCGGTGAGCCCTGAGATGATTCCAAGGGATCTTCTTGAGATGAAGGGGACGATGCCGAAGGTTGCGCCGCATGCGGCTTGTGCTCCCACGGAGAAGAGAATCATCGCCACGATGGCTATTGGCAGAGAGTTGGCCCGCCCCAGCCATATGCAGAACACACCGCCAAGGCTTTGGAGGATCCATAGGGCCCAAAGCCTGCCCCTCATTCCGAACAACCGGGCTGCAACATCAGATGTGTATCCACCAAATGGCCGTGCTATGATGTTTGCCATTCCAAATGTTGCTGCTATCATTCCAGCTGTGTGTAGCTTCAGATTAAACCTGCACTACAATTTCATTCATTATTAGTTTCGTGTATGAGTTTATTTTTGATGCGCTGATATTTTTAGATAATTATTCACGCTGTTATCACGTGAAGTTAATATCTGTTTGATAAAAATTTAGTCAAATTACTTAACGGCTCTCAGTATCAACTTTATGTGAAGTAAACTGCACCTGAATTTCCACCAATATACGTGTAAAACTGCTCTACAAACCTGTCATAGAAATATTCGGCAATTACGTTGTCAGTGGTAAGTTCAACTCCCATGGAGTAACCATACAAAAGGGCAAAGACCCATGTCCTGTAATTTGTGATGGCATACCACAACACCTTTGAGAATTTGTCTTTGGAAACATCCCCCTTCTTTTGCAAGCTACCAAGGTTACCATCAGGCAAATCTTGTCCTAGGGTTAACACCATGATCCCCATTATAACATGCAAGAAACCGGGTACAAAGAAAGCAATCCTCCATGCAGTGAATGGAGTTGACCCAGCTTTCCTAATCACCTCATAAACCAACGGCATTATCAACTGGGTGGCTCCGCCACCCATGTTCCCCCACCCCGCCGCAGTTCCATTCACAAACCCTATGATCTTACTATTAAACATTGTACTCATCCAATACTGGCACGACACGAATGTTGCAAGCGAAAACCCTATCATGAACCGCACCGCTATGTATCCTGCAGCGTCGTTAACAAACGACATGCAGAATACAGTCGGCGCGGTTAACATGATAAGGAATGCGCAGCCGTATCGCGGCCCTAAGAGGTCGCAAACTGCACCCATTGTGAGCCTGGAGAATATGCTTCCGGAGACGGAGGCAACACCGGCGTTGCCAATGTCTACCTTGGTTAGGTTTAGGTTGTCCCGGATTATGGGGATGAGAGGGGCGGCGGCGAAGGTAGAGACGAAGCAAGTAAAGAATGATATCCATGACAAGTGGAAGGTTCTCATGTGAGGATTGGCTAAGGAGAAGATCTTGAAGACTTTGGCCTTGTGCTCTGAATCCACGGGCAAGGCGAAGTTGGCCGTGGTGTCGGTGGGAACCATTGGGGATGAGACGGAGGATATGAAGGTTTGTTCTCTTCCGGTGACTCCATGCATGGAGCTTCCCGGAGATCCTTCAATTTCAGGCATTATGTAAATGAATGTATATGATGAGAGTGAGAATGGATGGATGAAGTAGTGTGAAGGAATGGGGAGGGTATTTATATTGTAGAAAGCGTTGACAATGGAGGGTTGGAGAAAGTAGTATAATATAATTACGTCATCACATTTCGCCGCAGAGAGTCCCATTGTATATCCCAAAGGTTCATATACATACATGACGTAATATTAGCTACCTATACATGGAGATTCTCTGGTACACGGACATATACTTAACTACTTGAGAGAAGGTAGAAATTCAGGTTCATTCAACATTTAGGTAAAGTTGATATTTAAAAATTATCAAATAAAAATTTAGTCAAATCAATTAAATTATTTAACGACAAAAAATGTTAGGATCAATAAGTTTTATAATTTGTAATTATTAATTAGTTATTATTAATATTTTTAATGATGTAAAATTATTTATTTATTTTACTGATTAAGTACCGATCAAATTTTAATAAAAATACTGACTCCTTACACTTTTTTTATATTAATTCTCAATTATCAATTTCACATCAAATTTATTACTCCTAAATTTTCATTTTAATCACCTTAAACACATGATTCTTTTTCTTTTAACAAGTAGTACCCAACTTCGCATGCAAGTGGCAGTATTCAGAAAAACAAAGAAGTAATATATATAGAAGAGTGCTAGAGGTAAGGAACTTTTGTGTTTTGTAACCATCAATTGACCATCAATAGTATTTTTAATGGTATAAGATTAAATCGAATGGTGGGAGATCACTCACTTTTCATTTGATAGTTAAGTGCTGGCCACAAAATACAAAAGTTGCCGGCCCCTAGACTTTCTCATATATATATATATATATATGATGTAACTAGCGTTAGTATTTGCCATTTTTTAGTTAATATTATTTTATTCTGGAATCAAAATGCTAAATTATATAAACTCTTAATTTTATATCTTAAATTATAAATTCTAAATTTTAAAAATAATTATATATATTTTTTGAATTATTATTGAACTAGTGACTTATACAATATTTTTATTAGAGTCCAATATTGATCTCATCACTTTGCTTTGTTTTGCCAATTACTGCCAAATTATCGTATCCCAAGTCAAATGCCTTGGCTGCCAAGAGGCAACATCTAATATCAAGTTGCCAACAATAATATAAGTGAATCAAATATATATAAACTCGGCTTTAAATAATTTGAACAAGTGATAAAGTCAAATGTTGTCACACTTGGATAAACAGCACTATATGAATAAAGTACACTTGCAATGTTATCTTCAAACTCATAACTTGTAATATTTCAATATGTTTAAACATAATTAATTATATTTATCTATTTAGTAGTTAAAGTTATATATATTTAAGAAAATCTATTAAGATGATAAATTATTTCGCTTATTTATGCCGTACGAGTACTACTTAGCTTATATCCTTATCCAAAGGAAAAAAAAAAGCAAACTATCTGAAACAAATCAATAATCAAATTAAAACTAATAATGATGAACCTCATGTTAGAGATATAAGTATATAATTATTGATATGCTTTTTTTATTAATTTAAATCTTTTTTAAAAAAAAATTATGATATGATGTCAGAAAATTTTTTTATTAGTTTAAATTTTAAAAAAAATAATTTTAGTTTCTATTTTTGAAAGAAATAATTTCATATATAACAACTAATGGATCATGGACTTTTGTGCGTAGTTTAAAGTGAAAAATTAGTATTAATCAAAGTAATATCAACATCTGATGACAACCTAAACTATACCCTTTCATGAGCTCCTAGAGTTGCTGAATTATTGTTAAACGTAATCTTCCGTACCACTTGTCATAGTTAATAAAACTAATGAGCTTTGCTGTAATAGTACAACTACATAATATTGATATTTATACTCACAAAATATACAAATAATTTATTTTTTGTATACCCTCAGCAGTATACCAATAAAAAGATTGGATGAATTTGATTGAATATTATACCAACTAAAATATTTAATAATATAAATTAATTACATTTAAATCAATATTCAATTATCTAGCTAATTATTCCATATTGATAAATTTATAAACTAATAGAAACATTGTTTTCTTCTCATTAATTCAAAAAATTTATAAATATATAATTAATTAATAATATAGATTTGTCATTTTTTATAATCAAAGTGTATTAAAATTAACCTCTTTTTACAAGGTCAACACGTTGCTTAGCTTGTTCATTTCGTCATCATGTATAAGAGCATTGATATATATTTTAATACGAACTTGTATCGATCAATTTTTTATTTATCAGTCTTTGAAACATAATGGACAACAATAATGTTGTTGGAAGATGTACATACATGTACTCTTTCTCGTTAAGACTTATATTATCAAATATAGAATAAATTAAATACAAATAAGAATTAGTATATATGTTAATGAGAAATGTTATTTGTACAATATAAATTAGTCTTTAGTCAGTCTTTAAATTTAATATTTTATTATTTTAATTCTTTAATTAATCATATTTTTTATTTTTAAAGAATCATTCTTATTTTAAACTTTAACAACTAAAAAATCTCTAACTTTTTATCATTATAATAAAGTATTTTCTTTATTTTCTCCCTCTCTCGTAACGTCATCATCACCAATCTCTCGTTCACACACACTTTCTCTTTATTAGAGACCATATTGTTCTCTCATATAGCAAAGTTCTCTGCTTCAAATAAAAAAAACTCATGTAAGTATTTTATCTACTCATCCGAAACTAGAATATCATTATAAACTCAGCTGGTCCAATTAAACACAAATACATTCAAAATTATGTTGCCTTTGATTATTCAGAAAAAAAAATAAGAATAACATAAATACATCTAAAATTATGTTACCTTTCATTAATCGAGAGAAAAATAAAAAATAATATAAACACATCTAAAATTATGTTGTCTTTCATTAATCGAAAAAAAAATAGAAAAAAAAAGAAAGGAAAGACAAACCACTACAAATAATACAGAATAGTGAAAAAAAATTACCTACACATCCAAAACTAGAATGTCATTATTCTTTCACGAAAGTTTGATTACAAACTCAGTTGGCTCCAATTAAACACATAAACACATCTAAAATTATGCAACTTTTAGTAACCAGAATTAAAAAAATAACAATAATATAAACACATCTAAAACACATAAAACACATTTAAAATTATACAGCCTTTTATTAACCAGATTAAAAAAAAACAACATAAACATATCCAAAATTATACTTTAATTAATAAAAAAAACAAAAACAATATAAACACATCCAAAATTATGATACTTTTCATTAATCGAGAAAAAAAGCCATCGAGAACAGCATAAACACGTTTATTAACATAAAAAAAGGACAATATAGGGGAAAGAAAGCACTACAAATCATGCAGAATAGTGAATAAAAATTATCAACACAGCCACATCCAAATACCTGATGAGTGTTTCCGGCGCAAGGGGAGCGGCTTGGAGGAGGAAGGCAGCCCGAGTGAGAAGCGGCGTGGAGGAGGAAGGCGACATGACAGAGCTGCGTAGGGGAGTAGCGCGGCGTGACGGAGCTGCACGGGGAGAGGAGCGCGGCGTGCGGGAGCTACGCAGGGGGAGGAGACCGACGCGAGAAGAGGAGAGTGCGGGCAGAGACCGGCGACGAAGATGAGCTTGGAAGGAGAGGAATGCGACGTTATGGATGAGCGCCGAGGTGGAGGAAAGCAGCGTCGAGGATGAGGGACGAGGAGGACGGTGCCGTGGATGAACGGCGGCGGAGGATGATTTCTCTGGGTTTTCAAAGACGCCGTTGAGTTTTGGATGTTGTAAAACTCACAAAATTAGTAAATAATTAGCTAATAAATTAATTATTAATTAAGAAAATTAGAAAATATAATTTTATAGTTTAATGAGGTAGAGCTAATTAAAATAAAAATTTTGACACTAATTTTAAAGAATTCGGCCCAAGATTATTGGGTCGAACGGACCAAACCGATTGGACTGGATCCAAACCGAGCACAAGGCCCAACATATATAATTTCAGTTCCGCCATTTCTCCATTCATTTGTTCCCTTCCAGCACCGAGAAGAGAGATTGAAGAAGCCATCAAAACCTAACCCTTTTTCAATTTTCAATTCATCGTAACTTTCAATCCGGAGCTCCGATCGTCACACCGTTTGCAGCCACGCGACCGCAGCGTCGAGCTCTATAAAGTGCAGTCCTTTATTAGGTATGGAACCCACTTCTCAGTTTCATAACTCTCCTTCTCAAATTTTGAAATTCAATGAGAATCTATGTTGAATTTTATTTAATTTCGGTGTTTAGGTTCAAATTAACTTGTGGGTATTGTCGAGTTTAGCTTATTAGAGCTATGGGTCAGGTAAGCACCTACAAACCCTTTTGAAATATTGAGTTAATGAGCTTTACATTGATTGTGATGATAAATGTGTTGTTAGATTAAAATTGGTTGTTGACTGGAGTCGATTTGAGAATTTGGGAAGCTTGTGATCAAACCTTGGAGGCTGGATTTTGCTTGGAAAGAAGCTAGGATTTCAAAACTTGGGGTGTGGTATATAAGAGAGGTGTTCCGGGTTTATCGGGAAATCGGCTAAGGTATGGTTTCGGTTTCTCATAATTAAAATATAATGTGTCGTGAAAACGTAGGTTAGTTGACCGTAAGATAAGAGTTAAATTGTTGGTGTGGTTGGTGATTGAGATTTAGTTAAAATGTATATTGGTTAGAAATGATGAAATTTTGGTTGAGACGGTGATGTGTATTATTATATGTGAAGGTTGGTAAATGATAATGATTATGTTTATTGACCTGTTGTTTTGTACTTAAGTTATTATATTGATAACTTGGTGAAGATAAAAAGTAAGTATGTTGAGAAGAGTTGTGGTGATTGGTATTATGTTGGTAGAGATAAATAATGATGTATGTAACGATGATAATAATGATGAAGTATATATATATATATATATATATATATATATATATGAATTATTGATATGGTTTTTGTTGTTGTTAGAAATGAATTATTATGTGGAAGTGATTATATATGTGAATTTGGTGTGATGTGAAATGAAAATATGGTGTGTTGAGGAGTGTTTGGAGTTAGTTGTTGATTGGATTAATGAATATAAGAGTACTTGTTGTTAGTGTGGTTGAGTTAGGTGGTTGAATTGTAATTCACTGGGTTGAACTATTTGAATTTTTGGATTTCGTTGATTTCATTGAGTTTGGTGTGATTGTGATAATAATTTATTGAAAATGATTGGAATTAGTTTTGCTGATTTATCGAAAATGATTTGACTTTGGAAGCGATTTGACATTGCAAATGAATTGATAGTTGGAAACCTGAATTTTATGTTTATTTGGAAAAATGATTTGGTTTTGAACCTGTTGGAAAGGAATTGAGAAAATGGTTTGGATAGGACCCGAAAAGAGTGACAAAGTCCAAGTTTTAGGAAGATGCTGCCGAAATTTCTATAAAATCTCAGACATTGTTTGAAATGTTATTTAGAAAATTATAAATTTAAGAATCATGTCACTTTACTTGAATTATTTAAGAAAAAATAACGAAATATGTTTTGAGTTTTGATTTATTAAGAAAAGTTTTATGTTTTGAGTTTGTTTACAGAACTACATTTTAAGGAATTATGATTCAATAAGTTTAATAATTTTAAAGAAAGAGATTGGTTGTTGTCTTCCCTGAAGTCTTGAGATTCTGCCGTGCTATTTAGTTAATAAATGATTCGCTTAGTCTTTTGAAAGAGGTTTAAATATGAAATTGTTTTGAGTTTGACCTGGCAAGATTTGTGGTGGTTTACCACTTGCCCATTGTTGAGACGTATGTGGGGCGGTTCGTGGTGGTGTACCGCCCACATGTTTTTAAAAGAGAATGTTGTGTGGGGTTCGTGGTGGTTTACTGTCCACATGTGTGTGTTGTTTTTCCAATTGACGAAGATCTTGCGAGGTTCGTGGTGGTGTACCGCTCGCAATGGTGGGTTTCGTGGTGGTGTACCGCCACCGGTTTTCAAGAGGACGATATCCGGGTTAGTTACCGGATGTGTCGAGTTCTGGCAAAGTAACCGACACGTGAGCTCACGACCAGTAGAAAAGACATACATCATATGCATTTATGTAACTTGTTTGGTTTGCACTACTTGGGTTTGCTTATTTGAATATCTATGCTTATTTGCTATATTTGCTATATTTAAATATCTACTTGTGCTTGCCTTGTCTGCTTTATCTGTCTGTGTATCGGTGTTTCGTAGAATTGGAGAAAGAGATGAAGAGCTTAGGGGTTAAGTTAGGAAGTTAGATAGAACCAAGAATCCTTAGATATCTCACTCTGTTTATGGTTTAAAATGTTAGTTTTAAGTTTAATTTGAATCTATTGTCGGAAGTTCTAGGATTGCCTTTGGCTTTCCCGATACCTTATATGTTAGTTATGTGGGCACTGTTACCATGTTGAGAACCTCCGGTTCTCATCCCATACATATTTTGTGATTTTTAGATGCAGGACGGTGAGGCACCTCGTTGAAGCATACTGAAAGCTTTTGATAGCGGATATCCTTGTCTTTGGGACTTTATTTTGCATATATCTATATATGTAGATACTTTTATCTCCACTACTTATGTATTGATGTATTAACTTCCTCTTAGAGGTTATTGTGGAGAAATAGGTTCTGTAACTCTGTATCTTGGACTTATTTTGGGTTCTCTTATATATGTTATATGCTTATGTGCTCAAGCCGGTTTGTTTTCGCGAGCCGAGTCTTGAGTTTTGATATTTAATTTGTACCTTGGAGCTCTCTTTCGGTTATATCTATATTAACTTCTCTTATCTTTCCGTTTTTCATTTACGTAGTGTGAGTGTTGCGCTTTTCATTTTACCATTTTCGATTTTAACCTTTCTTCAAAGTCTCCTAATTATAAATCTTTTTCACTATATTATGTATATAAATTTTTACTTTTAGAAGTCGTAGCGTCTCGCCACCCCTGTTTTACATCCTAGGTGTAAAGTTCTGTGTGGTAGGGTGTTACAGATGTGACCCTTTGAATTTTGGATGTGTGGTAAATGTGACTTCTCTACTTTTATGAGGGTTTTGAATAGACTTAGTTAATAATTAGATAGTTTAATGTTTATTTTAGAATTTTAAAATTAAAATTTTGAATTTTTAATAATTTGATTTTTAGATGTGTACTTAAATTATAATATATTAATAATTAAATATATTAAATCTGAAATAGAAATTTAAAATTTAAAATTTAAAATTTTATTTTATTTAGTTTGTATTTTAAATATGTATTTAATTTTAAAAGGACACTAAATCTATTTATAATTTTTAGATGTGTTTATTTTATTTTTTTTAAATTATTATAATAAAAGGCTTAATATTGTACCATTTTTAAAGGATACTTAATTGAGATCACGAGTAAAAAACTATTTTATATAACACGATATTTTTCAAAAATAAAAAGTATAATTATTTTGTTATATATTTACTTATTGGTATAAAATAAAATAATTACATACATTTTCAATGATACTTTATTAAAAATATTTTACGCAATTTTTTATATATGTATATTTGTTTTTTTAATTAAGTGTGAGACATCCTTAAAGTTACGTTTGTTTACAAAGACAGGACATTAAGACAGAGACACTGAGATACAAAATCGCGTTTTACAGAAGAAATATAGACAGAGACGACATTGTATCCAGAGTAGGAATGGACTCGAGGGGGGCAAGTAGCTAGTGGCCTTGGTCGCCTCTCAATAAATTTTAAACTCATATACTATTATAATAGATACATTATATAGAGTAAAACTTCATAGCATAGTGATCGTAAAAAGAGTTGGTATTCTTTATGTATTAAGGTTTAAATTTCTCTACATGCATTTATATTATTTGTATTTATTATTTGATTTAGAGTTTTTTTTACGTTTCTTTTTTTAAAATTAATTTTAACATCTATAATCATATAAAAAATATTTTAATATTATTATTTTTCTAATTAATAATATAAAAATACTTTAATATATTTTAAATTCACATAACAAAATTAATAGTATAATTAATTTATATTATTTTATGTCATATTTTTTAATAATATAAAATATAAAAATATAACTCACAGAAACATAAATACTTAATAAAATAAATTAATTAAAAAATATTTAAAATAGATAATTTTATATTTTATTAGATGTAAAACCATAAAAAAATTATGAAAAAATTATAAAGATTAAGATAATTATTCTTTTATTTGACAAGTATTTATAAAATTTTTAATTAAGAAACTAATTATAATTATATTTATTATTAATTATATGATATTATATTTAATTATACAAGATTTTAATTTTCGACTTCTCCATTTTTAGATTTCTGGATCCGTTCCTAGCTCAGATTTCAGAGACATTGAATTAGTGTATTTTCTGTTCATCTTAACAAAAAAGACACAAATACACTAACAAGAGGCACAAATTTTTTTTATTATTATTATTCTTATTAATTTTTTATTATTATATTTTTCGTCTCAAATTTTTTAAATGAAAAAAATATGAATAAATTGAATTTTCATAATTTATTCTAGTTTATCATCAAACAGAAATGAACACAAAATTTTGCATCTTTATCTTTCTTATCATGTTCTCCGAAACAAACACAACCTAACCCATACATAAACTATTTTCTTGTGGCCTTGTTTCATAAGTTGCAATGGTTCTTCTTTTGGTCTAAGATTCTCAAGTTTTTTTTTTTTTATTCTCAAGGGTTCTAAATAAAATAGCGATATGCATTTTCTCTTTATGGGCTTAGGCCCGTTTCAATAAAAAATATATAAGCAAAAAATTTGACCAAAAAAAAACCCTAAAATTAGTCTTAATTAGACTCTTAGCCTTGGGGGATTATTCTTTTCATGATTCTTTTTTCCAAGTAATTGTAATGCATATCAGCATATGCACATACACTGCAGTTATAATTTGCATAAAACAAAACATATCATGTTTATTTTTGTTCAAAGTGAATAATGTTTACTTTCTTAGTTATTTATATACATTTGTATTAACCAATTTCGGTTGATCGAATAGTCGGTTCACTCGTCCATTTAAGCAAAAGACAATGATTCGAATTAATAGATAATAGATTAATCCTTAACTTGTGAGGTGGATATCGTAAAAAAAAAAAAGATTTAGCTAGCATGTATCCTAAAAACACATGATAAGTTTACTATTAGTAAAAAATTTTAAATATTTTTATTTAATAATTATAAAATAAATATACTAAAAATTTAAATTTTTTATATTTTTAATAAAAAAATTTTTGTTTTATAACCTTTAAGATATGTTCTTATTAGGGCACATGATAGATAAACCCAAAAAAAATATACATTTGATTACCCGACCAAATAATCTTTGATTTGACATAGAGTTTGATGCTAAGTTAAATCACCAACCATATGAGCATGAAATCCATGACATGAATGACGGTATAGTCTACACTAATAATATATAATAGACCCACGTACCTAACTAGCTACTCTACACATAAAATCTCGTTCAGATGCAATTATAAAACTAAGGGATAAGAAATGTTTGATTAAAGTAGTCTTCCTTATTTTTAGGAAATAACTGTTACTTAGAAATATCACAACAGTAAATGAATTAAGGGACAATGATGATAGATACTCATCACCAAAATGTCGCCAATAGACTCCATAAATTTAGCATTCAACCATATTATCATAACCTAATATATATGTACATAAATAGTAAGAGATTGGATGGAGATTGATTGATTAACCTTCTATTTAATATTAGTTAATTCTATGAATTGATTTTTTATTATAAATTTTATTGTAAAAGTAACAGGAATTAGGAATTTTTTTTTGAATAATTACAATCGATGAAATTCAAACTCAAAATTTTTAAATAAAAAAAAATACTATGTTATTTGAGTTATAAATCGTGAACATATAATAATGGATTTGAATTGGTAGAAGTGGAATTGAGAGAATTGAAGTAAGAATAGTGGAGGAAGGGAAACTGGAGCAGGCCCAATAGTACTTATTTGACTGAATACAATGCAACAATGCAATGAGTTAGGGTGGGTGTGTGTCTCTATCATTATTATCATGCAATATTCAACCTTGCTCGTTCCCACAACCTCTTACTATGAACCATCATACCATTCTAAAAGGCTCCAATATTATTATTATTAATTATTTTTTATTAGGGACCATGGACCACCATCCACTCCCATCAATCTTTGCTTTTTCTTCCTATTTATTATACATATTGCCTCTATTATTTATGTATTTCATTTTTTGTTTTATACATTGAATGAATCATTACACATTATACATATATAATTTACATTTTGGTAGCATCTTTCATAGCTTTAAAAGAAAAGTTACAAATAAGCATAAAGAATCAACTTACTTGTTTCAGTGTCAATCTTGATTTCTATACCGTTACTCAAGTCGAGTTTTAAACGGAAATGTTTGGTAACTAAAGAAAATTAGTAAAAAAACAGCCATAATTTACTTTATTTAACATTCATTAATTGTTGCGACAATTAATTAATGCTAAATAAGACAAGTTTTGGCTGTTTTTTTTTGTCTACCTAGCATTACCCAATTTTAAAATATTAAATTGCGGTGCGAGCAATTCAGCAACTGATATCTTTATTACAAATTTAGGATAGCTAATATTTATATAGATAAGTTGGTAATATTTTGGCTATGATCTATAATTAGAATTTTTTTTTGTGTTGTTTTATATTTAATTTCTGACTCTATTAAAAATGTTCTCTTTATAGTAGTTATCTTTTTTTTTTTTTAATGTTTGTTCCGTTGTTACTTAAAAAAAATGTTTTTATATTGTAAATGGAAGGTTTAAGATTTAAATTTTAAAATTTAAGATAAAAATATCATTTTAAAAAATCGACTAATATTAGTTTGAAGTTGACTTTCTAATTCAATTAAAATATTATTTACATGTGAGTTATGATGAATCTTGTCTAAATTATTAATTTGAAATTATTTTTAAAAAAAATGAAATTAATTATGAATAAATACATAGCACAATATAAATTATCTTATTCTATTATAAATCAAAATGAGTTTAAATTAAATTTATAAATATTAAGTTGATCAAAACATACATAATTGATAATTCCCTTACTTATGATCCAAAGGCCAAAGCGTAAAGCTATAATGAGAAAAGAAATGTGAAGATTTCTTCTTTTATTTATGATATAATTTAAAAATAAATAAATAATATAATGGAAGTAAATATATAGTGTGAAAGTGTAAGCCAGGTCAGATTGTACGGACTGGTCCATGGTGCTCTTTTCAGGTCGACAGGTAGGACTGAGTGAGTAAGTAAGATGAGAAGATGGAATCTGTCACCCCATTATTTTCCTTCTTTTCTCCTTCATTTACTTCCCCATGCCTTTTCTTCTTCTTCTTCAAATAATAATAATCATAGGTTTTTACATACATAATTCTTGTTATTATTATTGGTATTGCCTAATAAATTTTGTTATAATAATAAAAATGAAAAGTACGAGGAGCCAATAGAATATTTATACAATGTGTACAATGGAGGTTTATGGAGTATTAGAGATATAACTATTAGTGTTACTTTTTTTCATCAGCTGAAGCTTTTGGGATGAGTTGTATCATGACATGATATTAGATTTCTAAATCTAAAAAATTAAGAGTTCGATTTTTGGTGAATCCAAAATTCAGTTGGTAAGAGGTTATATAATCTTTTATATTCTTGATTTGAAGAGTGCGGTATTATTTAAAAAAGTAATTGCTCGTTTGTAACTAATTTTAATTTAAAAAATATTGTCAATTAGCAAAATCAGTTAACTTTTGTGCCCAATAATATCTTCATCTTTACATATACAATACACATAAATGTTTAGAATTTCTATAATAATAATTCTAAAAAAATGAATTGATAAATACTTATATGAGGTCAGGTTAATCATGATAAAAAATCTATTAATAAAACTTTCCAATTTTACATCATCACCTTTATTCTCTCTTATTTTTTTAGTTTTTTGTCCCAATTATAATTCTAACATTTGAATTTTATCACTAGAAAATTGAATAATAAACACATAAATCTGAATTTCATTTAAAAATATGTCGTTAGCTAATAAATTGTTACATACATAATGCTAGATTTAAACTGTCGACATTTATTTAATTAAGCGAAAAAGAGTGAGTTAACCACTCAATAAACTTAAATCGGTTCAAATCTAAAACTATTAATAATTAAAATTTTGGGTAAAGTATTAAATTGGTCTCCTATGTTAGGGTGTAATTCTGTTTTAGTCCTTAAGGTTTAAAGTGTTCTATTTGAATCCAAAAAAGTTTCATTTAGTATCAATTTAGTCTCACAGTGAGGTCAACGTTAAATAATTAATGGAATATCCTACATAAATAATGTATTGATGTATCCATGGTTGATTTTATGCCTCTAGAGTCTGTATTGTTCTCCAAATTATCGATTTTGTTCTTGTATTTACCCTTAAAATTTTAAGTTATTTACTCTCTTTAGCTAGTCTATGCTAGGGAGCTATTTTCCAAAAATTAATTTTGGAGTTTACCAAGGATCAAATTTTTGACCTTTTAGATCCAGAACTCTAATACCATGTCATGATACCATTCATCCCAAAAGCTTTAACTGATGGCAAAAGATAACACTAATGGTTATATCTCTAATACTCCCTAATCCTCAATTGTACAGATTGTATAAATATTCCATTGACTTTAAGGTAAAAAACTTAAAATCCACGTATTGGCTTCTTAATTAATTGGCCATGCAAGAGAATAAATCAAACAATGTTGATAATCATTATTATTAGTAGTAGTAGTTAGGGAGGTTGATTGGAAGGGCATGAGAGTTGTGAATGGTTGATGTCAGAATCAAATGTCACAATCGTTGCTCCCACACAATCCAGCCAATAGCTGAACCAAACAGGAAGTTTTCCAGCTATATATAGGATTTTACAGCATGTAATGTTTTTGCAATAATTGTCATACATATACCACCAACTTAGCTACCTTTCATTCATTCATACTTATTTTCTTCTCATCATTTTTATATAGTACTTGTTTAAGTATAGTTATTATCATTAGTTACAAATCAGTACCAAATACAACGAATTCACCAATCTACTCACCATTGTTCATATCCTCAATATTTATCATTTTTAGTAGTTTTTTTTCCTTATTTTTATGAGAAATAAAAGTGATGAATAAAATAATATTAATTATTAAGCATGCCAAATTTTGCCTACCTTTCCGTCTTCATTCAAGCCACTAGCATTTCAAGCATCCCACAGGATCAGAAACCTAAGATCTGATGTATGTCAAAATAATAATAATAATTAATAATTTGATAAAAAAAAACCTACATACACCATATACTAACGTGCAAAATGTGTTAATATATAAACCAATTCAAGTATATATATACAAATACACCGAATATTTTTTTACTAACAAAAATTCATCCGAATTTATTATCGATAAAAATGCCTTCAAATAATTTTAAAATTTAACAAAAATATCCATAAAAAATATCTTTTTTTTAAATGGCAAATGACTTTTATATTTGACAAACTGCTTATACATTTTTATAAAAATATTTAGATAACTATTTAAAAAAAAAGACAAAAATGGAATCAAAAATTGATCTCTAGATTTTTTATTTTTTAAAAGTATTATTGGTTGTTGACAAAAGATATATATACTTAATAAAAAAATATCAAATTTTAATTATGAAAATATTTTATTTTTTTAATTATACTTAAAAAATACAATATTAAAATTCAATCTCTAAAGTAATTTTTTAAAAATACATATTTAATAATAAATATTTTTATCATATTTTTAAATTAAATAAAAATATTTTTATTAATAACAAAATTCGAGTATATTTTTATCAACAACAAAATTATTTGAATACTTTTCTTTTTAGTTTATCTATCTATCTATCTATTGTTATTGAGTGACATTTTAGCAATATTGGTTAAATTAATTAATAAAAAAGAAGAAGAGGCAATTGTTGGTTACATGAGGTAAAGACAAATGAGGGAGGGTTGTGAATGTCCTTGGATGCTTATACATATGCATGAAATTGAAAATCACTCATTATTATTGTATAAAATAAAAACCAGGTACTTTCTCATCTGTACAACTGTTAACCAAAGTTAGATAAATCATTAGTTGGCATATTATTTGTGTGATGATATGACCTTCAATGATATGCACATGCACATACACATACACTTTTAATTTCAAGAGTAGGGGAGAGGAGGACATCAACGGTATTTAGATCAACAACTAACCAACCAATTTGGGTTGGTCGAGTGGTCAACTCACTTGTCCGCTTAAGCAAGTGTTGGGAGTTTAAATTTCACCTTGTGCCTGCAGCAACTCATTGGCCAGCGACAGACTTTTAAATGGAGTTCAGATTCGCGACGGATTAGTCATTAACCTATCGGGTTGGCGGATGCCGTTTTTGGGTAAACCAACAAAAAAAAAAAATCAACAACTAACCCCCAAGTAGTCAAAATCTACTTTAATTTCTATCCCCAAATAAAGTTGCATTATTTTTCGCCACCTACCCATTTTTTTAAGTTATATAAAGACTAAACTTCCCTGGTTATTATTATCTGCAGATAAGGTTAGCTTTTAAAGTGATATGGGTCAATTTAAAGTTGCAATAATAATCTTAAAATTATATGTTACACTAGTCCAACTTAAATGGTAATTGCCACTATATCATTTTTTTAAGCTTAAATTAATAAAAAAATATATAAATAATTATATTTTTAATATATTTATTTGAATTTTTATGTAGACGACTTTTTTTTTATTTTTTTTGTTTTTGTCTTATATTAATTTTTATTTTGATTGTACAAAGATTAAATTTTAGATTTTTTGGGCTAAAAATTTTGATACCATATGATGAAATTATTTTTGCAAAAAATCTTAAGTTAATAAAAAATACATAAATAATTATATATTTAACAATAATAATAATATGATATTAAAATTTATTTTATATTCAGTATCTCATCAAACCATTTATTCTAAAACTAAGCATGATGAGTCTTCATTCACACATTAGCACGTGCAAAGTGCAAAGTACTTACACGCTCTCTAATTTGTCTTTGATCCCTCGTGATTATTAAATAAATTTAACTTTATAGATATAGTCATAAATCACATGCAAAGCAGATTCAAACTTAGGATGCCATGGATTATGCTTTCCACTTTCCACACAATAAATATAATTCTTCTAGGTGTCACATGCATTGATGAGAGTTTTAATTTGAGTAGGTAATAATGGTTAATCACTAAACAAATAATTAATGAGGCAACAAATGAGAGTGTGGCATATGGTTATGTCTGTCACATATAACATATCATTCTCAATTTGTCTTGGAATGAATTTTTGTGTTATTCATGATGACGTAAACTTCGATGGAGATTTATTAATTAATAACACAGGAATCATTACTCACTACATAGTAATACCTTAATTAGGTGAAACAAAGGAAGAGAACATGGATCTAATTGAAGATTCTTATATATACTAGTAATGAATTATTGTTGCATGTTTATTAGGGCATGCATTTATAAAAATTATTTAATTAAGTCTTCTTTTATGTACTATCTAACTTTAATTCAATATATTTTTGCTTCTTAATTTCTAGTATAGTATCTATGAGAGTTAATTTATTCATATACTTAATTAATGAATTCCGCTAGGGAATTAATAGAATAAGTATACAATATGTATAATGGGCTGATTCTTTGGCTCAATATGAATAAAAAATTAAAATTAACCATCCGTTATTGTACAGATTCGAACATTCAGGATAAAATACTACTAATTTATCAAACATAATACACTCATATTATCCAGAATAACCATCCGAGTATCAGGGATAATAAACATCTGATATCCTACTAAATCGAACATCCAATTTAAAACACTTGAAACTAATTACACAAATACATATTTACTATTCTAAAATAAGTATATGCGAATAATTTTAAATAAACATTCGATACTTTAATTTTAATTTAAAATTAACTCCATATTATATACATTGTACACTCCCTATATTTCCTCTTAATTATAACCCAAAAAAGGAAAGTGATTTTATAGGTTTTATGGCTTTATTTTATATTATATATGCACAAACAAATTAAAGTGATGAAACCTATATAATTTGATATTTGTAGCAAGGACTATACATGTACTTGCATTGGGTAGTTAAGATAGAAAATATTTAGTACAAAACAATCTAATATAATATAATTGGTATTGCTATTAATAATTATTATTTAAAGAAGGAGCATATCATTTAGCTTCCATTTCACATTCACATGCTCAACACACAACTCCCTAGCACCCGCACATGCACAATCCGCGGCTGCGCAAATTAAAGTTTTCCATTCAATTTTTCATAATAAACTTGCACTCAATAACTAATTGGAATTAGTTTAATGATTAATTTATTAATTTTTAAATAGATATTAAAAATTTAAATCTTATTTTTTGTATTCAGTGATTTATTGAATACTGCTAAAGTTTTACATTTTCAACTGGATTTAAAATATTTTCTGTCTAAAACACATTTTACGGGAAGTATAATTGGATCATAGGATATTCCATCAAAATTAAATTCTTTTAAATTTTGAAATTAAAAAAAAATTAAATATACATTTTTTACGTAACTAGTAAAATATACCATACAAAATAATAGGAGTGTTCATGGATCGAATTTGATTTGTATATCCGCGATATTTATCTGAATCCGATTCGAAAATTACGGATATCGATCCGATCTGCACATTAATAAGATCGGATTGCGAATTTTTATATAAGTATTCGCATATTCAATTCGTATATATGCGGATTCGCAATAAATAAATAAATAAATAAATGAGTAAATATCTTTTTATATTTTATTTCAACTAATAATTATTATATATGTTGTATTATTTTATTTTTATTATTTAAAAAATATGTTTAATATTATTTTAAAAATAAACCTGTTTAAAAGAATAGAAAAAATTTTATTGATATTTTTTTAATAAAAATAAATTTTTAAAAATATTTTTATATTTTGCGGATATATCCAATCTATAAATGTACAGATCGAATTGGATCAGATTCAAACTTAAAAAAAAATATTAAATCGGATCCACGTTCACCTCTATAAGATAAAACGTCGATATTTTAATTTTACCTTACCCTAATTAAATAAAGGGAGCCACTCAGATAAAGACGCTTAAAACGTCTTTTTTTAAAGATTGTTTTTAATAATTAAAATTTAACACGTATAATCGATTAAATCTTGTTATTTTTGTCAAAATTAGACTAGACAAATTGATTTGATCGAAAAATAGTGAATCAAATCTTGAACTGGTCTAAATTAATATTATTTTTTATAGAAAATAACTACAATACTCTATTATAGGAAATGACTAAAATTTTTTTATTATATATATTAATTTTGAGAATCCTAAATTTTAGTCATTTATTTTTCTATCGTAGATTTTTCTATCGTAGGGTTAGGATTTAGAATTTTTAAAATTAATATATATATATAATAAGAGTATTTTAATTATTTTTTATAATAAAAGTATTGTAGTTATTTTTTATAAAAAATAATATTAATTTAGATCAGTTCAAGATTTGATTCACTATTTTTCTATTAAATCAATTTGTCTAGCCTAATTTTGACAAAAATAACATGATTTAATCGATTATATATGTTAAATTTTAATCTTAAAAACATCTTTAAAAAAAATATTTTAGACGTCTTTATCTGAGTGAGTCCCTTAAATAAAATACATACACCATATAAAGAGTATATCATATATTCCACTTCTAATACCTCTTAAATAATAACTAACTTAATCATTAGAGTCTTTAATTTACAGGCATGATCACCTCATCCGGTTCGAAAATTACGACTAATTAATTTTTATTTTTCAACCCCGATTGATATTGCTGAATAAATAATAAATTTTATTTTCGTTATTTAAAGAAAAGGAACATGTAAATGGGTGAAATTCATTTACAATTAAGATTAACTTGATCATCACAAAGGTGCATCTAAAAAAAGTTACAAAATTATATTAAAAGAATGTAATTATTTATCTTATTATTTTTTTAAAAAATTATACATTACAGATTTTATTTTTTAACTCAGTGAGGGGTTTTCCCCACACACTGCGCCTTTGAAAATGATGTAATTGAGAATCTCCTCAGTTAAGGAACGTGGACCTATACTATTCGGCGATTTCTTAAAAAATAAAATAAAATAAAATAAATATATAATTGAAATAATTATAATGATTGTGACATTGTTGCGTCATCACTCCACTGTTGAACTTTCTTCCTTTCAATTAGGAAAATGATATTTATACATATCCATAATTTTTTAAAGTGAATTCTATTTAATCTCTTTTAAAATAACATATTTTTAAAATGATATGTAAATTATTTTTTATGATGTGTCATATTTTAATTGATATCTTATATTATGTTAGATTGATTATTAAATTATTGATAATAAATTCTCTCTTTTTTTAGGTTAGTAATCTTATGTTTAAGCCAATGAGTTATAGTTTAAATAACACAATCTCTCTATATTCAATTAAGAGATTGCGAATTCGAGTCTCCTATATTTGACAAAAAAAAATCTTATGTTTACATTTTAAAAATAACAAAATCTCATAAAAAGTTACTCACAATCTTTAAGTCAAGTAAAATGATATTAGTTAAATTTCTAAAATAATAAAATTTAGACACTATCGATTTTATCAAAAAGCCAATTTCTTCGGCTAACAAAATTATAGATAAACAAACATTTAAAAACAAAAAAAAAAAAGATTGAAAAAGAGAAATATTAGCTTTTGAACCAAATTTTTTCTTTCTCTTAAAATTTTTAATGTTGGCCAATAATAATAGTGACAAATTGAGTATATTATGTGTACACTAAGGATTAGATATTATATATCGATCTATATATAATTAAATGTATTATTTTGGTCTTTATTAATATTGGAGTTAAATTTTAATTTAGTCTCTAATATTTTAAAAATTTAGTTTTAGTTCTAAAATATTTTAAATGAATTTAATATTTTTTTATGATTAAATTTGATTCGAATAATTAACAAAAAAAACTTTTACACTATTAATTATTATTAGTTGATGAATCGATATTACTTCCGTACTAAAATTAAATATTATATTGATTCTTAAATATACAAATGTATAATGTTAAATTTAATTGTGAAACAACATTAAATTTATTTAAAATTTGTTTGAACTAAGATCAGACGTTTAAAACGATATTAATAAGTAACAAAATAATACTTTAGCAAATATATATTTTATATTTTAATATATTTTATATAAATAATTAATTTATGAACTAATATTTTGTGTAGGTATAATATGGTTGGAATATTTATATAGCTAGGGTTTTAAATGGAGAAAGAATTATATACAGCTAAGTTGAACCAATGAGAATAAAGAAAAAGAAATAATAATAGATGTACCAATAAAGCAACGAGTAGTGTCTCCTCTCTCTCTATATATGTGTGCCCAACCCTCTTCTTACTGTTACTCTCCAACTCCAACTCCATAACCAAAACTCTCTTTAGCTTCTTCTTTTCTCACTATTTCTCTCCTTTGCTTCAGGGTTAGTTAGATCTCACTCGTTTTGCTATATCTATACTTATATATATATGTTTTGGTAAGAAACAATAATTGTTATGTTTTAATTTCTATGTTTATAAATATAAATATATATTATTTATGTTTAATTCTTATATAATTATTCTTAGATTCACTTGTGAACTACTTTTCACTTGGATGTTGTGATGATGATTTTTTCAGAAGTGTGTTCTTTGAATCTTAATAAAGGAGAGATAGATAGATTTGAATCTTATCTATCTTTTTTCATTATTTTTCTTCCTTTTTTTCCACAAAATATCACCATTATTTGTAGATTTTTTTTGAAGCTAAACTAGCTTGCCCTTCAGTTTTACAGATTCTACTGATGAATATATATAATTTTTTCTTGTCTTTTCTGCACAAGTTCGATTTTCTTTCTTTATATTTTTTTTATCTTAAAAAAAAATTGGATATATAGATTCCATTTTACCAAATAAAACTGTGGCCAAATATTCACATAAATAAAACCCCTATTTGCTCTCCTTAAAATTTAATTTTCTGTGCAACTTTTTTTTTTTTTACTAAAGATAGGAGACTCGAACCCACAACTTCTTAATTGAATATAGGGAGAATATGCCATTTGAACTATTACTCATTGGCAATTTTCTGTGCAACTTGTGCCTTTAATTTATATAGAACTTTATATATTATTATTATTGATGCATGAAGAGGGAGATAAATAGATAGATAGATAGATAGATATACAGTCGTTATTTGCGGATGTAGCATCATCAAGATTCACATGCAAATGTAGAAGGTTGTGTATGTGGGACTTTCTCTTTTGAAGTGAGAATCTTGATGATGCTGCATCGGCAATAAACGCCTTCAATTCAATTCTTCATTCAAAATGCTGTTCCTATTTACTCTCTCTGTTAGTTCAATAGTAAGTTACTGTTTTAACCCCAACAAACAGGGTTCCCAGCTTCACAATTGTCTCCATTATTATTATTATATATATATATAAAAAAGAGAGAGAGATCTAATCTGCAGAAGAATTGAGTTTCAGCAACTGGTGAAGGTGATGACCCCCTTTTTTTCCTCCACTTTTATTCACTTTCTGTTGTTGTCAGGTGGTTTTTTTAATTTTCTTTATTTTATTTAATTAATTGCCACATTCACAATGGATATATAATTAATTATATATGGGTATGGTCTTGCAATATTTTATTAGAAATTCAACAATACAAATATGTGTATATATAATTGAATTGAATTGGATTGGACTAGGTAAAAAATTATAAAACAAATTAAAGCTAAGATTAGTACAAAATGTCTAATATTATTTTTTTCTTTAATTTATTTAGGATGATAAGTATATAATATTAGAATATATAGGGACATTAATAAATTAGGTGTTTTTGCATTTTGCAGACAGTCCTAGGTTGTCAAAATAGGGTTATTTGGGAGGGGAAGGGGGATGTGGTTGTTAGGTCTTCTTTATGTGCTGACTTCACAGATCTATGAATGTTCCTTTTCAACACAAATTTCAGGGATTCATAAATTGCATACCATATTACCATGGCGTCTTTTAACTTTCTAAATATAGATTATCATGCATTATATAAATATATATCCCATTCTACAAATCTAGAGAGAGAAAGGAGCATATGGATTTTAGTTTAGGGTACTCATTTGGTCATGTTGTTTCTTGATATATAATTTTCACTTGAGAAATGTTATTTCAGCCACTAAAATTAGTTACGAATGTATTTATGTATAAATACATGTATGATTTAATTTATTTTCAATGTGTATTTATATTCCAGCATATATTTTATACTAGTGGTTAATTTTGGTGGCTGATTTTGTTGTACACGTAGCATAACCCTTTTCACTTATGTTTATGTCTATATCTATATCTATATCTATATGTAGTAATACTACTAAATTTTATAATTATCTTATATGATTTTATTTTATTTTATTTTTTCACCTGAAAATTCACTGCTAATTTCTAAGAGTTGATGAAGAAATTAAAGCTTTGTGATTGTGAATGTGAATGGATAATTCCAGTACTCATCATAAGTCACAGGTAGATCTGTACTTGTTATTCCAAACAACATATAAATTTAATTATGATTAATAATTATTTAAACATCTATTCCAATTATATATATCACATTTTCTTATTCTTTTGGTAGTGAGCTTAGTATTACATACAAGACTATTTGAGTGATGACAAAATTCTTTCTTCTAAATTTTAACATAGTTATTAATTACCTTTAACTAAAACTTAAAAATCTAATATATATTTACATGCTTGTTGATTATATTGCTTAGTATAACATATATGTACAAATTAATAATTTAATAGTATACATATAGTGTTAAGTACTGCACATGTACTATATATATTAATGTTTGTATATGTGGATTATTGCGAGGGTTTGCATATGATGTAGCAATGAAATTAAGCAAAAATCATTGAAAATTGAAGCTGGGTTGGCTTGGGAACTTGGATTATGCAAAATCAATGACATTGTGTGATGAGTTCCATGATCAAGGGGATTTGGCAGTAGTAACTTACTATTTTTTATATGATAAGGTAAATTATGATTTTTGTCATTAATATTTGTAATGTTTAATTTTATTTATAATATTTTCGATTTGTGTCAAAATTATTTTTAAACATTAATTCTATCTAAAACGTTCAGGCCAAAATAAAAAATGTCATAAATAAAAAAATATTATGAACAAAATTAAAATGAAATTAAATTTTAAGAATATTTTTAATGATGGATCAATGTGAGAGGTTGGAGGCTCAAAAATTACCAGCAGGTAATAGTGTATGTCTTAATTGTAATAATAATAATATTATTAGAGATAAATAAAATAAAATGTTGGATGATGATTATTGATGATAGTGATGATTCATGATGGTATGCATGGAAATCTGTGTGCACCCATCACTGTCCAACACTTGGTTGGTTTCACTCATATTCTTGCAAATGCTGCTTCCCGTTACACTCTTCTTCTGATCTCATCCTGTGTGTACCCAGAATCAGAACCAAATATAACCCTTTTGGCCCACTCTTCTTTATTATCATCATTATTATTTCACACCCACTTCATCCCTACCATCTTTTTTCCCCCTTATATAACTCTTAGAAACTTCATCACTTTGGATATAATATAAGGTGAAAACTCAACTGCAATCCACTTCACGTGAAGTTGATAGTTGAGAGTCGTTAGATGAAAATTTTAGTCAAATCAGTTAAATCATCTAACGACTCTCAATTATAAACTTCACGTAAAGTTGACTGCACCTGAATTTCCACCTAATATAAATGCAATTTGTTCTCTTACTTTTACTTATTTATTCTTAGTCAATAAGTTGCCCTCTTGATTGCATTATTTTCTTTAACATAATAATCTTATAACTTACAACTAATTAATTAAGCTTAATTAGTTTTTATCCGAAATGTGATTAGGTGGAAATAAATTATCATAACACATACATTGATTGGGTAATGTATCTCAAATGATGATGAAATTTATTTCTAACCTCTAATCTTTTATCTTTGAGTGTAGGTATTATTATATATATAATAGAAACTTAGGTGCAGTCGACTTCACGTAAAATTGATCATTGAGAATTGTTAAATAATTTCACTGATTTGACTAAATTTTCATTTAACGACTCTCAGCTATCAACTTTACGTGAAGTCGACTACACCTGAATTTTCACCTTATTTTATATTATATTGATTGATCTATTGAATGAAAATGACAGAGGTAGATATACATGCTTCATGTTGGGGAGTAACCAACTAAGTCTTAAAGATATAATCTCTTCTAATTTCAGGAGGCCAGTTTCTATCACCAAACCTTGTGAGTGCTCATAGTCATTGATTACATATTATATACACTACTATAATTACTATGAGTTTTCCTCTTTGAAATTCAATTTTTATTTAGTTACATACTTAATAAAAGAAAGTCTATTAAGGAAATTTATTATGCAATAGTAATTATTTTAATTTTTATATATATATTATTAAGAAGAAAAGACAGTGATAGGAAGACATACTCATAAATATATTTTAAGAATAAATGATCATTTGTATCCATAAAAATTGAAAACATTGACATATGTACCCACACTAGATCGAAATTAAACTTGTACCCATGCAAGATGCCCTTCGTGTGACAAAAGTACCCTACGTGGCGCTCCAACCCTCCAAAGACAGGGTACTTTTGTCACACGGAGGGCATCTTGCGTGGGTACAAGTTTAGTTTCGATTTAGTGTGGGTACATATGTCAGCGTTTTCATCTTTCATGGGTACAAATGGTCATTTATTCTATATTTTAAATTATTCTAAGATTGATGTTTTTTAAACCAAAGGACTTGAATGAGCCTGTCTTGCTTCTAAGTTTACTGTGTATATTTATAGACTTATTATGCAATAAAATTTAGATAGAAGGATGGGGTGTAAGAACCATTCATCATAGGAAAACAATATAAAAATTATGGGCTTTTTTTACCTTTTAGGTGAAAATGGACATAATCACATGCTACCATATGTACTATATACAATATTGGTTCCATCATCCAATGTCTGGTTATTTCTTCTCTTTAGCAAGCAAGAAGAGGATTCCCTTCTCAGTGTGTATGTCTAATCTAAAGTCTAAACTAAATCATGATGAATCCATTGTTTCAAAGTAGTATAGCATCAAACCAACTTAAGTTGATCTAATAGTTAGTTTATTAGTTCTTAATTAAGTATTAACAGTTCGAATCTCGTTTTGTTCATACAGTAATTTATTGACTGATAAATCTTTAAATGAAGTTTAAATTCGTAATGAATTAGTCTTTAATCTTTCAGATTAGAAGATATTATGAAAAAAAAGGTGTATAGCATCAAATTAATACAAAAACACACTCTACATTATTGATGATATTTTGACTAAAATTTAATTTTATGTATATGATTCCATCATTCCGTACAAAAACTGTTGTGATGAGATTCCCACATGTCATGTTATGAGGCACTCAGATACACATTTTATGCACGAGAGAAAAGAAAATAGATACTCCTATATAGTACAACACTACACATGCTACCATGTACTATATTTGATGTATGCTAACCACTCCTAGATATGGAAATAGATACTGAATACAATAATACATTTTTGCCAAATTTTGCTTCTTTCAAAGATGAAGGGAATTAGGAAAAGTGAATTGGTGATCATCACTGAAATTGTGACTGGCTGATTAGATTTAGTATTGAAGAAATTATTATAATTTTATTTAAAATCACTACTATCAGCACACACTGTATGTCTAGTATCCTTTGTGTTAAAGAGATTTCTGGATTAATTATTCTGGAACATACGGTAAAGAATGACTATCGTTTTTCTAAAAGATAATAAATAAATAGTAGTAATTTTTTTATTTATTAAATACAACAATTCATGTGTCTCTTCTTACCGGTTTAAGATTTTAAAATTAGTGATTTCATGATCACATAATATCAGAATTATTGTTATGAACAGAAGATCTAAACTTCAATTTTTATTATAAAAAAAAAGATAAATAAAAAGTAAAATTAAAGATGACTATAAAAATTCATTGTTAGTCGTTACTCATACTTGATTTGCACCGTGTTCAATTGTTCATCACTCATCACTGTCAAATAAATTTGCCTTATTTAATATTAATTAATTATCGCAACAATTAATGAATACTAAATAAGGCAAGTTATGATTGTTTTTCTTTTGTTACCAAATATTTCCCATAAAATATATAGTTTTCCTTACAAGATGTTAATATTGTGCCTTATTTTAGTCAACAATAATGATACCATTTTCATGAAAATTACTCTAGTGCTCTTACATTGAAGTCATCACATACAATTTTTAGAGTTATTTGACTAATTAATGTTACCATAATTTGACCAAAATAAGATAATTAAAACTGTTAAAATTAAACCACCCATTTGTCTAAAAGTAGTACTAAACATTGATGATAGTTGACATCCAAATAATGTGTGATACAATATTTTAAAATTGAAGGAAAAGATCCAACACAGATCAATGAGGGAGAAGTCATAGCTGGAAATGATTCAAGACAAAATAAGTATGAGTGGCTGCAATGCAGAAAATAGGGCAGGAATATGAGTAAGATGATGCTGATGGCTGTTAAGCTCATGTGACATGTGGAGGCCACATTGGTACTTCTCTGCTGCTTTTGTTTCTACCTTTTTTATCTTTTTTTTTTTTTAAATTATTTGAACAACCAAAATTAGTTCTCCATTCACATAATCATTTTAGTTTTAATTTTGATTATTGCTTTATGTATGAAAAGCTTTTAATAAGACTTCAAATTATTCATTATGCTAACTGCTAAGTGATAAATATGAGTTAATAGCTAAAATGTTACCTTCTTTGAGAAATTAAGCATTTTTTGTCTATTTGGTTTTTGTTTAAATATCATAAATTAATCTATGGGCAATATAATTGTAAATCAGATTCTTAATATTTTAATATTATTTAATTAGTAAAAAAACTTATTTAATTTCTTATTGTATATGTTTAAAATCAATTTAAAATGTTTGAATTTTTTGAAAACTAAACAACAAATATGTGAGCTTACTATATAAACTAAAGGAAATAATTAAAAAATGTAGGGTTTTGAGGTCCCCTCGTATGGTACGTTATATGGACCCAAAGTGTGCCATTATATTTGGTGTACATATGGCAGACATGCAACTCAAGGACTGTGTTAGGGTCCCATACCTTAGATCTCCCTGTACACCAATATCCAACCCTTTTCTGTTCCTTCAAATTTATAACAAACCCATCTTCTACATTTTATACTTTTTAGGGTTGTTAACAGATGGGGTTAGTTCGAATTAAAAAAAAAATTGAGAATCAAATCGATTAAATTTTAATTGGTTCAAATTTTGAGTTAGAAATAAATATCATAATTTGAGTTAGAAAAGAATAAAATTATATATATACTATTTTTTTTAATTAATATAAGTCTAATCTGATAATCGAGTTGGTTCAGATATCTTGACCTTAGAAGGTTAGAACCAATAAAGATCAGGTTAAATCGAATCCGACTCGATTGCACCTGATTAATACTCGTCAATACAAAATTAATATAATCAAGTTAAGTTGGTTTTAGTCAGGTAATTAGATTATCAATATCCCTAAACACCCTTATTCTTTTACTCTACTAAATTAATGCATTTTTTTCAGTACTAGGATGTGGTAATAATTATGCATATAGTTAGAGAGGTTAATGTAATACTATACCAATGAATTTATTTAACTTAATTATGCATATAATGCCTTGACCATTTTTACAAATGCGAATATTGAGTGTAAAACATTAACAATTAAATTATTATTTGGTAAGAATAATGGCAGGGGCTTAGTTTGGTGTTAAGAATTAAGATGGTTCTATAACAGTGTAACCTTCTTATGGAAAGATATTTGCTAATTGCTATATGTGATTGTACGAACTATATACAACCTGCAAATTTTCCAGTATTTTTGCCAGATTTGAGATTTTTACTAAGATTTCAGACTCAGTCTTTTGTACAAATCTAGCTAGCTTCCACGAACTTTTTCGAATATAATGTGATGGTTTGATAGTTGAATAATTAAAGAGGACTTCGGTCACTTCTACAAAATGGAGGGAAAAAGCTACTTATGCCAAATTTAGCAACATGCGACTTTACAAGATTAAATAAGAAAAATAATTCTAGCTGATTTGTTGGTATTATTGTTATTATTATTATTCTTGTTTTTCACTGGGTCAATATATTTAGGTTCTCTTAAAAATTGACTCACTCAATCCAATGGATGATAGAAAAAAGAAAAGGTAACAATCTCCTTTCAAGACGTCTAATTAAGAGTACCTATCGCTCTGACAAATCCCATAATAGCCATAAAACTATCTATTCCTACAAAAAACAAAATTTATAGATAGATCAATAGATATCTTTTAAATATGAAAATCCACAAATAACCCTGATGAGAAAAAAAATCTCTTCAAAGATACATCATTTTTGGTTAACTTTGACAAGTGTCGGCTATAAAAATAATTTATTTCAAGGCCCAATAAGGTCCAAAACCTTTATTTGCCAATGATTAATGGTCTCAAATTGTAAAGAAAAAACAAAATTGTCTCTTGACCAAAAATATAAATAAACATGGTCTAAAATTCTAGTGTGTGAATTTTTTCCTAATCACTGCTGTCTAAAGTCATTAGAGCAGTAGGAGAAAAAGTATGGACCAGTAATTTTATTAAATTCTTACCAACAATTTTATTAAATTCTTACCAACATGTAACTAATAAAAAAAATTAATTAATCCTACACCATTAAAAACATTATTGATGGTTACTTGATGACTACAAATCACAAGTTACTGGACGAGAAATGCTAGGGGACCAGCAATTTTGGTGTTTTGTAACCATCAATTGACCATCAATAATGTTTTTAATAGTGTGAGATTACATCTAATGGTGGGAGATCACTCACTTTTGTTTTGATGATTAAGTGCTGGCCAGAAAACACAAAAGTTGCTGGTCCCCTAGACTTTTCCTTACTGGACCCTAACACTCCTCTAGAACACTAGGGGAAAATACCCTTGCATAGTCTTAACGTTATGATAGCAGACATTTTTTTATTTGCAAATTCTATACGATGCATACATTTACATAGTTGGCCAATTAAAGGTTAGAAAGGAAAAAGAATAAATAAAAGGAACCAGCCATTCTGGCATGTTTGCTTATTTTTCAACTATATTATATATAATCCCTCAAAATCTGGCGAAGTAATGAAACAACTAGTAAAGGATGGAAGTTTTGGAAGCTGTACATTTTTTTTTTGTTTTGGGGGGGGGGGGGGGGGGGGGGGCGCATAGTTACAAATTAAGGTACATTTAAGACATGAATAAAATACAAAAAAGAGAAACGGATCGTATTACTACCTTTGGGGAGCACCAGAAAGGATAGGATCATTGATTGCTGAACTATGCTTGCCAAATGCAGGAATACTAAGAGAGCGTTTTCTCATTTTGGCTTTGCCCCTCGGCGTTATTTTCCTTTCACTCTTCTTTTCCACGAGAAAGGAAGAGTAAGAACGATGGTCTGGACCTGGACCTGGACCTGGCACAGGGATTGGCTCACTTCTAGTTCTATGGAATACATCCATGTTCCGATTATGATTATTCGGTTGCATTTTTGTTTCTAACTCCGCTGCAACCGCGGCAAGCTTATCCTTCAACTCCTCCTCGTCATCCTGCCACACATACCCATAATCTTGATCTTGCATTGCAAGATCATCGTACTCCTCATCTGACTTTGTAGATTCCTCATCAACTGACCCTTCCTGCACAGCAATGGAAAGGCCTAAAATTCCTCTCTAGGAAGAATTGATAGTATATACACATGCACGTGCACGCACACAATCAGTTCATATTGGTGTATCATTTAAACTAATATGGAGACTTTAACTTTACCTCGTCATGGACGTCTTTGTGACCATCATCACTTAAATCATCATCACTACCTACCTCTAGCTGATCATCGTCGTCTAACTCTTCATCACTACCATGCACCGAGAAATCTTCCTTGAGCTATAAAATACAGAATGAAAAAAGGGGCAACAAAAAGATTAACGTCTTTAGTTTATACTCCAACTTTTTCGTCACCAACAATAACGAGCCTTTAATTTTTTGCACTGAACAAGAAGATAAATTAAAAAGAGTTGTTCAAATTTACCTCTTTCGCAGGACCTTCCGAGGTCGGTGAGCTACAGCAAGAGGATAAATATCTACTACCAGAATCATATCTACTACCAGAATCATCAGCCCTCGACTCATCAACACTTCCAGCTCGACTAGTACCACCATCACTGGGCCAAGCACTGATCCCATAAAAACCAAACTGAAGATTTATCGGTTCTGCCTTACCAATCCGCAAGGGACCATACATTGGACTTCCGATTCCATTATCTGGTCCAAGGCCCCAAATAGGCTTCCCATTAGAGTCAACGCGATTAACAGGCCAAGCTTTCGCAACAGATCCATCGGTATTAACAAGTGCCATCAGACTCCTTGAAGAACCTTTCCTCTGGATCAACCGGAACATTCCTTTCGAGCTTAAAGTATTTGCTGCACATTGATGTCTATACTCCTCATCAACAACCGTTACAGTATTTCTAATGGGATCATACAGTTGATCCCCTGCTCCACGCCTCCGAAGACAGCTGAAGACAGTTGCATGGATGGCTGCTACACTCTTGTCAACATTTGTATTGTTTATTTTGGGAACTAAATGCTTCTCAGCACGCTTACAGAGATAATCCTGAATTGTCCTAATATTTCGAATATACTTTACATACTTGTTTTTAGCTGGGTCAAGTGTCATATACTTCGCACGTACAGCAAATCTTTCCAGGTGCTTTTCCTCGTTTGAAATGTATATCATGAACGGTATGATTGAAGGATGTTTCTTCATAAGCCCCATCTGCATGAGTATTAAAGTTATTATTATTTCCAGGCAATCAGAAAAATATAGAAGTACTTCTTGAATTCCATAAAGAAATATTAAAGAAAACAATAATGACTTACAACAAAGTTTAGGCTCAAATGAACACCCTCTACAACAACAGACTCCTTCCGTTCTTCCCAGGCAGTGATTAGCCTATCAAGACTGTCAATCACCATCTCGCTCTGTGCCTTAAATCCTTCAACAGCCATTTGCTTTGGATTTGGCAGTTCAGTAATGTTAGAGCCTATCTCCAATGTCCCTGAATCGCATTTCCTATGACCACCCTCGTTTGCTACATCCTTGGGAAGAGAACGTGCCACGCCTGCTAGCTTTTTAGCTTTCTTTTTGGCCTTGGCTTCTGCAACAGAAACTGGATCCAAACACTCGCCGGCATGGTAAGTAGAAGCCCATAACAAGGGGTTCTCCTTCTCATCAGCAAAACTCCTCATCATGTGCCTGATAGAATCGGTTGATACCACTGTGGTGAGGCCCAATCTGCCACCCTGCAGTTATAAATGGTACCCAAAATATTTGACTGAGGTATAAATAGCTCTTAGCTGTTCATCTTTCAATGGCAAGCCAAAATATTTCCTACCCAACAATTACTACAAACTAGGATTACATAATTGGATTTGCAAGAGATACACTTCTTGTAAGATGAAGATAAATTACCAGCAGTGAAGACAATGTGGATTTGCCACAGCCACTAGTGCCACACAACAGCACTGTCACAGACTCCTTCCTTTCTCGCATCCTATAACCAAAAATAGAAGATATATGCAATTTTAGTGTTACATATATCAATATGCTTATTTCTTCCAAACAAACTACAAAAAGAAAATTGGAAATGAGTCCATAAAATTTTATTGCCATTGAATAGAATCATAAACACTTCAGTCTCTGAAGATGTGCTATATGGTTAGTGGTATTGTAAAAATCTTGACCATGAAAAATCATCTCTAATTGTCTGCATTGTAAATCAACACAGGCCCCAACAAGGTATGAAAACAATGGCATACCTGCAGGCTAGCACCAAATCTGCTCTCTGATTGGGACCGAGATACTTGTACTCAGACATAGCATCACAAACCATATCTAAAAATGTTTCTCTCTGAACAAATGCTGTTGTGCGCCTTTTGTACGACTCAAATGGTACACTGTTATTTTTTTCTTTCGCCAGACGACATAACCGGTCTCCTAAGTCTGTTTTAGCCAAGCAAAAACCAGCATTCTTACCATCTTTATTCACAAAATTTTCACTTGGTGTGTATGAACCTGACAGCGTTACAGCTTCAGGCTGTGGGGTACCAGTGGTACTCTCCCCCTTTGTGACTTCAAATACTCTTTTGCTGATCTGTTAAGAGGAAAATAAAAAAGATAATCAGAATAATTTGTAGTAGGGAAAATATCCCAGAGCAGGCCATGTTAATTACGATTTGTTACTCAAAATCAAAGGTTTGTTTGATATGAAGCAATTGACTCACAATACATAGTTTTCTGTGTGCATACGAAACTCTTATTAATTTATATATACAAAAACAAAGACCAAACACAACAACCGAAGACTTAAAAGAAGCTTAAAAAATAAAACGACAAAGCAAAAGAACAAACACGTCAAATTGCAAAAGCTTCACTACAGGCCTATACCTAACAAATAACAACACTACTAAAAATACTCGAAAACCTCATAATTTCAACCAAAACTTCCAGCAAAGCACCTCAAACCCAGAGCCTCGAACAAAATTATCCAGATCAACCAGTTAAGTTACCAAATCACAGCTCTCAGGAAATTAAAACTAAATTATTCAAAATCTAGTATCACCAAAATAATTTTGCAGAATCAAAATTCCAATTCACAACAAATATTTAAAAACAATACAAATAAAATAAACCTTGAAGGCATGGCGAGCTTTGCATCCCATAAGTTGAAGAGTGCTCTGAAGAACAGAGCGCGTGTATCGAAACGAATCCTTCTCCTTCTCGTCCACCACCACTATGTACAATATCTTCGGAGTTTCGCACATCGTTCCTTATCCTGCACCTGGAACGCACACACAATTATCGTTCACCATCCTTCATTCATTCATTATCATGCAAAAACAAATAATAACTTCCATTCTAAGCCAAATGTATTCATGCGATTGCGATGATATTGAAATCAATGAAAAGTAGAGGTACCTAAACCTTAAACCGCAACAATGCGACTCGGAACGAATCAGGATGATCACGGAACAAAGCACAATGAATCAGGAGAATATATTGATCAATTTGAATTTAATTAAATTGTTTCTGATGGAATTACACGCCATTGTTGTTGTCGTGGTTTTAGGTTTTGAAAACGTAAATCGCTTCTTCTTCTTCTTCGTTCTTTCTTAATCCATCAACCTTCCTTCCTTCATTCTTTCTCTTCTCTCTTTTGATTTGTTTTTGGTTCGTTTCATTTTTGCACCGCTTTCTTGTCTCCAAAAAATAAACGGTTTTCAGCGTGTGCGTTAAAATGACGAACTTGCCCTCCGTTTTTAAGGAATTTTCATTTGCCGCGTATTATTATTTATATATATATATATATATATATATATATATATATATATATTTTTTTTTTTTTTTCGATTTTTGGAACGCTGTGGAGAAAGCGTGGGCCCTAAATGAGGATCAAAGGGGTTAAGGAAAGATTCAGATTCTGTAATTTAATATTATTAATTTATTATACTTTTATTCCTTTTATATTAATTGCTTTTTTTTTTTCCTTTTAAATTAAGGAAGAAATTTAATAGCGAAAAAGAGAACTTGAAAAATTACCCTTCCGGATTGTGAGGGGCCAGTGTCATAATCTATGATCTATCACTCTTTTCTATTTTTTGGTTAGAACCATCTATCACTCTTTATTCAATGAATTAAACTTTATCTTAACCATTAATAATAATAAATGGATAGATTAGTAGCTAGCCAATTCAATCTTGTTATCATTTAGAGTTTAATTGAAAAGTCAATTTATTTTAATTAATATCAGTTAATTAAATTTTAAACAAAATTTTAAATCTTAACTCTAAATTTTAAATTTTTCAGAAAATTAAAATTTTAAAAATAATATGAAAAATTGACTAATATTAATTAATTAAAGATAATTGTTGTATACTAGTTAATTCCATTGATTATCGTTTAGTTATATATATATATCAAACATTTTAAGTTTTAGAATTTTTTTTTCAAAAACATTATTAGGATAATCCTGCTTGTGCAAAATCTAATATGTTTGGTTGAATGACAATTTTCATCCATAAAATACAAACTAAATATCTCATTCACCGGAATAATGTATTGAATATAATATGATATTTTCAATAACTGCATCATCGATTTTGTAAATATCATACCTACCTGCTAGCTACTATAACCCCACACAGCATATTAATCAAATAACAAAAATGCATTCATGGTGGATAAAGGAGACAACCTGCAGTGTGAAATGGTGTTGTTATTATAAATTTTTATTCTTAATTATTGTCATCGATGTCTCATGTAAAGAAGAGCTTGATTTTGAACGAAGAAGATAGTGATATATGTGGAAGCAGGTCTATGCTACTTAATTTGTCTTTGTTCTTATGTTGTTTACTTCATTTGTCACCTTCTATTACATGAATATGACTTTTTATTGTTTTAGGGCGTGGACTTTGAAGTCCACCCTACATATCATTCTTGGATAAATATTTTAGAATAAAAAATATAAATTTAATTTTAATGTACTATAAATATAAAATTATTTTATACGTGTATTTAATTATATAATATTATATTAGTAAATATAACTATTTTTTATATTAATTACGTGAATAATTATCTAAAAAAATAATTATAATCGTACGATTCTATAAAATATTTTAAATTATCAATACATTAAAATTAAAATCTAAAAAGTATATATGAAATTGTATACAAACATATAACACAAAATATTTTTCACTTGAAATAAGTTTTTTTTTTCTAAAAATAAAAAAGAAGTAAGTTTTCTATTACTTTAATGTTTATATATTTTATTATTTTCATTCTTATCTTAAAATAATAAAATTAAATACGTACCTTATATATTTGATCTTAGAGCACTGATGAAGAAACACTACACCAATGCAATAGCGGTCATATATATAGCATCTAATGATGACTTCTACAACCAATTCTAGATGAATATATATAGTACATGCATGTCATTCAAAGAAATTCTTGCATGCACCTAGAATAAATGAATGTTCTGATTAATTAATGAATAAATTATTATTTGTATCCATAAAAGATATAGACGTTAATGAATGTACTTATATAAAAATAAAACGATAATTATAACTACGGAATATAATTTTTGTGTGCCAAAAGTACTCTAAGGACTAATTACGTAATCAACGTCTGGGTACTCTTATTTTTATATGGGTACATTTGTCAGCGTCTGTATCTTTTATTAATACAAATGATAATTTATTCTTAATTAATTGTTTTTTTATGTTAGTATTATAAATTTATTATTAATTTAATTTAAATTTTTAAATATTAATAAAATAAACTTTAAATTATAAAATAATATAATATGAAACTGACAAAATTTTAAAAATATAAATAAACCAAAATTTTAAATCTAAATTTTAAATTTTAAATCTTAAATAAACTAAAATTTGTTTACTCATATTTTTTGCTGAAATTTTTTATTTTGATTTTTTTTCTGATAAGTTATTCATCATATTCCGTTGTTAAAAATAAAACTTTATTACCCTTAATTATTAATTGCGTTCATATTACGACTAACGTGTAGTTCAAGCTTTGTCTAGAAAGGGAAGAATGTAACATAGAAACATAAGTAGTATATATGGCACTAATAATTAATGAAGGACTAAAAAATTATAAAAACAATATTAGTTATTTGAAACAGACTGCAAACCGTGGGCGTAGGGTCTGTAAACATTAAACTTTCATTTGATTACATTAAATATTTAATATAATTTTATAATGAAAAATAGAAAATGAAAATGCAATTGAGTGTGGTAGATTTGGTAATTAAAAATAAAAATGGTGGGCATATTGGGGAAGTGAATTAAGAATAATGTTAATATTAGTTAGTATATTGTGTTGGTGACTTGGTGTAGCAACCTCCATGAGCAATAGTGATGAAAGTCTTGGTGATAACACGTGTGTTTTGATTTGTTTAGGGTTTAGAAAGAACAACACGTGGAGTTGCATACTACAAACTAGGCACACATTTTAATAATCACTCTTCCAAACCTTGGCGGTTTCATTAAAGAAACTTAACTATGATTCATCATTATTAAAATATATAGCTTTTCATCCAATTTCTTTCTATTGAGATTAATTTTAATAAATATTGTTTTGAGAGTTACCTAAAACATTGATTTAGATTTTAGCGTAAAACCTCGACTCCTTCTTGGAACAGCGTCCAAATTGTTCCTATGTTAGTATATTGTGTTAATTTAGACAAATGTTTAATAGATTACAACGTAAATATATTTGAAAAGTCTTAATATATTTATAGTAGAATATAATTATTATTTTTTTTAGTATAGTTCTATCTTTAATTAATGATAACCGTTTTTTTATTTTTAAGAGTTTGTTGAGATTTATTTTTTTAAAAGAGATAGAAATAATAAAAGAGATTTGAGTAAACCTTTTTAAAGAAGTTGAGTAAATGGTTGAGGATACTTTTTTTTAGACGACCTGAATTTATATTTTGAGTCAGAATATGAATAAATATTAAATAAGATAAATTTTAGTTATTTTTAATTATCAAAAAAAAGATTTTCAATTATTTTTATTTTTTTAGTCTTTTTAATATTATTATTTTATAATATAATATCATAATTTTATATAAAAAAAATTTAAAATTCGATCTATAATAAATCTCAAAAATAAAAAATAATATAAAACAAATAAAAAATAAAACATATGCAAACTGTTTTTGTTTTTTTTTTTTTTTTTTTGCTTCTTCTGTGAGAGATTATCACAAGTGTTTTGGTTTGTGGGAGAGAATATCTTCTAGGATTTGGATTTATATCCAATATTATATTAAAGACCAGAGTAGTAAACATAAGAATTCTTTTAAATGTGTGAAATAAATAAGTTTGGTTAATATGTGTCTAGAAGTTTTAAAATTAATATTCTTTATAAATCTTTTTTAATTAATAAACCTTATTAAGATATATGTCTATTCTTAGGACTAAACCCAATGAAAAATAGCGAAAATTTCATGAGAAATGGATCACAAAAGTTATTGGTTTGAAGGTAAAAAAATGGAATTACTCGCAAAATATTTTAAAATGTTAAAAAGAGAATTAAAACAAAGATATTAAAAATAAGGATGTTACATCCGTTGGAAAAGAGTTCTTATTATTTTTTTTTAAAAGATAAAAATATATTTTATTAAATTTGATAAATGAAATACAGAATCTATGTCAGGATAAAAATAATAAATGATGGGGATCTCTTAAATAAACTACACTTAGAAAGAAATCTAATAGTGAAAAATAGAAAAAAAAAATTGTAAAAAGTGAAAGTAGATTTTTTTTTCAGAGAATAGGACTTGTGAACTAACTCAATGAGAAGTTACATAGAGATGTTGAATCTCTCGAACTAGAAGCATCGAGAATAGAAGTTGGGACAGTGTTGGTTTCTTCAAAGACAAAGATATTCCTAACTTTCCAACAATCTCAACATAGAATAGCAAACAATTGTTGGTTCCGATTGTCACCACCCATTGAACAAACTGCTCCGTCGTGGTGTTCCACCAAGACCAAAATTCAGTAATTGAATGGGTGGGGAGGCATAAACTCAGAGAACTATTGGACCAAGCATCTCTTATAGGTGGACATTGCATAAGACGGTAAGGGATTGTTTCGTCCTCTTCTTGGCAACGGAGACACAGTGCCGGTGTTGCAGGAAATCTCCGGTAAATCTGGGCTAGAACCGGAAGCCGACCATGGAGACACTTCCAAATAAACAGTTTAATTTTGTGAGGGAGCTTCATCTTCCAAAGGTTGATACAGGGGGCTTTTTACTGCATATGGGTTGAACATAGTTCAAGCGGAGGGTGTAAGAATAGGTATGTCACTCTATAGCCTAATATTGTATCATACTTCTTTTGTTTGTTCAGTGTCCATTGGAGTGTGTCATCTCCACCTTCAATTTTCAAAGATAGAATTCTAGTTAAAATATCACTTGAAAAGATCTCTATAATTAACGGTTGATTCTAAATTCTTTCTTCAATAATCAGGTCTTTTACTCTGGGAGCAACAATGGCCGAGTGTTGAACATTTATTGGCACAGTGAATGGATATGGGGGAGGCAGCCATAGGTCATCAAACGTACGAATGTTTATACCGTTATCTATTCTCCGGCTAAGTCCCTTCTCCACCACATTTCTACCTTGCAAAACACTTCTCTATCCCCAAGAAGAGAGTGTTCCAGGTTCTGCATTTAGAATATTTCTGTTTCTGAAATATTTACCTTTGTAAATTCTGACCAGTAGAGAATTAGAATGTGTTGCTATTCTTCAATACTATTTTTCTAACAGAGCAAGGTTTTGAGCTTTAAGGTCTTTAAAACCAAGACCTCCTTCCTTTTTTGGGCGGGTCATAGTGTCCCAGCTGATCCAGGTCAGTCGCCTTTCATTTCTTTTTTGACCCCACCAGAACTGAGTCAGTAAGGAGTGAATATCAGAGATTAGACTGTCTGGTAATTTGAAGCAGGAGAGAGTATAAATCGGGATGGCCTCCCCAATTGTCTTTAATAAAACTAATCTTTTCCCAGTAGACAATAGATTACGCTTCCAACCTTGAATTCTTTTATGTACCTTCTCCTTAACCATGTTAAAAGTGACTTTCTTTGATCTATTAACAACAGATGGCAGCCCAAGATATTTATCTTGAGCTCCTATGTGTGAAATGTTTAAGGAGACAGTCAGACAAGCACGAGAGTCAAGAGGAGTGTTATGACTGAAAAAAATTGTAAATTTGCCAAGATTAACTTTCTTACCGCTGAAGCACTCGTAGATAATAAATCAAGGATATTTTCACAAGAGGGCTGCTACACATACAAGTCTTTTTGGCTTACAAGTCTTACAAGTTGGCACAATTCCAACAAAACACACGCATTACACTCCCACATTCAAGAGTAAATAAATGCACGTTATTCAACCACTTCCTGTTTCAAAAGCGCACTACTCACCATGCATTATGAACGACTCTTCTTCTTCTTCCTCCATGAAAACGAGTTTCTTGCCAAATTTGAAGATAATGGAACTTCAGAAATACACCCAAACGATTACAGAAATACACCCAAAACGATTACAGAAATTCACCCAAACGATTACAGAAATTCACCCAAATGATTACAGAAATTCACCCAAACGATTATAGAAATACACCCAAAAGATTACAGAAATACACCCAAAGAATTACAAAACTACACCCAAAGGATTTAAGAAATACACCCAAAATTCGTTGAAGTACACCTTATGCATAATTCATAACTCTTTCTCTTTCTCCTCCTCATCTTCTGCTGCTTCTTCTTCTTCTTCAAAAACGATTTCAGAGCTTGATGTCAAAAAACAATGGAAATCGAGAATAACGAAGAAAGAAAACAGAGAGAAAAGCACGTAAATGAAGAAGGAGAAAAAGAAGGCAAGAAACGAAAGAAAAGAAGAAGAAGAAGAGGAAGAGGAAGAAGAACGTACAGCAAGAAGAAGAAGAAGAAGGTGCAGTGAAAACGTGCAGTATGGTTCGAAGTGCGTTAATATAAATGACTTGTATAAAAAAACGCTTGTATGTGGAGAATTATTCTTTCCACAAACAGTTGAATTAGCCTTACAAAAAAGAATAGAGCCGTCCGCAAATAGAAGATGATTGACCTTAGGACAATGCCTGTTAATATGAATGTCCTCAATGAGACTGTTTTGTTCTGCCTTGTGTAGCAAGAAAGAGAGACCTTCTGCACAAAATAAAAAAAGATAGGGAGAAAGAGTATCTCCTTGGAGGAGACCTCTTTGTGGTTTGAAAAAATCATAGGGTTGTCCTTCCACAATCACAGAATAAGAAACAGTCGTCACTAATTCAAGAATCCAAATAATCCAAAGGGGATCAAATCCTATTTTCTCCAACATAAACCACAAAAAGTTCCACTCTACTCTACGTAGGCCTTACTCATATCCAATTTGAGGGTCATCTCATGTTCCAGACCTTGTTTATTGTTCTTGAGGTAATGCATACATTCATGGGCAATTAAGATATTATAAGAGATCAGTCGGCCTTTAATAAAAGCACTCTGAGAAGGGCTAATAAGTTTATGCATCATTCTTTGAAATCTGTGAACTATAACTTTAGAAATAATTTTATAAACTATAGAAGAAAGGCTAATTGGTCTCACCTGGGACATATCTTTAGCATCTGAGACTTTTGGGATCAAACAAATTTGTGTGTGGTTGAAACTTTTCAATATGTGACCTCCCGTAAAGAACCCGTTAATTGCCCGAAATACATCACCACTGACGATGTCCCAGTAATGTTGAAAGAATTTAGCTGTTATCCCATCATCTCCTGGGGCACTTTGAGGGTGAACACTGAAAGTAGCCCGTTTGACTTCCTCTATAGTAACTGGACGTCTAAGCCTTCGGTTCATAGAAGCTGTAACCTTAGGCTTGAAGTTAGTGAATAGTGGGCTTGGATCATTGTGACAAGAGGAGAAAAAAATATATCTAAAATAAGATTCAACCACTGCCACTATATCAGCATTTGAAGAAAGTAATTCGCCATGGTTTCCGGTCAAGTGCCATATTTTATTCCGACGAGTGCGGTTACAAAATTTCTGGTGAAAGTAACTAGTATTTTGATCTTTCGCTTGAAGCCATCTAACCCTAGACTTCTCCTTCCAATATAATTCTTCATTATGGAGAGCCTTTTTCTAGTTTGCTTTCTAAATATGAGATGATATTACCTCTATGGACCCCTGCTGTTCGAAACTCCTCTAATTGAGATTGAAGAGAATCAATTTTCTCTTTAGAGTTCGTTCTATTAGACTGCTGCCATAAGACAAGACTGTGTCGACACTTCTTAAATTTTTGAAATAAAATAAATATGGGGCTGCCTTCTATTCTCTCCCTTCATATCTCATTCACAATCTGTCTTACCTCATCATTAGAACACTACCGTTCTTGAAATTTGAATTGCCGTTTAGTTCTCTCTGTTATCAAGCTTAAATAAGTGAGAAGAGGAGCATGATCAGAACCTGATTCAGAAAGCCGAATAATAGTAGTATTAGGAAATAGTTTCTGCCACTCAGAACCAACCAGCACACGGTCAAGCCATTCCTAAATTAAATATGGACTAGAGTACTAGACCTCTGATTTGACCATGTAAATGGTTTGCCTATCATTCTAATATCCATTAGAGAGCTGTCATCAATAAATGAATTAAAGGCTTCGATAGAAGCTGTTGACTTCACTCTCCCACCCACTTTTTTGTTGTAGTTAGAAATAGCATTAAAATCACCCTTGATTATCACTCGTCCTTGAAATGCTTGAATAATAGGTTGAAGAGCCTCATACTGTACCTGCATATCTTGATCATGAGAGGTCAAATGAACTCCAATAATACCCCAAGAAACATTAGTGCCCACTTCCACCATTGAGGCCACAATGTAAAAGTTGTCATAACTAATAATCTGAACATTGCATTTCTCTTTCCATGCCAAAGCAGGGCCACCGGCAACTCCTGATGGATCCACAATGAACCGATCTTTGAAACCACAAGATTTAAGCTTTGCTTCCACTTGTCGAGGTTGGTTTTTGGTTTCACAAGAAAAACAACTTCGAAAGAGTGGAATTTACAAATTCCTTTTAAATTGTGGATTGTCAGGGGTCTCTCAAAATCTCGACAATTCCAAACTAGTAGCTTTATGACTTTATGGGTGTCATTTGAAGGCTGACACCCTCTACCGTCGCAGCATCATCATTAGAGTACTTCTCAAGATAGATTTTTTTCCTATTTTAGACACTCATAGTAAAAACACGAAGACTTTGGATAAAATTAGAATATAGATAAGATAATAAATTTAGATTTAGATAAGATAATAGATTTAGATTTAGAAAAAAAGTGATATATGTTAAAATTAGAATATAGATAAGATAATAAATTTAGATTTAGATTTAGAAAAAAAATGATATACGTTGGACGAGATTAATTAAAAGAAAGAAAGAAGAACTTAATAGAGTGGCTATAAAAATTCTTGGAGAGCAAATTAGGAACACTATTAAGAGAACTAAAAGTGGCATGATTATCTAAAAAAGGGCACAAAGATTTCTTATTGTTGTTCTAATTTAAAAATAAGGAAATACATAACTTGAGAACAAAGATACATTTAAAAAAAAACTTATGGCTCTTGTTTTATTATTTCTTCATAGAATTCTAAAATTAAAAAAAGATAATTTAGGAAAGAAAATTGGAAGAATAACGAAAACTCGAACAGGTTATAGTAAACATTTCCTCTAGTCAACAAAAGTAGAAGACTTACGAAAGTTAGGCACATCAAATAATTGACTTAAAATATCTTAAATTAAATATTGCAAACTTGTTGCAATTTTTTAAGCCAACTTATTCCCAACTCCAAATTTTGCTGACCATATTTTACTTCCGTTTCAGTTTATGAAATCTTTATTTAGTCAATCATGAACCTCTTCTATAATTTTTTTTGAAAAAAAAAAAACTACAGTACAAAATATAAAATAAGTAAAAATTTCTATATATCCAAATAAAATTATTAAGAATTTTGAATTTAATATAGTATATTTGTTATAAGGTAGATTCTATATAAGATAAAATTTTAAACGTCTATTATTTTTTAAAAGATATATTTTTCTGGAAAAAAAAAAAACTGATTTTATTCATCTGATAAGTTTGACGGTGCCAGTAATACTCGCGGACTCACCGTACACGGAAGGTTTTGGAAATATTCAAAAGTGTAATTAAAGTCTATTGATATTCATTTATATAATCTTTTGATGTTGAAATATAGATATCTTATCTTCTTGTAACATTGAAATAGTTCCAATAATAACTGTTTTCTGAAGTAGAATTTAAAATTTAAATTAAAAAAGTAAAAGATACTTTAGAGTTTAGAGTGAGTATATATAACTTGACATTTGACCCTTAAAATCTTTTTTATGAATAATGTTAGATAACTAATTGTTTTTAATTAATATTAGTTTATTTTTTAAAAATTATTTTGTTTATTTTAAAATATAAATTTTAAATAATAAATATTTATTTTTAAATTTTAAATTATAAACTTAAATACTAAAGGTAATTAAAATTTTTTAACTAAAATAATTTTTTATATATTTTTTTATATGTATGTCACTAGCAAAAAGCTTTATTTTTTATGATAAAAATTCATATACAATTATTTTTATGTGAAATTAATAATTAAAAAGTTTGTTTAGAAATTTTAATGAGATGGAATTAAATTGAATTCTAGCAAGAATTGATTTGCAATTCAATTCTAACACTAATTTTTAAATTTGGAAAAAAAATAAATAGAAAAAAAATGGTTGAAGTATATGTAATATTACTATGCTACCCCAATAAGAGAGAAGAAAAAAAGAAAAAGAGAAATGGATATATTTAAAAAATCAAATTATGTTAGAATTAATTTAGATATTTTAATTTAAAATTCAAATTTTATTAGGTTAGATTTACAAATCAGATCTATATTGGTTTGATTTATTTTTTAACTTGATGAGAATTAAAATTCTCAAAAGAGTTTAAATTTATATATTTCTTTATATTCCAAACAAAAAAAAAAGAATTCATTTCTCAAGAGAATTCTAATTCTATACTTTTCAAACACATTCTAAGAGTCGTTAGATAATAAATTAGTTAAATATGTCAAATTATCATAACAATTCTCAATAAATAATTTTATATAAAGATAACTGTACGTGAATTTTCGTTTTTTTATATATTCTTTTCATGAGAATATACATCCACTTGTAACTGTAAAGTGTGTTTCATATAAGAGTCCTGCTAGGGAGCTAATGGACTATTTGTATAAGGTGTATAATGAGCTATTGAGTTACAAAATAAACATCCCTCATATTATCTAGAATAACAATCCGAGTATTAGGAATAATAAACATATTCTCAAAAACTTAAACTGATTTTTGGGTTCACCAAGGATTAAACTCTTGACCTTTCAGATCTAAAGCTTTAATACCATGTCATAATACCACTAATCCCAAAAAGATTCAGTTAATGAGAAAAGGTAACACTAATGATTATATCTCTAATACTCCCTAAACATCCATTATACACATTGTACAAATATTTCATTGACTTCTCATACTTTTCCTTCATATAATTAATCTCCATCATTGGTTGATACGGAATTTATTCTTGCCCAATTATGTTAACTTTTTTCTTTTTTTTCATTTGACAAATCCAAATTTGAACATTTAAGAATGTTTCCATAACAAAAATATAATAGCAGCTAAAATTAGAGGACATAAACGTGGATCCTTCTCTAATTAATAAATAGAAAACTAAAAGAAGTATGGGAAATGAAACCAATAAACAAAATTAAAATGAAAAAAAAAAAACTGCAAAAAGGTGAAACCCCAATCATTAACAAATAAAAATGTTTAAATTAAGGAGATCACTTTAATAAAGACACTAAAAATGTCTTTTTTTAAAGACGTTCACACATGTCATTTTATTATTGAATATCTTTATTAAACTTAGGGGTGTCCATGGATCGGATCGTATCCGCAGATCCGCGGTAAATATCCGCATCCGATCCGAAAATTGCGGATACGATCCGTTCCGCAAATTGATCGGATCGGATCGCAGATATCTGCTCTACATCCGCATATTCGATCCGCAGATCCGCACTATAATAATTAAAAAATAAATAAATATATATATGTTTGGTATTATATTTACTTGTTTGTATGTTTTAGTTAGTAATTATTATTCATATATTGTATTATTTTATTTTTGTTATTTAGAGAGAGTTTGATTAAAAATATTTTAGGAATAAATAAGTTTAAAAGTATGAAAGAAATATTTTTATCGAATTCTTTTACATAGAAATACGATTAAAAAGAGAAGGTTTAATTATGCGGATATATCCGATATCCGATCCGATCCGATCTGCAAATGTGCGGATCGGATCGGATCGGATCCGGCACTAAAAAGTGCGGATATCATATCCGATCCGATCCGATGGAAATTGTGCGGATCGGATCGAATTTTTGGCCATATCCGATTCGATCCGATCCGCGGACACCCCTAATTAAACTGGTTAATAATTTATTTTTTATTATAAACCAGAACAAAATCAATTTATTATAATAACAATAATAAACCCAATTGTCTGCATTATAATTATTAAACCCGATTTGATCTGATCAAATTATACCATCTAAATCGAATATCTTTAAATTTTTTGATAACAAGACAATTATATCCCTAACTTTTTGTTTTTCGGACATTTAAATCCCTACAAAAAATTAGATTTATTGTTATTGTTATAAAAAAAATTCGATTTTATTCTAATTTGTTAAAATATTCAAAAATAACCGATTTATTAATACGTCGAATAATAATATGATACGTAAATGTCTTTATAAAAAAAACTTTTACGCATCTTTACGAGAGCACCCCTAAAATTAAAGTTATAAGAAGCTTATTATTCGCAAACGCAACGATGCTATATCTTATATGAAAGGGGGGAATTCAATTCGATGCCATATATATATAATTAAATATTCATGCTTCAACGCTGCATTAGAGGCTTTTATTTGATTTGGTGGTTGCATATTTTGCGTTCATGGTGGGATATATTGACAAAAATGAAAAAAAAAAAAAAAGTGTAAAGAATCTGATACATGATTGGAAAATTATTATTGGTGGGGTTGTAAGTAGCTAGTGCTAGATTGCTAGACTGCTAGTGGCTGAGCTATTAATTCAGAAATTGAGATTGGTTCACTATTTTTTTTTTATTTAAATTGTTTTAAAAATAATACTTTTACATATGATCATTGTGTTGATAGTGAAATTAATCTTTGAACAAGTTTGTTTCAATTTATCAATTGTCTCAAATTAATTTTTAAAAAATTTACAATTATGTATCAGATTGATACTTTCATCAATTAAATAATGATACTAAATATAATTATTCCGTGATACATCATTATTTAATTAATAAAAAAATTAATTTAATTTATTATTATATTTTTTTAAGATTAATTTAATATGTTAACTTTTCAAAAACTAAATTGACGAAATTTTTAGAACCATTTTGACTATAACATATTTGTTGCTACCAATTCTATATATGTATTTAATTAAATACTAGAATAAATGTTAAAATTGATTTTAAAAAATTTTAGATCGAATACTTTGGTCTTCAATAAATTTCTATTTTTTAGAGGTCTTTAAAATAAAATTATTCTTGTCGAACAAATTGATCCCACATATTTTAAAAAGAATCTAATTTATCTAGTTATCTTATAATAAGATTTGTCAAAGATTTACTTATTCCTGTTTAAAAATTTAATTAAAAGCTACAAAAAAAAATTAATTTGTTCGAAGAAAATAATTCTCAAAATTTTTGTAAAAATAAAAATTTATTAGAAATTAAAAATTTCGGTCAAAATTTTTCTAAGACCAATTTAGATGTTGACTAATATGGACATATTAAATGTCTATTAGTGAGTGATGTAAAAAGTAATATAATTTGGTGTAGTGAAGGGGTCAAGGGTGTTTTATTTTGTGGTCCAAGATGAGAATAGAGATAAATAAAGGTGCTGAAATTGATATAAAACACATGGACCAATAATTATAAGATACAAACAAATATATAACTTATGGAATGTTTTAGTAGAGGATGTAGTATTCACTACCTTAACTCTTAAGTTTGAAAAACTATAATAAGCTTTCAAACATTCACATTACAATAAGCATTCACACTACAATAAGCTTTCATGCATTGAATTTTGCAGCTTTGTTACTTGTATCCCTCATGGAACATTTCTTTAATAAATAATGTAGTCATAACAAAGTAACAAACCATATGCTTTTTTTATCTTTGAATAAAGTATCGTTTTTGTCCCAACGTTTGGGGTAAGTTCTATTTGTATTCCTAACGTTTAAATCGTTCTATTTGTATTCTTAACGTTTATAAAAGTGATTCAATGTTATCCTACTATCAATTATACTAACAAATCAGATTATATTTTTCAATTATTCTCACTTGGATGTATTTATTCTCAATTAGGTCTCACTTGGATGTGATCGATTTTAATATTATACCTACTATTTGTGTTTAAATTCAATTATGTCCTTAGAAAAGTGAATTATATAAATGTTGTAGGAATTAGTTTTAACATTTGATGAGCTATTTTTCGGAGTAGATTATCGATTCTATCCCAAACATTTATATTCTAACTTCAAGAAGAGGTTTTTAAAACTCAAACTAAAGCGTTTATGATGTGTAATTGACGGTAGGATAACATTGAATCACTTTTACAAACGTTAGGGATACAAATAGAACGATTTAAACGTTAGGGACACAAATAAAATTTACCCTAAACATTGGTGACAAAAACGATACTTTCCTCTTTATTTTTTCATGTGTTCACTTTGATAAACTAGAATCAATTAAAGAACTTGATTCTTGAGTTATTGGCATACATATACTATGCTAGTTTTTTTTTTCCTTCCTCAATTTTAAAGTGGTGATCAAGAAATTATATTGAGCTAACTTTTTTTCCTACAATTTTCTGCTAGAAAATATATGCTTTAATTTGCTCTTTGTTTAAAATTTCATATAAATAAATAGAAATAAATCGAAACATGATAAATATCATTATTGCCCATTTGCATCAAAGTAAATATTAGAGATCTATAATTATTCATGCATATATTTTTATTGGTTTAAATGTTTAAAATAAGCAATTTCATAACATAATATTAAAGTTTCTATGACAAAAAATCTGAAATTTAATAATTATTAACTTGTTATCCAAAAATAAATATATTTAATATAAACAAATAAAAAATAAAAAGAAAAAAAGAAACTATGCATTTTGTTTTGGCACACCATTAGTGTTTCCTTCATTCACAACTATGATTTATAAGGTTGTAATTTCTAGCTTTTTTTTTTTCATTTTTTTTTCGGCAAGTAATATATTTCTATAAATATTTAATAAATTTAAACACATAATATTGAAAAGGTTAAACAAAAATTTTAAGTTTCTAAAAAACGAAAGTAGTAAACATTAAACAATATACATTAAAAAAAAAAGAATTTCTTAAACTTCTTCCCCTGTGAGTAGGATCTACTACCTAAAAGGTTGACCAACATTTATTGAGGAATATATCGTTTACTACTTCCAAAGAAAGAAACATGTCTATTTAAAGAATTTTTGAACGAGGAATGATACATTTATGTTTTTTTTTACACCATATTAAAAGTAATTGATAAGAAATGAGAGAAGATAAAAAAAATTAGTCGTTTATACCATAAAAAAATGTAAAAAAATATATAAACAAAATAGTATAAACATTATTTCTATTTCTATTATTTCTATGAATAATCTATATTCCGACTCATGTTGACAAGCTCTCTTAAAAGGTATCAACTCTTTTCTTACCGTATGAGTCATTCTCAAGAGGGAATCTTTCCCGCAATGAACTTTTATACACGGCAAGTAGTTTTTAAGCGAAAATATTTGGTAACCAAAGAAAATCAGCCAAAAATAATCATAATTTGTCTTATTTAATATTTATTAATTGTTACAATAATTAATTAATATTAAATAAGACAAATTCTGCCTGTTTTTTTTGTCTACTTAACATTACCCGTTTTTAAGTATAGGTTGATATAATGATATTGAATTTTCGGATTCTCCTCTAGAAGATGTTTGTCATTAGAATGAAAATGTGTATATATGTGATGCATTCATCCACCAAAAGAATCAGCATGCTAATTTGACTTTGCTTTACGGAAAGGAAGAGAGCTGATAATATACAAAAATATTATTTATATATTAAAATTAGTTATTAAAATCACTTATCAAATAATTTATTAATATATTTATATAATTTAATTTATTTTTAATATTTAATATGTATTATATATTAGTAATTGATTTTAATCCTTAATTTTAATGTATACATACATAGCATATAGCATAGTTGGATAACATATTACGGGTTCTTTCTGTTCGTCAATTCTTATTATGCTTCCCATGTTAAAAACCCGGTACTCCCGTAGCAACTAGCAATGCCATGTAGTTTTTTAATATTATTATGATTTAAATAAGTCGTTGATAATTATGAAATATAATTTCTAATGTTGGTCCACATCGGCAATTAACTTTCGGAGAAAACTAATGACAAAGAGGTATTTTATAGTCTATAACTCAAATGGCATAGTCTCTCCATACTCAATTAAGAGATTAAGAGATTGCGAGTTCGAGTCTCCTATTTTTGGTAAAAAAAAAATGTCTTTTATAAAAATAAAAACTTATTTAAGTTTATTATTATTTTAAAAGTAGTTCTTCGCTTAATAGATCATATTTAATGATTTTTGTAAGACGAAGGAAAAACTAACCTACCACATCGAGAAGAAGTGAAAAGATAGTAAGATATTTTTAAATTTCGAAAGATATTATTTTAATTAAATTTATCTTTTAAAAATTTTAATTTAGTTACATTAGTTAAATTTTAGTTATATTAGTTTTTTTGTCATTTTTAAAAATAAAAATTTACTAACATAATAAATTTATACAATTAAATCAAATTAAAATTTTAAATTAAAAGAATTTTAAAACATTAAAATACTTCAATTTAAAATTAATTTAATTTCATTTCATAAATATCATATTAACAATCAATTAAAATTTTTAAGTATATATTATAATATCATTTAACATACCATATAAATAAACTTTGACTATGAAAAAAAAATAACAGAAAAATTAATTTGACCAATTTAAAATTTTTAAAAATAAATTTAATTAAAAAACTTTCAAAAACCAATTTAAAGTAGTAATACGTGCATATATAGTTATAATATGATGATGATATCATTCCACCGCGTATAGGACTTCTTTTTTTTTTTAATTTTGGATTAACGCGTATTAGATTTTTTTTTAGGGTAACTAAAAATCAAGATCTTTGGCACTTCAAAGTATGGTTCTGAGTCACAAACTTCTGAGCGAATGTCTCAATTTAACATTTAACATTACCAATAATGTTGAACCGAACTATACTTTACAATGTGAATAGCCTCAATCATGAAGTTCACAATATTTTCGAAAAATATTCATACATGCATGAATGTTAAAAATTAGCACGATGTATGGTGAAGTAGATCTAATTCTTGGACGTTAACGGAGGAAAATAACTCTTATTTCACTCGTGAAACATATTTAGAACTCAATCAACACTACCTCTTATCCGCCAATCCAAACATGATCTAACAATAATGCTTACAACTACGATTCTTTTGTTTTCAATTCAACATTCGTTCATAAACTTGGGCTCTTACCATTTTCTACACAAAACTGTTCTTTGCCGTAACATTGTAATGACAATACCTTGAAAGAGTAATAGAGAAATCAAACAGTGAGGCCTTGAGGAGGAGCAGCAACAGGTGCCTTGGGCTTAGCCTTCTCAACAACAATGGCCTGTGTGGTCAAAACCATTCCAGCAACTGAAGCAGCATTCTGCAAAGCACACCTTGTCACCTTTGCAGGGTCAATGACTCCAGCCTCCACCAAATTCTCATATTTGTCTGTCATGGCATTGTAACCAACCTCCCATTCACTGTTCTTTATCTTCTCCACCACTACTTCACCTTCTATACCAGCATTTTGAGCAATCAATGATGCAGGTGATACCAATGCCTACAATATTAAAATTTTCCACAGTTATCAGATCAACTTGTAACTTGGAGAAAACTCAGGGTTATATTGTTTATTGTTAAAGTGTATTGTAATCTGAAATAGACAAGGAATTTATGTAGGAGGTTTCTATATCTGTTTTATAGTTGGACTTGGTGTGTTATCATAATAATGGAACATGTGCATTATGCAGTACAAAGAAGATTATAGCTTTATGTATGTAGCTTGTCAGCATTCTCACCTTCTGAACAATGTCAGCTCCTAATCTTTCATCAGCATCTTCAAGCTTGTCCTTGATTGCTGGTACAAAGTCAGAAAGGTGAACCAATGCGGTGCCTCCACCAGGAACAATACCTTCCTCAATGGCAGCAAAGGTTGCATTCTTGGCATCCTCAATACGGAGCTTACGGTCCTCAAGTTCAGTCTCTGTGGCAGCACCGACCTTGATGACTGCAACTCCACCAGACAACTTGGCGATTCTCTCTGATAATTTCTCTGTATCATAAACTGAATCTGTCTCTGACAGCTCCTTCTTTAGTTGTGCAACCCTAGCTTGCAACTCATCTTTTGATGCAGCATCAGCAATCATAGTTGTAGAATCCTTGGAGATGGTTACTTTGCGAGCGATACCAAGCTGCTCAACTGAGGTGTTCTCAACAAGTAATCCCAGATCAGAGGCTTGGAACTCAGCACCTGGTAATTGAAGGCACAAAATCAACTTGTCAGCCACATGGTTGTCATAATTCCCATCTCATGATCATATATACTTAACAATTTAACAGAACTCAGTGATTAACTTGACAAATCAATACACCTTGCACTCAAATACACCATACACCAGACTAATTTTTAACAATATTAACCTATTTTCAACTGAGATTGGTCATTTGATTTCATTTCAAATCCATTACAAATGTTGATGTGCTATGTATCCAATCAAGTACAGAAGAGAATTTCACCTACCTGTCAATATAGCAATGTCTTGAAGTAGGGCCTTCCTGCGCTCACCAAAACCGGGAGCTTTGATGGCAGCAACGTTAAGAATGCCCCGCAGCTTATTCACAACAAGGGTAGCCAAAGCCTCCCCAGTGACATCCTCGGCGATGATAAGCAAGGGAGCTCTCAATTGAGTTGTTTTCTCCAACAGTGGAATTATATCCTTAATTGCCGATATCTTCTGATCTGTAATCAAGACTCTCGCATTCTCGAATTCAACAATCGACTTCTCAGGGTTTGTAACAAATTGAGGGGAGATATACCCTCTGTCAATCTGTATCACATAATACAAAATAATAAGAATTACAAAGTGAATATAAACTCATCACGATTCCCTACAGAGTGGAAAAGAAGCGACCCGTTTGCCACAGCAGAAAAGTTATACCTCCATTCCTTCTTCAACTTCAACAGTAGTCTCAAATGAGGATGAAGATTCAATGGATAGCACGCCATCTGGTCCAACCTTGTCAATTGCCTCAGCAATCATTTGCCCAATCAACTCATCATTTCCCGCGGAGATAGAAGCAACGGCTGTTCCATTACCAGACCAATAAACCATCATTAGTCTACCAAACCTCAAGGTAAAACAAACATTCCTAGAGAAATGGTATAGCATATAACACCTTTGATGTCATCTCCTCCTTTGACAGCCCTGGACTTCTTCTCAAGCTCCTCAATCAAACCCTGAACAGTTTTATCAATTCCTCTCTTGAGAGACACAGGGTTAGCACCAGAGGTCACACTGAGCAGTCCAAGCTTAATTATCTCCCTAGCAAGAACCGAAGCAGTCGTTGTCCCATCGCCAGCTGAGTCATTAGTCTTGCTAGCAACCTTGTCCACACAATTTCGCCACACATCAATAATCATCATCGTCATTAACACCAAAATAACCAAACCATTATCAGATTTTTACAATTGAAAAAATTGAAACCATCCCTCGCATACCTCCCTAATGAGAGCAGCTCCGGCGTTCTCCATGGCATCAGGGAGCTCAATAGCGCGAGCAATGGTGACACCATCGTTAACAACTCTAGGGTTTCCAAACTCATCCAACACAACATTCCTCCCTTCAAAAATAACCAAATAGGCAAATACAGTTCCGAAATCTCAGCATCATTGTAAATTCTTATAAATCAAACCAGTCCCTCCAAGAGGAGCTTGAAATTACACGATTCAAATCTAAAATGCAAAAACGAACGAGAAATGAAATAAAATTAAGCAGGATTGTACGTACCCCTGGGACCGAGGGTGAGACCAACGGCGTCGGCGAGCTTATCGATACCGGCTTGAATGGCGGCGCGTGAGCTCTGGTCGAAGGCAATCTCCTTGGCGGAGGCTCTGACGGAGAAGCGACGGTAATTGACTCTGCCATTGTTTTGGTGGTTCAGCCTCCTGTTGCTGCTTAAACTCTGAAAAAGAAATATTCACATTGGAAAGTGTGAGGAGGTAGTTAAGAGTTGTTGTACTAGTTAGTTAGTTAGTTAGATGTTATGGTACCTGGCGGTTAGAAGAGCGAAGGAGGGAGGCGGAGGAGAGAGCGTTTGCGGAGGCCATTGATGCTAACGACTTGGTGTGTGTGTGTTGGGTGAGGAATGGATAAGAAGAGTGTCTGAAACTGGAAAGTGAACACAAAAGTTAGGGTTTGGGCCTGCTGCTTTATGGATACCAAATCTCAGTTTCCAGAACATTCCTCTCTCTCTCCAGATTTCTCGAAGGCCCTTTTTCTCATCCGGGTCGGATTTCGGATTAACAACCCTTTTACTTTTGGATCCATCATATTATACCAATAAAAATTAGTTTAATTTTAATGGATTAAAAATGTAAAATATTTTATATAATTATTCAATTATATTTATTTTTTTTATGATTATTCACGCAATTAATAAAAGTAATAGTTATTTTTAATGATGTGGTGTTACGTAATTAAATATACGTGTAAAATTGTTTTACACTGATAGTATATTAAAATTAAATTTTAAAAAATACGATTATCATATCTAAACATTAATTATTAAATTACTATATATAATAGTAATTAATCCTGTACTAAACGAATAATTAAATTTATTTATACTAATATAATATTTTTTTGTGAATATCTACTATGGAATCACTCTACTTGATCTGCATAGCTTCATTTCCATATTGATAAAAGTGCAATGAGGCAAGGTTTTATTGGTAAACCTATTCTGATCTATATTAAATTGAGTTTCTATTTGCTTCTACCATTTGATAGGGTCCAAGATTTAGTTAACAGGAAAAGAAAAAAAGAGTTAACTTGATTATGTAGTTTCTAATAAAAAATAAATTATCTTATTTTTATTTTATTATTTTTAGTTGTAGTTAGACAGAATTCAAATTTTATTGTACAATATAAATATATTATTTGCTTTTGTATCTACACTTTCTCTAAACATATTTATATTTCTACTAAACTAGTGAAAGATTTAAGGGTGTGTTTGAATGGGTCATTTTAAATAGTAATTAAAAAAAATCTAAATAAATGCATTCTATGAAATCTCAAAATAAAAGATGAGAGAGACTATAACAATAAAAAGTCAAAGTAGTAATAATTAGTTATGAAGAAAGATAGGTATAAATTAACTTTTTTGGTTAATAATCAATCCATATTTTTAAAAAATTTTTCTACAATAATAATTCAAATTCTTAACTATTTTTCATCTATTATTTTGTTAATTAAATTATTTATTAAACAAAACGTTCCTATATGAATTAGAATAACAAATTTACTTGAAAACACTAGTAATTTTTTTTAATAAGAGAGTAAGAGATATTTTGGTCTAAATAATAGTAATAAGTATATTAGGGTCATGTTTCAATTTTTATTCTTCATTATAACTTTTTGTTTTCTTTAGTGGTTAATCATAAAATACTAAAAACTAGAAATAGAAGAAAAAATTAAAACAATGACACTATTGAATACTAAAAAGTAGTAGTTATTAGATTAGTCATTATATATATATATATATATATATATATATATATATATATATTTGATATTATATTTTATATTATAATATATATTTTATATAAATAGCTAAGTTGGTGACCAATAAAGTATATTATTTTATTTTAGAGAAATATGGTTAAATAAGTTATTTTTATAATTAAATTGAATCAAGTCTTTTTTTTTCTTTTTTTATGTGTCTATTTATTTTTTAATTAATTTTTATTATGTCAATAAACTATTAGATTAATTTAGTTGATTTTGATTAATAAAATATAGGTTTAACTAATGTATGTCTTTAAGTTACATGATAAATTTATTATTAACGAGAAATTTTAAATATTTTTATTTAATAAATATATTAAAAACTTAATTTTTATATTTTTAATTAAAAAAATTTTAATTTATAAAATTAACATGTGTGTTTAAGGCATAAAGATAGGTAAATCCGTAAGCATTGTCCATTTTCACAAAGGACAAAGCAATACCTATTAAAAAAAAGGGACACTTCGATCTTCAATATTTTTATTTTGGGATAATATAATTTATCTGTTAAAAAATCCGTTAAATAATAACAAAAATTAGTTTTGTGCGGGGTTTTATTTATATTTTGTGGGGTTTTAAACCTCCACAAACTATTAATAAGTTTGTTTTTGAAAATTCTTTTACCAATGGTGGTTAAGTGAAGAAAAACCATTAATAAAAATGATGTCACAAAAGAAAAAAATTGTAGTACAGATACCTTTTAAAGAAAAAAATAATATCAAATAAGAAATGAAAGAAGAGAACTTTAATGTTGATAATATTTTGGTGATGATGATGACGGTAGAGGAGATAATGATGATGATAAAGCAATAAAAATAATAGAGGTAGGCGTAATAATAATGAGGATGAAGAAGATAATGATAATAGTGGTAATAATTGGTTATATTGTTGAAAAGAATTTTGTGGAGGTTTAAAACCCTCACAAAATATAAATAAAATCCTCACAAAAATAATTTTTGTTATTATTTAATGAATTTTTTAAAAGAGAGATCGAAGCGTCTTTTTTTTTAAACAGAAATCACTTTATCCTTCGTGAAAATGGACAAAAATTGCGGGATGTTTACTCTATGGAAAAGTATAGAGTACCAACATATTATCTGCCAACTTCTGCCAACTCTTATTTATAAGTATGTTTCATAGAAGTGTGTTCGTGGATGTGTCTAATAATTAATATATTTTAAATACATATATAAAGAGACACATCCAGAAAATATATTTATAAAGACACTTTTATTAAACACAGCTATAAAAAAGACATTTTTATTAGACACATCCACGAACACACTTCCATAAAATACAATTATAAATAAGAGTTGGTAGAAGTTGGCAGATATACTGTTGATAACGTAGCAGAACCGTTACTCTATATATTTACTTTTAATGGCCCTAATATGCTCAATTGGTCATACTCATTTAATTACTTGCATTGCATGATATGTAACAGTAATCAATGAGTCTACCATTTATAAGAGTATTCGATCAACCTCAGATTGACTCTGAATATTTTGAACAATAAATATTTCTTTTTATTTATTAAGGAACCGTTGCTTCAAGGGAGAATAAGACTACTATATAAGAACCCTTTTATTGAATATAATGATCCAAGGACACACACACAAAACAATAAGAAACCAAAAGTAATAACAAACCAAAATTCATGAAGTTTTCTTCTAATAATACCCCACCCCCTCGTAAGGTTAGCATCAATAATAATAATAACAATAAAGATCGTCACAAAAAGGTTAATGGAAGAGAAAGTCGCATTCTGTTGCCACCGTTATGTGCTGCGCGCGTGTTCCAGCTCACGCGCGAGCTAGGGCACAAGACTCATGGTGACACAATTGAGTGGCTCTTGCGCCACGCCGAACCTTCCATAGCCGCTGCAACTAGCGGCAAAAGTATAGTGCCACCACCATCATCATCATCGAACACCAATGATAATAATGGTAATCAAGGTATGAAAAATGGTGGTGGTGACACTGGGTGGTTGGAGTATGATGTTCTTGCAAACCTTGGTGTAGGGTTTTCTGCCAATGAAATTGCAGTGATCCAAGCAATGATCAAGAGCTTCAGCTGAGACCAAATACATAAATAGAAAAGTAATTTGTTTGCACTACAATGTAAGGTAGCGTTTGTTTTGAAGTACTGAGACAAAAACTGAGAGACTGATATTCAATATTATGTTTGTTAGTTTAGAGACTGGTACTAAAATTTCTATCTCTGTTCCCAAAATTTCAGTCAGTACCTCTAAAATGTAGGGACATAGGGGACTAAAATTTTTAGAGATAGAGACTGAAACTTTAATAACATTTTATATCTAAAATACTTTCATTTTAATTAATTAATTCCAATTTTACCCTTTGTGCAAATTAAATTAGAGTTTCATTCTTGTTTCAATTCCTGTCTCTCATTTTGTACCAAACAGAATACTAAGATTTATTTCAATCCTATCTCTTAGTCTCTGTCTCTCAGTCTCAGTCTTTCCGTCTCTGTCTCTCCACCAAACGCTAGTGTCGCATAGCATCGGAAAATTAGCGACTACTTTTGAAACCGTCGCAAAATAGTAAAACAAAAAAAAAAACCACCGTTATTATTCGCGTTTGTTCGGCTCAATTTATATATCCGTTTAAATAAGTATTAAGATATTAAATTTTGTCTTTTGTATGCAACAATTCATTAAAAAGAATAATGAATAAATATATATAGAAGGAAATTAAGTTAACATTTTTTTTAATTCTCAACTTTTGGAAAGATCTTTTTGTGCTCCTCATTATTGTTTCTTCAAGTTTAAATATCCCTTTTTAGTTTTATTACTCAAATCAAATCGGTCAATCATAGAATATGTTGCATATAATTCTTTGAATTCTCCTCTTTTTCCATTCATAATCTTGTTTTTCGTTGTTATTATTTAAGACAATAGTCTAAAACCAAGAAAACAATAGAATAGTTTTTATTTTATTTAATTTTCTTAAAGAATATATAAATATGTGAAAACATCAAATTATTATTTGATTAAATATTAAAAATAGCTACATATCATGGACATCGGTAATATTAGAAAGACAAAAAAAAAGTCAGAATTTACCTTATTTAGCATGCATTAATTGTCGCAACAATTAATAAATGCTAAATAAGGCAAGTTATGGCTGTTTTTGACTATTTTTCTTTAGTTACCAAATATTTCTGCATCGACATCATGCAAATAAAGGCTTTGATAAATTCAATAATTTTAATTGTACTCTTAAATTCGAATCTAAAAAACAAAAGACTAATCATTTTTGGAATTAAAGTCGAAATTAATACTGTTGTAGTAGTTTAAAATTTTAACTGTAATATTAGATAGACAAAAAAACAACCAAAATTTATCTTATATATTTAGCATTCATTAATTATTTAATAATTAATAAATATTAAATAAGACAAATTCTAACTATTTTTGGTCAATTTTTTTTTGTTATAAAAAAAGCCAAAACTTACTTTATTTAGCATTTATTAATTATCGCAACAATTAATGAATACTAAATAAAGCAAGTTATTGCTGTTTTTAGCTAATTTTCTTTAATTACCAAACATTTTCGATAAAATAATACTGTACATCTAAGTCTTTTTATAAACTAAGTCCAATCAAATTAAACAATAAAACTTAAAAAATAATAATCATAATTAATTTTTGTTATATTAAACTTTAAACTTAGTTAACAAAAAAAACTTGGACGTATAAAATGTGTTACAAGCTTTAACACTATCACCTCAAAAAAGAAAAAAGAAAAAAAAAAACTCTACCTTATATGAAGTTGTGAAAAAATATGCTTAAATTTTAGATTTTTTTTTTGGTGACCGCTTAAATTTTAGATTTGAAATCACTGTCTATATATCGATATTATCATAATTTACAAGAACATTTTGTAATCTTAATAAAATGGAAGGATTGACACTCGCATAATTAACATCTAAATATTTGTTTTTAGATTTTCATCATGGTGAAACACAATGATTTATAATTTATTATTCCTAAGCAGGTAAATATATAGAAAATCTGATTAAATTTTACATTGTGAATATATTACAAGTATTAAATAATCCTTAGTATATAATGTTGAAAATGAAATTATTGGAAAAAAAATATAAGCTATGCGAGGTTGGAGGCATATGATTTTGAGAGCATGGTACTAAATGTTTGACACGTGTCGTGATTGGAAGACAAGCCTATTTACAATGCAAGAATAAGCATTGATGCATGCATGCATGCATGCATGTTTGTTGTTTTCATCATTATTCAACCATTATTATTTCATGGCCAATTTCTACGTTCCATTTTAAAGGCACAAGAAAGAAAGCAAATGCATGCTGCTCCCCCACCACACACTCGCCGCCATTAATTATTTCTTCATTGGAAAATGCGAATACCTCTCTCTCTCTCTCCCTCCATTGTTCCTCAACACACTTTCACAATGTATCTACCCTTCTGCAATAGTAATTCCTACGAGTTTCTTCACCCTTTTGTTGTGATCTCATCAGAAACAACAACACTGTAAATAATAATAGCAATACTAACAAATATTAAATAGATACTTTTTTATTTTTTATTTTTTTTTTTTTGTGATTAATTAGAATTATGATGAACAAGATAGAGGGATACGTAGAGATATTAGGGAAGGTTAACTTTGTTACAATTGTTGTTGTATTGACCTGCATTGTGGGGCCAGCGTCTTCTCAAACAGCCCCCGGCGGTGGCGCCGCGGCCGGCGGCGGCACCGGCCTCCCCAATGAAGCTGCAGTTCAGTTATTTGCACAGGAAATGTACAAAAGCATGGGTAGTTACACCAACGTCTTCAAGGATTCAATCAGGAAACACTTGGGATTTTGCATTGTGGATGCGTCTGTATTCTCATTCCTTCATTCATTTCTGTATGTGTTGTTGTTTTGATTGATCATTCAAATAATCTAACACAATAACTACCTTAATTAATTCAGGGACCGAGATTGGGATGGTGCCTTCAATTTCTCCAGTGATCTCTCTTTTCTCACCAACTGTGCCAAAAATTTACAAGGTATGTGAGAATATAACCTATTTTCTACACCAAAATTAATTATTAAAATCAGCGACAATTATATTTGTGTATTCGTATTCCAATATATATATTTTACTGGTAGCTGACTTTGGAGGCTGATTTTGCTGTACACGTAACATTGTTGAATCTAATCTTATAGATTCGTTTCAAGTATTACTTTCTTTTTGGATTTGATTCTATATATATAGATTTGCATGGTGTGTTATGTTGTTGTTACCATTCATCAGGAGATATTACACAGCGCATGTGCATAGGTTCAGAGCTTGAAATGTATTCATCGCTGGTTAAAAGCAACAAAAGGTTTGTGAATCCGAATGTGAACTGCAATACGAGCACGTGGCTAAATGGGTGTGAGCCTGGATGGGCATGTAAGGCTAATGAGAAAGTAGAGCTTAACAGCACCCAGAAAGACATACCTGTTAGAAATTCAGATTGCCAACCTTGTTGTGAAGGTTTCTTTTGCCCTCCTGGTCTTACTTGCATGATACGTAAGTCTCTCGAGTTGAAAATCGTTAAATTGACTAAACTGCTCAACATAATACGTATCTGTCTGTTTAAAACCATTCTCAATATTAAATATTGATTAACATTAAGAACTAGCAATAAAATTTAATGTTTGTTAAAGATATAATGATTCATATTTTTCTTCTTCTTATCGTCTTAACTTTTTGGAAGAAATGATTTCATAATATAGTATCAGAATTTCTATAATCGAAAGGTTTATAGTTCGATCTTTATTAGATCTCAAAAGAATTTAGTTTAAGACAAATAAAAAAGAGAAAAAAGCTTTGCCCAAAAGAGATTTTTGCTTAAAGAGATATATATTAGAGCTATAATTATTCATGTTCTATCTCTTATCAGCTTAAATTTTTGGAAAAAGTAATTTTATGACAATGTTATTCTCTATTATTTTAATTTTTGTTTTCATTTTTTTAATATATTTTTTGTTTTAAAGCTTGTCCATTGGGAGCTTATTGTCCACGTGGAACTCTCAATGCAACAAGTGGAGTATGTCAACCGTAAGTGCTTCCCTTTTAGTTACACTTTCACTGCTTCTTCTTTCTCCTTTTTTTTTGGCATACTTTAATATTTATCAGCAGAATCAATAATGCAGATATCGTTATCAGATACCTCCTGGAAAGTTAACCCATTCTTGTGGGGGAGCAGATATTTGGGCTGATATTAGAAGCAGTGCAGAGGTTTTCTGTGCTCCAGGAGCATTCTGTCCATCTAATATCATAAAAAATGATTGCAATAAGGGGTATATTTTCATTATTATCACTCAACTTCTACTTCTTTCTTTCTACACCATTTGTTTGGTTTCTGTTATTGTTTTCTGTTTCTATAACCGTGTATGTATAGTTTCTCTTTGATATGTGTTCTTACATTGTTGTGAAAATGAGAATTCTTTCATGTACTAATTGCAGGTATTACTGCAGAACAGGTTCTACTGCTCAAGAGAGTATGATTTCCCTGCCTTTTATCTGATCTCCTTTCGTTTGAGTTAAAAGTTATCATATTTAGTCATGTTCTTCTATGTTCCATTCTCATTATTTTCTCAAGTAGCATTAGGTGTGTCATAAAATGTTGGGTAAATGCATGCAACATGCCTAATTATTGTGTTGAAGATACTATCATTTTCTGAGTGTGTATGAACATTCCACTGACCATTTCTTTTTATATATAACTTTTTTTTCTTGATTTTGTATCTTCCCCAGGATGTTTCACTTTGGCAACATGTGAACCTAAATCAGAAAACCAGAATATTACTGCATATGGTGTCCTGGTCTTTGTAAGTAAACTTTACACATATAATCATATGAATTCTTTTGGTTGCATGCTTTATGTGACATCAAATGAATTTAGAGTCTATGGAAAGTGTTGTAGAATTTTACCTTGTTCAAATTGTGAATGTAGGCTGGAGTGTGTTTCATGCTCATTATCATATATAACTGTTCTGATCAAGTTCTTGCAACTCGAGAAAGAAGACAAGCAAAATCAAGAGAAAGGGCTGCAGCACACGTGAGAGAAACACAAGCGCGAGAAAAATGGAAATCAGCAAAAGACATAGCCAAGAAGCACGCAGTAGGTCTGCAATCGAGTTTGTCGCGAACATTTTCACGCCAAAAGACTAACAAGGGATCCGGAACCTTACCACCTTCTGCCCCTGCAAAAGCAAAGAAAAAGGACAAGAGCAACCTCAGCAAGATAATAAGTGACATTGAGGAAGATCCTGATAGCCAAGAAGGTTTTAATATTCAGATAGGGGATAAGAATGTTAAGAAGCAAGCACCAAAGGGTAAGCAATTGCATACTCAGAGTCAAGTGTTCAAGTATGCATATAATCAGATTGAGAAAGAGAAGGCCTTACAGGAACAAATGAAGAACATGACCTTCTCTGGAGTTATCTCAATGGCTAATGAGATTGAGATAAGGAAAAGGCCTACCATTGAGGTTGCATTTAAAGATTTAACACTCACTTTGAAAGGAAAAAACAAACACCTATTAAGAAGTGTGACAGGTAAATTGTTTCCCGGCCGGGTTTCAGCAGTTATGGGACCATCTGGGGCCGGCAAGACAACATTTCTTTCTGCTTTGACCGGGAAAGCGGCTGGATGCACCACAACTGGTCAAGTTCTTGTAAATGGCCAGGAATCGCCAATTCGGTCGTACAAGAAAATCATTGGATTTGTGCCACAAGATGATATTGTTCATGGAAATTTGACAGTGGAGGAAAATCTGTGGTTCAGTGCCAGATGCAGGTATATCATATATCAATCACTTTTAATCTTTGATAAATTATTGGATTATGATCAGTCCACTCATCATTGCATTCCATTACAAAATAGTTTGTGATGAGTTCTACCATTAATTTTTGCATTTAAAGATGTTTCTTCAAAACAGCTTATAGTCAAAAGTTGAAGACAAATCAGGAAAAAAAGGAAAGAAAAAGGCATTCCATGAATACTAAATCCTGCATACTCAATTTGTGGACGTAAACTTGTAAGAACCTGCAAGAATTTATGAGTTAACTCGAGAATTTATGAAGAAACAGCTGTTTAGCTGTTCTTATTCACATGCCATTCAGATTAGGTCTACATTGAATGGTCCTTGTTGAATGCATTTCTTGCTCATGAAGCATCCTCTCTCCCTTTTTTTTCCACCAACTACATTTTAATGTCAATGTAGGCTCGCGGCTGATCTACCAAAAGAGGAGAAAGTCTTAGTGGTTGAAAGAGTCATCGAGGCTCTGGGTTTGCAGGCAATTAGGGACTCTATGGTTGGTACGGTGGAGAAGAGAGGAATCTCCGGAGGACAGAGGAAAAGAGTAAATGTTGGACTCGAAATGGTGATGGAACCTTCACTTCTAATTTTAGATGAACCCACTTCTGGTTTGGACAGTTCATCATCTCAGTTACTTCTTAGAGCTCTTAGACGTGAAGCCCTTGAAGGAGTTAACATATGTATGGTCCTTCACCAACCTAGGTAATCTCAAGAACTTTGCCAAATAGTAGTGTTATTCGAACATAGTTTAACATTATGAGTTCACGAGCTGCATAATCAAATCAATTAGTTCTAACAGTTGCATACTCTCATTTTTTTATGGTTTTCTTTTGGTGATCTGCAGTTACACATTGTTCAGGATGTTTGATGACTTTATATTGCTAGCTAAAGGAGGACTTACAGTGTATCATGGACCAGTGAACAAGGTGGAAGAGTACTTTTCCGGCTTGGGAATTGTTGTCCCTGACCGCGTCAACCCTCCGGATTACTACATTGACATTTTAGAAGGAATCATAAAGATACCAGCAGGGTCAGGAGTGAGCCAGAAACAACTACCTGTTAGATGGATGCTTCATAATGGCTACCCTGTGCCGATGGATATGCTTGAACTCATTGAAGGAATGTCTACTAACAATACTGGTTCACCAAGTGTAGCAGCTTCCACTCCAGATAACAATGCTGGTCCATCTTTTGCTGGAGAACTTTGGCAGGATGTGAAGGCCAGTGTTGAGATGAAGAGGGACAATTTCAGTTATAAATTCTTGACTTCACACGATTTGTCCAATAGGAAGACACCTGGATCATTCACCCAATACAAGTACTTTCTTGGGAGGTAAGTTAACAAAAGAACAACAACATTTCAGTGAAATAATATACATCCATTGAACCTGAATTTGATCTGTTATTATTTCCTGCAGAGTTGGTAAGCAGCGGCTACGAGAAGCTAGATCACTTGCCGTGGACTTTATGATCTTGCTTCTAGCAGGACTTTGCCTAGGAACACTAGCCAAAATGAGTGATGAATCATTTGGAGCAACTGGTTATACATACACAGTAATAGCAGTATGTGAGTGTCATCAAAATAAATCTCCTTACCTGTTATGCAAACCAAAATGCTTCTTTGTCATCTGATAATATTTTGCTTTCAGCACTCCTTTCGAAGATCGCGGCTTTGAGATCCTTCTCCTTGGATAAGTTGCACTATTGGAGGGAGAGTGCTTCTGGCATGAGCAGCCTTGCATATTTTCTTTCAAAGGACACAGTTGATCATTTCAGTACACTCATCAAACCTCTGATGTATCTCTCCATGTTCTATTTCTTCAACAATCCAAGATCTTCTTTTCAAGCCAACTATGCTGTTCTGCTATGTTTGGTGTACTGTGTTACTGGCATAGCTTATGTGTTAGCAATCTTCCTTGAACCTGGTCCAGCCCAGCTGGTTAGCATTACGATCTTTTTACTCTTCTGGCTTCGTACGCCTAACTGACATGTACCCTTTCACTATTGGACCAAATGCAGGATCCACGTAGAATGGATTCGCATCCAATAGTGAAAGGGTATATATTGACTTACTATAGGAAACAATATAAGTACACTAAAAGTTTTTCCTAATGTCTTGCTATCATGTTGACAAGAAAATCTGTGTATCATGCAGTGGTCTGCATTGCTTCCAGTAGTTTTGACACTCATCGCAACCTATGAAAATTCTGAGAATAATGGATTCATCCGCTTTGTGGCAGACATATGCTACGCAAGGTGGGCTCTTGAAGCATTTGTTATATCAAATGCCAAAAGGTATACTTGGACTTTATTCAAATATCTTACTCCATTCCTTTTGTCCTTACCTTTTTTTTTTTTCTCTATTTTTGAATTTTCGTACTCAGATACATTGATCTAATAATGTACTAAAAAGTGACAATGACAGACAAAAAGAAACATTAATAGTTACACAAATTTTTAATGCAATTATTAAGAATCTAAGTATTTAATGATTAAGAATGTCTTTTCTTGCTATGTATAGTAAGTACTTAAGACCCTTTTTTCATCTATAGAGAGTTTTTATGTTGATTTCTTAAGTGGATTTCTCTGCTATGCAGATATGCTGGAGTTTGGTTAATAAGTCGATGTGGTGCACTCTATAAGAGTGGCTATGATCTCAACCGTTGGTATCAATGTTTAGGCCTTCTTGTAGCAACTGGAGTAATTAGTCGTGTGCTGGCATTCTTTTGTATGATAACATTCCAGAAGAAGTAGGTTCATCTCTTCAATCCCTCTGAATTCTTGTTGTACAGAGTAAACATGGCAAATTCAAACAACACTGGCTAGCTAGTGCTACAACTCATGACCTGTGCTCAACAACTTTGTAAAGCAATGTGGCATGAGTTGTATCCTCATAGGAACAGATGATGATCAGAGAAAAAAGTATGATATGAGTTGTTAGCTGTGGATAGTGTAGCATTAGAGAGAGATATTACCCTTCTAACTTTCAACTAAAATATTAGTTCCAAGAATATTTCAACAGCAAGTTCTGCATTAGACTAAACATCAAATTTAAGTTTAGCATAATCATTTTGATGCCTCCATCAATTGGTGTGGAGGTGATGAGAGCAGCAGATAAGCCAAGTTGTATGATATGTATGTATGACACTATAAACCAATTTGTAGATTTATGTATTCTTTCAATTCCTTCAATAAATGCTCGCATGAATTGCTAGTTCTGTAAACATTACATCGGCACGTAGTTAAAGAAGCCAAAACAAAGTTATACAAAGATTGAGCATTCGAAAGAACATATTAGATTCTTTAAATAAAGCGAAAATCATTCCTAGAGAAGTTGCTAAAGACATTCTTAAGGTCCTCGACTCGTATCTATTTTCGATCATGTAAGTTTTTACCTCCAAAGCTTATCCCCCATGTATTTGAGAGCCGGGACACCCCTTATCTCCATATCCACTAAGGGTGCCTGGCATAACCTCAAACCACCAAGTTCTGAATCATTGTGGATCATTTCAATTGCACGCATTTGATCCTGCAAATTGTTAGAGCTGGTGATCAGAAAGGATAGAAGAATGTAGAAAAAGACAGAGATTATTAATTCCCAACTCAATGCAAGAGTTACTAGCAAAAATCCTAATTGTCTCCCAAAAGATTAATCTCAGCAAATGACCGAAAAAAAAAATTCAAGAATAATAAAGTATGAAAAGAACATAATACACATTCATAAATACCTTTCTTCTCATTGAACAAAACTTGCAGTCTGACGTAGGAGGCAAAACCTGATTAACAATAAGCCTTTTAACAGAAATTTTTTCCTTCTTCAAGGATGCATGTAACCTTGAGGATTCACTGATTGCCATAACCTTGAAGAGTTCATAGTCAAATGATCAAAATGTAATTGGTTATTTCAAAAAATAATGCCAAGAGGCAAATATTTTTGCTTATTTCAATATCAAAATCAATAAGCCATGTAGAATAGAAACTTAGGATTACCGTAGGAATCGTGACTATTATGAATTCAGTAGTGTCTGAATCTTGGAAGAGATCCCGTATTTTTTCTACTCTTTCCTTAAGTTTTTCAAGCTTGTCCGGCTGCAAGCTCAAATATGGAATACTTAAAATTTCAACAGTGGGGAAAAAGCCTTTACAATAACAATTTAATAACTTACACCATCATTTTGAGGTTCTTTCCCAAGCAAAGATTTGAAGGCTGAACCCATTTTTTTCTTCAACTGGATAAGGTAATTGCTTTTGTTAGTGAATTCTAACATAGATGAAGATGACTAGTTCAGCTAGTTCTTGGTGTATATTTGTTGAGTTTAATGCACACATGAATCATATACCTTCATTAGTTTGCCTACAGATCCATCCATGAAGTCGGGCAGTGACAGTAGCCGAAGTGTATGACCCTATTGAGGAATTTATGAGACATAAATCTTCATTTTATCTGAATAAATCCAAATACATAATAAGTGAACTAAGAACTGTTACATACTGTTGGTGCTGTATCAAAAACTATTCGACTGAACATATTATACTCTTGTGACTCAAGAAATTGCATCACCTGGAACAAAGCAACAAAATCAAGAAAAATCATCTGAGCACACGATCCTCAGTGCTTGGTTTTAGAAGGAAGAAGGAGAGAGGGAGGGGGGGGGGTGGGGGGAGATGAAACTAGCCTACCTTAGAAATTGCAACAATTTCATCTGTTCCAGGTGGAGGAGTGCTCAGGAGCTCTTCCAGCTTCAAATCCCCTAACTTTGGCAATTCCATTAAAGAAGACAAAGGAATGTTATGCCAACATTCGACATTGAGTCACTGATATCCTAATGCGGACAAGAAAGAAACATGGACTAAAATGGATATAAAAGTATTATGGTTTGCTAACTTGCATCACAAGACAAACAATGCGATTCAGATTACCAAACTCTAAGAGAATTTCTCAATTTTCAGAATGTTCAAAGATGTTTTAGCAATTTCTGATTTGCTCCTTTCGCGACAGTCAATAGTAGCAAAATATGAGTTTTACTTTGATAGTAATGAAGAATATTCTATGCTAAGTATGTAGTACTTATTCATGTGATTATCATAAGGGTGTAAATATACAGCAAACTATTAGCCCCTAAAAATGATTAGAACTTAACACTAGATTAAGAAACACTCATAATTAAAAGCAGAAACTACCTGGTCAGCAATCATTCCAAGTCCCATGCTTTGCATTAAAGACTTTACACCCGTGCCATCACCCAGTTTTTGACTAGCTGCTCGGAACTCTTCCATAGATTTCTCAGGGTTTATCTGCCCCAAACAAAGATTCAATAGAACGCGAGAAACGGTTTCACAAATAGAAACATATGAGCACTATTAGTTTAATATTCAATTCTGTTTCAATCAAAATGAGTACCTCGAGTGCATATAATGGTGACTCCACTCCTTCAACCGGAACAAGCCTACCACCTCTCAAATCCTAACGAGATTGTAGCATTACACTTCTGCTGAAGTTTTATCCATATTGAAGAACTACTAAACTAAACACTGAAGAGATTTTTCTTGGTCTCGTTAGGTACCTGAGCAAAAGAGTCGCTTAAGGAGTGAGCAGGGTCAGTTGAAACCACCATAGTGGGGTGCCCATGATTTGCAAATCTCACTGCAAGGGAGGCAGCACAGCTTGTTTTTCCCACACCCCCTTTCCCACCAAGCATGTAATACTTCCTCTCCTTCCCCGTCACCATCTCGTCAAATCCACAAACACCTTCTGTGCAAGATCCTAGCAACCTCACTACATTATTAAAATATATTTGCACAATCTTAGCCACTGATCAAAATAACAATAATTGTAATAATAACCGAGCGTATTATCCCACATTTATCATCCATCATGCAAGTGCAATATGTTGTAAAATCCTAATATGTATTTGATTTTTGTTTAACTATCTAGACTGTGTAACACCTCTGCAAAGTGAAGCATGCTCTTGCTCTAGCAAATGCTATTAATTTTTACCAAAGTTACGATCTTTTCCGAAACCCCACAAAGAAACAGAGCATAACAGGCGCGTAAACACTGAAAGATCATAGACTTCATATGATCCATTGTGAAAGGTGATAGAGAATGAAAAATACCTTGAGACAAAGGAGTGATTTTGAACGTTGGTTCATGCAATGAAGAGAAGAAGCTAGTGTCAATGGTTCTTCTGGTAACACTGCGAATGAATGAAGAGTGCTTTTGTGTCTTCAGAATGTGCCCAACCAGCGCCGCCATTGTTCGAGATTTTGCACTTTGCAGAAGCAGCTGAGCTATAACAAAAGCAGTGTCTTAATTTTTCAAAATATGTTTTATTTTATGTTTTATTTTTTTCTTTTATCTGAAAAAGGGAAAAAAAATATTTAGCTTTGTCAAAAATATGTGCAAGCTTGGAACTTAGAAATTCAGGAACATAACTTAGGAAAAATGTTTCGATTATTTTAACCGTTAATTTTAATTAATATATATTATATATTTTTTTTATAATTTAGATTAACGGTTAAAATAACTAGAATATTGATGTTCTTGATATCCTTAAAACTCTTTTCATAATTTAATTCAATTCTGTTTCTATATTTTGTTAAAGTTAAATAAGAAGTTAAGAACCCAAACATACAATTTTTTTTCCTTTTTATTTTAGAGGATTTACCAATAGATTACTAAGAAATTTCGAATCAAAAATTTGTCCTACAAAAATTTTTATTACATTAAAATTTTTAAGTTTTATAAAATTAAAACACATAAATTTCTATTTTAGTCAAATTGTTATTTTTATTTAGGCAAATAATTTTTTAAAAGTATGACAGAAAAATTTATTTATTTTCAAGGTAATAAAATTTTTTATTCTTTATTTTATTTTTTGATATATTTCTAGTTTTTTAGTCTTTTCTGATGATGAGGTTTTTTTTTTGGAAACTCCTAACCAAAATATATAAAGGTCCAATTGGCTGTTCATAAAAATTTCCAATTTCTGTTTTTTTTTTTTAATCTCAGTAATGTCCCAATAGCTAGAGTTGTGTAATATTGGGTATTTAAACGAAATTTAAATATGCACCTTTTGTTGGGCCTCCAAAAATTCCAATTATCACACCCAAATAAAACTAATTGTGGCTTTAAAGCTAAGCCCATGCAACATATTCAACTACTTTTTTTTTTAAATAATACTATAGGCTTATCGATCACATACTGTTAAGTGTCAACATCACCATGACAATACGGTTGTTAATTATTGTATATTTAAATTATGTTTAATTAAAAAATACTGATGTTAAAATAATGTGTGTACATAGCAAGATTTGAAAATATTTATATATTCCACTTTCTAGTTGTTCCAATACAGCAATACTCATTTCTGGTGGTTGTTACTTGTTAGATGTACTTGAAAAAATGAGAGAGAATAAAAAAAATAAAATAAAAGTGTTATAGATAATTAATCATAATAGAATGAGTTTGATTTAATTTACAATCAGTTTTTTGTGCAAAAGATAGATTGGCTATGATTCACTTAGGAAGCTTTGCTTGCAACATGATGAAATGAAACTTTGTAGAGTTTAGCTTGGTCCATATAAATTCATGGAAGCAATAAATATTATTAAGAGAATGGCGGCCACCTAGATTTAAAGGAATCCCTTTTTTTTTTCTCTTCCATATCACAAGATCTTAATAAATATAGTTGAATTTTTTTAATTAATAGCAGTTAATTTTTTTTAAAATTATTTTGTTTAATTTGAATTTTAGATTTTAAATCATAAATTGTTAACTTTAAATTTTAAATTATGTTACGGCTTGCCCAAACCACTAGCGGACCGGCCCGACCCGAGCACCACTCGACCCGAACGGTCAGGAGCAAGGCGCTCAGTCGCCGACCTGAAGACGCGTCCCTGACAGCTACGCTACAGCTGTAAGAAGAAAGCATCGAGGAAGGTGGGCCTGTCCTCGATGGGCCCACCTTTGACACGATATATATGGGGAAGGTCCTACCCTTCCCCCAAGGTACGTCACATACCATTCAACCATTTTTCATCTGCACACTTGACTGACTAGAGCGTCGGAGTGTCCTTGCAAGTGACACCCCCCTCCCCACACGAAGAGCTCGGGACATCGGCTGCACCCCTTGACCCAACAACCCGAAACCAGACGATTCCCCCTCTCATCAATCGAAGTACCAACCCGAACCGTCCGATACCCAACCTACCGAACAAACTATAAATCTAAACACTAAAGTTAATTAATTTTAATTAACTAAAATAAATTTCTTATACTTTATCTAATACTAAATATTCTTATAGTGTACGTAGGTGGATGGAATTTATTAAAGAGGGATCTCGTTTATATATTCACCAACCAAGGTATAACAATCCTTTCCTTTTTTGTCTCTCAAATGTAATTATTTTCTATTCACATACATTTAAGATTTGGTACGGTAGAGTTGCAAAGTAATAATCCATATGGAAACTTTGTCATCTTTGACCCATCATATAATTTCTTATTTATTTAATTTGTTTCCCAAGTACAAAGCCACCTTTTACTACATCAACCAACCAAATAAAAACAATAATAATAATAAATTTTCATGTATGAAATTTTATTATTATCTAGGTTATATATCTATACTATATATATCTCTTTAATTAATAACAACAAAAATGACCAAAGCGTAACAAAATCATATAAAATTTTGGATTATATCATAGCTCGGAATATGTAACCAAAAAGAGTTAGAAGACTCTTACTAGCGTTTGGTGGAGAGACAGAGACGAAAAGACTGAGACTGAGAGACAAAGACTAAGAGACAGAGATTGAAATAAATCTTAGTATTTTGTTTGGTGCAAAGTGGGAGACATAAATTGAAACAAGAATGAAACTTTAATTTAATTTGTACAAAGGGTAAAATTGAAATTAATTAATTAAAATGAGGATATTTTAAGTATAAAATGTTATTAAAGTTTTAGTCTCTATCTCTAAAAATTTTAGTCCTCTGTCTCCCTACTTTTTGGAAATACTGAAATACTGAAATTTTAGAGACAGAGACAAAAATTTTAGTACCAGTCTTTGAACTAACAAATATAATATTGAATCTCAGTCTTCCAATCTCTGTCTCAGTACCTCAAAACAAACGCTAATGATTCATGTTCATCAACCGCTATATAGAGAAACCAAGATTGCAAGCTACGCCAAAATTGTGACGGCAAACCAAAAACCGCCACAATAGCTTCCATTTTATAATTTGATTTCATTATTTTGTATGATATGATGTCCCACCTTCACCAGCATCCACAACACCCTCTTCTTCTTCAACAACACTACCACCACCCTGAAAGCTCCCTCTCATCTTTTCATGCAATAAACAAAGCCAAGAAGAAGAAGAAGAATGGTATTAGAAGAAGTGATGGGACTTTCTTGGGTCACAAGTTTGTGTCATCATCAATAACCTCCTTTTCTAACCATAATAATAAAAATAATAGTAATGAAGGTGATGAAGGAAGCCCTCCAACAACAACACAACAGTGTTGTTTTAATGTCTATTCTTCAAGGCGTTGGGGTGCTAATACTAACATTGTTGGGTGTAGTGAGGTTTCTTCTTCCATGGCCAGCCAACTAGAACCACCTTCTTCTTCTTTGCTTCGCTCTCCCTCCAATGATATTATTGTAAGTCTCTTTAATCTAATATTACCACAATTCAATCTTTAATCTTTAGAAAAGTTTTCAAGTATATCGGTACACCGATGTTTTAGTGATTTTTAATCGTTGATCTTAATTATATATATTATATATATTATATATACTTTTTATAATTAAGATGAACAGTTAAAAATCACTGAAACACCAGTATACCAGTACATTTAAAAATTTTCCTAATCTTTGACCTTTTATCATGATTTTTATGAATATTATTGAAGAAATATATATATAGGGATGGTTTATTAGTAAAATTCTTTTATCCTAAGTCCTAACTTTCAATAATCAAGTTGCTATTAGGTAACAAAAATAATTAATTTTAAAATTTACATGTAAAAATAATTTTTATTTATTTATATTATGGTGCAATTCCTAATAATTTGATACTAGTAGATAAAACTTATGATTATTACTTGCTTCATTTTTATGATCAGATAAAGTAATAATAATGTATAAATTTATCCCTTTTTTTTCCTAATTAAGTTAAAGATTATTATTTCCCTTCTTTTATTCTTTGTTTTCAGAGGAAGAAGAAAATTTCTGGGCAGCAAAAGAAAGAGGAACTTGAAAGAGAGGTAAGTGGATTAATATTTTGATTCCATAGTAGTAATAATATTGATGCGAAAATGTTTGGTAACCAAAGAAAATCAGCCAAAAACAGCCATAACTTGCTTTATTTAGCATTCATTAATTGTTGCGATAATTAATTAATGCTAAATATGGCAAGTTCTATCTGTTTTTTTTTTTTTTTTTTTGTCTATCTAGCATTATCCATATATATGCAGCTAGATTGTAAACAAATTAGGTTAATTAATTTGTGGTAAATATTAATGTAAAATGCAATTATCATTGATCTAATTAATTAATTAACTAGTTTTTCATCATGGGCTATGATTAATCAGTTAAAAAAATAAAATATACTAGTTTAATTCTTTCCTTGAAAGAAAAGCATAGCAATGTGTTGTAGCCTTTTAATTTGTAGGGAACACCTATTGCCATTAATTGACTTAGTAGCACCATAAAACGTCAACCATAACCAAATATTTATTATGAAAGTACATATTATTCAAAAGATCAGATCATGGTGATAATGAACTTAGATCACTATATATATAGTTTATAGTTTGTTCTCTTTTGATAAAAAGCTATGACTCATTTATCAGTTTCCTCTTCATAGAAATAAAATAGTACAAACCTTGGAGCTATAAGTTTGCTATTTTAAACCATGGAGAACTAGCAGTGAATGAGATCCATACTCCTCAAATGAAGGAACACCTTTGAATTGGAAATTTTATACATATAGTATTAATTAACTATTCTAGTAATAATCAAACTTCATCAACCTCAACCATGCTCTTGATGATTGAAGCTAAGAAGCATGTTTGTATTTTTATTTTCTGTTTTAGAATTTTATAAAAAAAAATATCTTATTATTATTATTATTTTTGCAAAATTAAAAAAAATTCTAAAAATAAAAACACAAATTAAACGCATCTTTATATACACTATGGAGAAAGTGGAAAATTGCGACAGTTTATATAGAAATTTGTGACGGTTTTAAATTGCCGCAAAACAGAATTTCAGCGGTTCGTTAAACGTCGCTTAATTTTATAACAAAGATTATAAAACAATCTAATCAAGACTAATAACATTTATTAAAAAATAAATTCCATTTTAGCATTTCACCTAAATTAGAAAAATAATTATATAGATGATTTAATTTTGAATGTAATAAACAGGTCTCTATGCTTCAAAAGTTATTGGACCAAGAAGAAAAGGTTCATGAGATTTTAGAGATGGTGCATAATAGACCAAATAATGTTTCAACCTTATCATCAATTCCCAATTTTCTTCCTCCCAAGGTAAAATCAAATAATCCTCACCTCACAATTTGCCATTATTCTATTTTTCTTTTTCTCTGGCTAAGCTAGATTAATTTCTCATAGTAGTTGGTCATTTTTTAATCAAAATCTCACAATCATATACATATATATGAAAAAGAAGAGTGATAAATTAAAAGAAACAGAAGAGTAGGTTTTAGTGCCACCCAAACAGTTGAGGTTTATGCCTTCTATGCTGTCATAGACTAATGGTTTTTTTTTTTTTTCATGAGAATAAATAACAATAAAAATATTCTTCTAGCTAGATAGATTAGATCTTGAAGAGTCTTATGGAATACGCACGGAAGGTATACTATTCTACAATAGTTAACATATTGTGACATTTAAAAAAAAAGTTTAATTATTTTATTAATTTATATTGTTTGATCAAATTTATAATTAATTTTTTAATTAGATTTTTAAGCTGTTTTTTATTTTGTAATGAAGTCATTTTTAGTGTGAAAAATATTAGAGTTAACAGAATATTTTTCTGCAAATTAAAGACACTTTCAATCAAGAGTCTAATTGGATCTTTGATCATATATTTTTTAGAATGAATATTCTTTTAATTTTAATATTTTTTACACGAAAAAGATCTAATTACAAAATTAAAAACAGTGTAGGAATCTAATTAAAAAGAAATAAGTATAAATATCTAATTATAAATTTGGTGAAAAGACTAACATAATAATTAAATTTAAAAAAAAAATTAGATGCATGTTACATACTTAATGAGCAAAAGTATGTATTTATATGGCAACAAATTAAATAATTTAACTAGATAATAACATTTGAATCATGAAATATTGTTTGTGCAGATGAAAGAACTTTTAGCAGAGTTAGTAATGGTTGAGGGAGAGATATCAAGACTTGAAATCCAAATAAATCATCTTCAAACAAGTTTGAAACATGAACAAGAGATCACAAAGGAAACAAAATCAAAATCATGGAATTTGAGCAATAATAATAATTCTGGTTCTTATAATGTGAACAATCATCATCATCACAATTTCCCTACTTCTGCACCAATTCCAATTCCAATTCCAAGTCCTATTCATCATAGAAGCAGTGTTCATGAAAGAATGGCATATGAGACCAAAGCACTGCATTTCATAAGCAAAGCTATAAAGGGTGATTACTATGCTCTTAATAGTAATAATAATGAGCTTAGTAGTAGTCTTAATGAGAAAACAGGGTTCATGATGATGATGAAGAATTCAGTTGAACAGAAAGAAAACAAGTTTCAAGAGGATGTGAAGTTTCATCAAGAAAGAGTTGTTGGTAGGAAAATTAATAATGGGATGGTGAAAGCTCCTTCACCTATGAGAGACCCTCGCCATCCATCACCTAAGGTATGTAACACATTCACTCATTTAATTTTATTAAACCACTCTTCCACCTTAATCCATGACAACAATAAAGACGTCTCACTGCCCACAAATTCTACCCAACAGAATATACAAATTCAATTATAATTTTATTTGTGTATTCTGTTGGGTTGAAATTGTTGGCCGTGAGACGTCTTTATTGTTGTCATGGGTAGGGGTGTTGTCGGTTCGGTTTGGTTCGGTCGGTTTTTTCGGTTTTTAATTTCTAATGAGAAGAATATGAATCACAATAATTAGAGGTTTAAAATAGTCAATAAACTGAAATAATAAGAGTAAAACATTGAAATGGTTAGGGGTTGAGGATTTTTGTTGTTAGGTTAAAGGTTAAAATATTGAAATGTATGCATATCTTCGGTTCGATTCGGTTCGTATCGAGCCAACCAAAAATCGAACCGAACCGATCGGTTTTGTCAGAAAACAAAAACCGATTTTTTCAGTTTTCAAATCGGTTGTTGTAATCTTTAGTTCGATTTTGCGGTAATTTTCGGTCCGATTCGGTAACTTACACCCCTAGTCATGGGCTAAGGTGGAAGAGTGGTTTAATACATTTTCTTACTACATTTTCCCCACATGCATGTACCTTATATTATGTGAACATTATTACTAATTTAGAATCACTATCTAATTTGATATTGTAAGCTTAGGGAACGTAATCCAGAGATGTACCTAGATCTTCCAACAAGATCACTGCTTGATCCACTTCTTTCAGAAGAAAATGATCTAAAATGGCAACCCAACAAGCTATCAGAGAGCATAATGAAGTGTTTGAATTTCATATATGTGAGGCTTCTAAGAACATCAAGAGCAATGGAATTGGAGAAATCAGGTCCAATTTTAAGGTCTATGCACTCTTCACTAAGCTCAAGAAGCTTTAGGGTGGACACTACATCAAACACAAAATCAAACTTAATGCTTCAAAGGGAAGCAAGGCAACAAGACCCTTATGCTATCTTTGATACTGAAGAGTCCATTCCAAGGGACATTGGTCCTTACAAGAACTTGGTTATATTCACTTCTTCTTCTATGGATCCTAAGTTCATCTCAAATCCTTCCTCTATTCCATTACTAAGGAAATTAAGGTCTGCTTAATTAACATAGGTAAAAACTCAGGTAAAGTCGACTTCACGTGAAGTTGATACCTGAGAGCCGTTAGATGAAAATTTAGTCAAATCAGTCAAATCATTTAACGGCTCTCACGTATCAACTTCACGTGAAGTCGATTGCACCTGAGTTTTCACCATTAACATATATGACTTTGATTAATTAGTACATTTTGTTTATCAATTTAGAATATTATTATTTTTTTCCATATGCAGGATCTTGATGAGTAATCTTCAAACAGTTGATTTGAAATGCCTTACTTATCAACAGAAGTTAGCATTCTGGATTAATGTGTACAATGCTTGTATCATGCATGTATGGTACAATTTTTTTTTTTTTTAAATTTCATGTTCAATTTCTCTATATGATATTACTAATTATTTAATTAATTAATTTTTTCTTTTAGGGATTTATACAATATGGAGTTCCATCCACACCAGAAAAGCTACTTGCATTGATGAACAAGGTAGACTAGAAAGATCTTACACATAATAAGATTTTAGACATTAAATGTTTAATTGAATGAATCTTTGTGTGTATATATAGGCAACTCTCAATATAGGAGGCAACATAATAAATGCTCAAGAAATAGAGCATTTCATTTTGAGGAAAAGAGCTACTTCTAATATCAAAGAGGTATGTAATTAGGCTCAACCAATCTCTTCAATTTGAAAAGAGGAAATTACAATCTTTATCCATCAAAATTTAGAATCCAGACAAAATTAACCATAAATGAATCAACAAATCTAGTTTTATACTGTTAAAAAATAGTTTTTGTGTGATAAAAGTATCCAAACGTTAATTATATCAAAATCAACCACTAAAATTAGTCAATAATATATTTGTGTATAAATATATATGTAGTTTATTTATTTTTAATGTGTATTTATATTTCAATATATATTTTATACTAGTGGCTAATTTTGATGTACACGTAATATGATTGTAGATAAATTTGTTAATATTTCAAACTTTTATGAGTAGAAATGACAATTTCTCATCTTTCATGAGTAAATTTATTAACATTAAGTTAGCGTTTATTTTGAAGTACTGAGAGAAAGATTGAGAGACTGAGACTCAATATCGTGTTTGTTAATTCAGAGACTAGTACTAAAATTTTTGTCTCTGTCTCTAAAATTTCTGTCTCTGTCTCTAAAATTTCAGTATTTCAATACCTCCAAAAAGTAGGGACACAGGAGACTGAAATTTTTAGAGATAGAGACTAAAACTTTAATAACATTTTATACCTAAAATACTTTCATTTCAATTAATTAATTCCAATTTTACCCTTTGTGCAAATTAAATTAGAGTTTCATTCTTGTTTCAATTCCTGTCTCCCGTTTTGCACCAAAAAGAATACTGAGAATTATTTCAATCCCGATCTCTTAGTCTTTCTGTCTCTGTCTCTCCACCAAACGCTACCTAAGAACTTTTATAATTAGAAATGATAGTCTACTCGTTTGAAATAACTTTTAATTTAAAGAAAGTGAAAAATAATAAAGAATTAATCCATGTTTCATGGATGGTTTAGGTACAGAGGAAGGGTGAGTGGGAAGATAAAGAGTCAAAAATTGGTGAACTTTATGAAGTTGAATCCATAGATCCTAATGTCACATTTGCTCTCTGTTGTGGAACTCGTTCTTCTCCAGCTGTAAGTGTTTCTAACTAATCAATAATAATGATAATACTTTGCAATTAAAGCATATGATTGATATATTTATATGCATGCATGTAGGTGAGGATATACACATCTGAAGGAGTTACATCTGAATTGGAGAAATCAAAACTAGATTATCTTCAAGCTTCAATTTTGGCAACAAGCACAAAAAGGATTGGATTCCCAGAACTACTTCTCAGAAACATGCATGATTTTGCATCAGACATAGATTCATTGGTGGATTGGGTGTGTAACCAGTTACCTACTTCTGGTACTTTAAGGAAATCAATGGTGGATTGCTTCAGAACCAATAATAATAATAATAATAATGTTAAGGCTTCTACAATTGTTGACAAGATTCCCTATGACTATGAATTCCAATATCTGTTGACAATATAAAAATACATACATTTCTCTTCCTTATTACCTTGCTCTTTAGTCAATTATAGAACACAAAACATGATTTGAAGGTGATGGAATATGTATATAAAATTGTTATAATTAATAGACTGCACTTTTTTGGTATCTAAATGTCAATAATAATAAATATAGAAGTATATTTTACCAATTTGCTACTCTTCTAGTATTCTCTTCTATTTGTGTTGTAATTTTTGTCTGCTAATTATAGCCAAAATATAAAAAATACAAATGGTTATATCATTTAAAGTGTAACTTTTTCTTTAACTTTTCTCTTGTTAATAAATGATTGTGTTAGGGACTTAAGTATTATGGGTGCTCAAAGTTTCACATCGAGTAATATGAGATGCTTGATGTTGTATATAAGGAGAATGGTTCTTCCCCTTAATAGCTAGCTTTTAAGGTGTTGTTTTTCACTTTCTTTAGATACCTAACAGATTGTTAAAGATATCAAGTTTAAAGTTTTACATGGGTAGAGAATAGTATAAATGAGAAATATATAATATAGAAGAGCTATATTTACCTATTATTATTACATTAAGAAAAAGAAATTATAAAAGTAAAAAAGATATAAGTTAATTACTATATTACTCTTTTGATTTTTATTTTTATTGTGTATGAATTACACTATCTTTAATTAGGGCAAGAATAGATTACAAGACAAGAAAGATATGATTACATGACATACATGTCCCCTTATGAAAACTTAAAAAAGAAGGCTAAGTAGGGAACCCCTCTCTCTCTCTTTGATCACATCACATGGTGAGATATAATTATTATTATTATTATTATTGTTATTATTATTATTATTATTATTATTTGGCTACACACAGAATATTGTTACACTTTGCTGTCTTTCTACTTTGGAACAAAAATTATAATAAGGAAATTGCAACAACCTTATCCTTGCAACTTCAACATTTCCATTCCTCTCATTTAAATATAGTGTTTATATTTATGTATGTTAGATACTTAGATCTGTGGCCTGAAATAATTTTAGAATAATATTCTAGAAAACTATTAGTGATGTAATATTTTGTAAAATTTTAATTTAATTTAATTTTTTAAATTTTATTGCCAATATAGGGTCAATTATATTTGGGCCAGAGCTAGTTGTTTGGGCATTACCTAAAACTTCAAATGGGCCCACTATAATGCAACGTAGGCCCAAATAGGATTAACTTCAACGTTTATTTGGGCTTAAACATTACAAAACATCCTCTTGAAGCCTCCTTGATTTGAATGTATCTCTATATATATAGCTTGGGCCAAAGCATTTTTATCAACCATATTATGTAGATATAAAAAATAATTATTAAATTAATTATTAATATAAAATAATATATATTAATACACAAATAAATATATGATGTACATAATATTTTTGGCATTTGTATATTTTCTGACACACACAAACATTCTATATATATGATGTTCAACTTAGTCATACATTTTATCAATAATGTTGTGTAAATAACATAATTGTTCTAAAAAATTATAGAAAATAATTACATAAAATTAAGGAAAAAAATGTATAATGATTATTCTACTATCTTATGTTTGTAAAAAAGGTTTCATGATTGTGATTCTCAACTACCCTCTCCTTCTACCTTGTGGCTAAGATATATAGTAGCTAGGTTGAAAGCAATGAAACCATGTTATAATAATTATTATGTGAATTGAATTGAAGTGTGACTGTACCTAGCATGAATAAGTTGAATTGTTGAAAAACAGAACATGTTCCATCTAATGTATATAGGGACCCCACATATAAATTCTTTATATGCTTTCATGTCATTAAGCAAATGAATGGTCAAAATGTGACTGATAAATCATGTCCAATTGTACCCTTTCTTTGTGAAATTTCGTCCCCATATATATACATATTCTCACTTCACTTTGGAGCATATATATGTACACCGTATTTCCCTATTGCTGTACATGGGAATCACATCCATTCAGTGATAAGGAATTTTTGTTTTTCCAAATTCTTTATTTATTTATTTATTTATTTTTTCACTCTTTTTACTAAAATAGATGCTTAGAAACTTGTGATTAATCATGCCACTCCACTCAGATAGTTGAGAAAACATATATATATAATTTCCTGCAACATTTTCAAATTCATTTTTATTTTTGTGAATTTTTTATTTTTAATATTGGAGTGGTAGTAGTATTTTTTTAAAATGTGAATTGTTGGGGTGTTATACTCAAATGTAGATTCGTTTAACTAGAGAAACAAAAAGTGGGTTGTCCGATTTATTAGAGGTACATAAATCGAACCGTCCGATTTCTAGAAATACACAAATCGGACCGTCTGATTTGTAGAGGTACAGAAATCGGACCGTCCGGTTTATGCTAAAAAAATTAAAAAATTTGAGGTACAGAAATTAGACCCTCCGATTTATGTACTTTCTACAATTTTAAAAAATACAAAAAATTATAATATTAAAGTATATCACTACTTCTATTTCCATAACAAAACAATTAACCTATTTTTGAGACATAGCTTACTCTTCAAAGATTAACTTAAGCTTAGATAATTATCCACAACAATATTCTATTAGGAAACAAAATATTTCATGTATATGTTCACTCTTTCTAGAATTTACAAAAAAATAAAAAAAGGTTATTAAAAATATAATAACTCATCATAAGTCCATATATTAGTATATTACACATGCAAACCGAGACAAAGAAAAATTTATTTTTTATATTAAAAAAACTCTCATATTTGTTCAAATAAAACATAAGGGCAAGGATCCATAATTATTATAAAACCATATCCAATTAATGATATTTTTATATTGTATTAATATTTAATTTACTTTCCTTTTTAACTTATTTTGTTGTGGCAGATAATAAAGCTAAGGTACTAGGGCACAAGTGCTTGATACTAGACAATAGACATGAGCCATTTGTACTTGTTATTATGTATCGAATACTTAATACATTTCTATTATTGTATACTATGTAAACTATTTTTTTTTTTAGGTTGAAATATAGATATCAATATTTAGTCATTAATTTATTATTATGAAAACAAAAAATAAGATATTATTAGTGGGTGAAAAATTTAATATTGTATATACCAAGAAATACTCTTAATTGTGTAGTTTGACCTATATATGAGAGTATAAAATATATACATTGAAGAGGAAAAACTTTTTTGAACGAAGGCAAAAATCTTTTTAATAAAAACAAAAACAATAATCAACAATAATAAGATTAACGATTTTTTTACTTTTAGTAAAATTAATTTTTATCTTAATTAATTTTCTTTATTCATATTTTAATATTTAATAATATTAGGCGGTACCTGCTAATTAAAAATAATTACTAAAATTAATTATTAGTTTTTAAATATATATTAAAATAAATTAAATTATATATATATTTTTATATAAATATATAATGACTAATTTTAATATACAAATAATATTTTTATTTAGTATTATATTATATTTGAACCCATCTTTTTATAAATTTTTTTTTATGTATTTAAAAAATAAAAAGTGGTTATTATTAGTATTTGTAATTATGATAATTGGTGCTAATGATGTAAATATTGATGAGTGTGGTTACTCTTAGATGAAGGGACAGGCTTTCATGTCAGGGGCAGTAGAGTCCAGAGAGTGGCAGTGGCGTGAATATAGAGAAAGCAGGGTGGCAAAATAGTGAAGACAATAGGTAGAGTAGTGAGATTGGAAAAGAAATAAAAAAAAATAAACAAAAGGTGACATTGACAAGCACTGAAGAGTGATGCAGAGACCCACAGAGAGGGAGGGAAGGCAGATGCTGGAACTGGAATGGTTTTATGAGAGTTTCTATTAATAATAATAAATAAAATTTTTTTTTTTTGGTGTGATATGCTAGCTACCCCAGCCATACAGCTAGCTAGGGTTTCTGTAATGACGTGATTGGCTTACCTCACTACAATTAAGATTTCCTTGTTTTAACTTTAAACATCCTTTTCTTTTTCTAGCTTTATTGATTTGAAACACTTAATTGCAAAAATATAATAGTTAAGGATTATTAATTGAAAAAAAAGATATTTATTTAAGTTTATAATATAGGATGAATTTTAAGTGTACCGAAAACATCAGTATTTTAATTATTTTAACTGTTGGTTTTAATTAATATATATATTTTTTTTATAATTTAGATTAACGGTTAAAACAATTAGAATATCAGTATTCTCGATCGATACACTTAAAATTTTTTCTATAATATATGCAATATAAACATTTGAAGTATTTTGTGGTTATTATAATAAAAATTTAATTTTTTTATACTATGTTATTAATAGTGATAAAGAGTTTGATGCAAAAACTAATTTAAATTGGTTGAGTGATTATTTTATTCGTTTACTTAAACAAGTGTTAGAATTTGAATTTTCTTTTATTTATATAGCAATTTATTGGATAACGATAAATTTTTAAATAAAATTTAAATTTATGATAGATTAGTTATTAATTTGTCAGATTTTACATAAATAATTAATTATATATTATCGTATCAGTAAAAAACTAACTAATTTTAAATTTACTATTTAAAAAATTATCTAAATTTATGAATTTAATTAAACCATTTATAATTTTTTTGACAACACAAAATTAAACTCTTATAATAAATAAAATATTAAAAAATTCAAATATGATTCTTAAAGGACAAGAGGATTATGTGATTGCACATTGAATAATTGAATATTTTTCAATATTAATTTGATTAAAAACATTATTATTCAAGCCATTAAAAACCCTACGATATTTTAATAAAAGTTAAAAGAGTGTAAGAGGAAGGTGAAGTGATGAAGTTGGGGCATACGAGGCAACATTGATACAAGAAGCTAAGCAAGTGATTGAAAGATGACGTCACCTGCATATTCTCTCTCTCCTTTTAACTCATCAATGGCAGAGAGAGTGAGTGAGTGTATGAAAGAGAAATACAAGTGAGAGTTTTGGAGGTTCTCAAAACCCAGGTTGCAGGAGGCAGTGATCTTTTACTTGCACTGTTCATAATGTATCTCCATTTTTCCATATCTACCTTTTTTATATAATAAAATTGGTTATTTTGTGTATACCTATGATGCAGTGACACGGACACAGGACACGACACAACACAGAATACGTTGACATGCGAATTTTAAAATCTTATATGACACAGGGACACGCATACATATAAAATATAAAGTATTTTTGGATAAATCGTAATGATATTTTGATATTTTATTGATATTAAAATATAAATTAAAATTTTTAATTATTTTTAATGTCTTATTTTAATTATATCAAATATTTAAAATATTTTTTGTTTTAATAAATAATAATATATATTATATCTAAATTTATTTTAAGAATATATGTTAAGAATAAGACTGGACACGCTGACACGTGATGATATTTAGGTGTGTCCGGCGTATCCGGAGAAGAATTTTTTATTTTTTATTAAGACACGGTTGGACACGATAGACACGCGTATTGGACGAGTGTCGGTGAGTGTCGTGTCCGAAATGTGTCCGACACGCGGACACGACAGCTCAGGTGTATACTTTTTTTTAGGTTAGTTTATCTTAAATTTATTTTTTTAAGAAGAACAAAAATTGAAATTTATCTAATTTTTTTAACCATACAAATTTCAATATCATATTATAAATTTTTTTTAAACTAATAAAAAAATATATAAACAATTATATCTCATCTTGCATTATTTTATATATGTACCTAATAAATTGTCCTAAATAAAAGCTTTTAAGGTGATATTATTTTGTTTTTTTCCATTCTAGTAGTTCATCTCTATCAAATGAAAGAATGAAAGAAAGGTAGCCCCTACACAACAACACATGTGCGTCTGAGAGTAATATGTTATTTGCTTATATCTATGCCCTAGATTATTATTAAATCCTATAATTAATGTAATGTATATAGTACTAGTTGAAATAAAATTATGAGAAAATTAAAAAAAATTTATCAAAGAATAGTACTCAAAAGTTGGTTCCACACTCAAATTTAAATTTTAAATACTTTGTGCAATCAAGATCTATATCATTTTTTAGCCCTAAATTAAAGGAGATTTAAATTAATAGATCAAATAAGAAACTATTATATAAAGTGGATAAAATTTTGATTCAAGATATATGTGGAATTTATTATTCATAGCTAAATTTCAATTGAAGTGAACATAAAAACAACGAGTTGCAAACAAACAATGATAATAATATTGAAAACAAGAAACATGATATCCTTTTGTGGGAGAAAAAGAAAGAAAATGAGTGCAAGACACAGAAGAATGAGAGAATTTGGAAAACGCACAGAATAAAAAGAGGGTAAAGAGGAAGACAAGGTGTGGATGTAAGTAACGGAACAAGGGACCACAAATGTTGGAGGAGCACCACACCACAAAAATAGAATAAAAAATGGAAAAAATTAAAAAATTAAAATAGTAATATATATACAAATAATATCTAAAATATTAATATATATTAGGAAAATTTTTCAGGACAGTAATTTTTAATATTTTTATTTATTATTTAATTAGTATAAATACTAAATTATTTTAACAAATAAGTTTTATTATTTTTGTGTATAAATTTTGAAAAATATAAGTGTAAATTGTATTGATTTATATGTATACAAAATTTTGATAAATATAAATTTAAATTATATATTTTTTGTATATAAAATATCTGAAAATATAAATGTAAATTATTACTTATTATAAATGATAATATTTGTTAAATTAAATCTTAATTATTATTTTTAGAAAGATATTTTTATATAAGTGTATATCTATATTTAAAGGTTAAATTGTGACATTAAAGCTTAAGCATTTGTGCCACTATTTCTCTTCTTCTTAGCTTACCTTCACACTCTCCCACTTTCTATTCCCCACTCATTCCAACACGCTCTTCTATCTCTCAGAATCTTCCCAAAAATTGCAGCTACTCTATTAATTCCATCATCCCTATCTTTCTCTACCTTCAATCTCTGATCTTCTCATCCAATTCAAGGTATCACCACTTGTGCATCACATGATTTTTTTTAAAATTACATATTATTATTCTTTTTAATTGTTCTATCCTTTTTTTGAACTCTCTACTACTTCTTCTTCCTAGGTTATATATTTTGTTGTATTTTCTTTTTTTTTTTCCGTATATATATATATATATATATATATATTGTTAATTAGTGTTTAAATTTGAACGTGGTTTATTTTGTGAGGTGTATATGCACATTTATCAAGGTGTCTCCAAGTATATATATATTCTTTGTTGTTGTTCTTCCTTGTTCTTTCTTCTTTCTTTCTTTCCTACTGTTTATGTTTTCACTTCTTTTTGGGGTTTCAAAGCAGAGAATAATAAGATTTCTGTGGACTTGTGAGTCTACTGAAAACCAACCTCATCACACGTATACATAGATAGATCCAATTGGAGAGAGAGAGAGAGAGAGAGAGATCATCACAAAGCTAGGGTTTCAGTGAGTGTATTATATGTGGTGTTAGCTTATACGTGAGTTATTATTATTACTTAATATTATATATGATAGCTTATTCTTCAACTTCTTCTATGTTCTTATTTTCTGTGTTGATAAGTTCTTCTCTTTTGTGACAGTTTATTATTATTATTATTATTATTATTATTATTATTATTATTATTATTATTATTATTACCGACAGAAATATTTGAGATAATGCACTGTTTTTGTTTTGGTGGTTGGAATAGTTTCATGCTGGGGGCTGTGTATATGTATGTCAAGGGAGAAAAATTTAGGAATATTTTCAAGTGTACCGTTATACTGGTGTATCAGTAAATTTTTTATCGTTGATCTTAATTATATATATTATATATATTTTTTATAATTAAGATCAACGGTTAAAAATAACTGAAACACTGATATGACGGTACACTTAAAAATTTTTCAAAAATTTAATAATATTATTGATGATGCTTATTAGTACGGAAGAAGGGCTAGCTTGTTAATTATAGGGGTATATACATTTTTCTTTCTTTTTGTTTGTTTGTTTAGTTTTTGGCTAAGTTATTAAAAGTAGAAAGATTAATGAGGATGAAAATTGAAAACTAGCAACAAGAAGAAATAATTAGTTAAACAAAAATTTGATTAAACCACATATAGCTCTTTTATGATTCATGTTTAAACACTTCTTTAGTAGTAAAGTGTGTTAGTCTTGTACTGTATATGTTAATTAAATATATTTTAATTTTTTTACTTGGTATTATATTTTATACAAATTATTCAACTTTTAAAAATATATTGATAATCAAATTATTAACTACATTTTTAAAAATATTGCACTTTTTATTTTTTTTCCTTCAATGCATTAGCAATTTGCCTTTTTTATTTAATTATTTAATAATAATGTTTTTTATTAATATATAGGATCTCTTAATAATTACCTTCTTTATTATTAGATGTTGAACCTAATTAATTGGCCTCACACATCTGTCTTTTTGTAACAGCTAATGTGGTTTTTAATTACAAATAGTAACATTTTTCATGGCCTAGTTAATGTTGTTGTCTCCCCCAAGTTGCATGTCTTCTCATGACACAGATGAAGGGAAAAGACTCAAATAGTAGAAATGTTTGTACCGAAAACCTTGTTGGTCACATTTGTGTCCTTTCAATAACATCTAATCCTAGCTTCTTGAGTAGTAATTAATTTTTGTTGTTTGGTTTCTCATGGTAGTTAATTTTGCTGTCTCCCAACCTGGCCCCTCTCTTATCTCACGCATTATTGTAACCGCTAGTTGGGAGTGTGTGGACCTTCATCACCTTTGATTAATTAATCATTCCCTTGGTTTTATCATCTCTAATGTGCACTGAGAAAAGATTAAGGCACAATTTTTGTTTTTAAAATATTTTTTAATTATATTTGTAAAAAATATTGTTATTTTTAAAATTTCAATTTAGTATTTTTTTAATCAATTAGAATATATACAATACAAAAATATTATATAGATATTAATAATTAGTTTTTTATTTAATAATAAAAATTAGCCACATACCAAATTTATAAATAATCAACTATTATAATAATTAAATCTGTCCTAATAGAATATTTAAACCTACAATAGACGAAAAAGCAAATATATATGTTTATAGTAAGGTAAAAACTCAAGTGAAGTCGACCTCACGTAAAGTTGATACCTGAGAGCCGTTAGATGAAAATTTAGTTAAATCAATTAAATCATTTAACGGCTCTCAGGTATCAACTTCACGTGAAGTCGACCTGAGTTTCCACCTTATATTAATAACACTTTTCTAATGAGATGATGTCAAGTATATACTAATTCTGTGTGTACATAACTACATATCATTAATAAAATATTTATTATTTTAACTAATTTTACATTATTAATATAAATGATGAGTTCTTAATTATATTATTGAGATTGCAGGAGGATTGATTAGTTGGATCGGAATGAGTAGTTTAAGGCCTGAATTGCATGTTGCACAGCAAATTCGGCGTGACAAGCTCAGATTCCAGAATCTACAACAAGATTTCCCAACAAACCTTGAAGAACAAATTTCACTTCACCAACAAGATTCCAGAATCTACAACATGCTTGATGATGTTGAACAACCACCACCACAACAACAATCTCTCTATTCATCACATTATTATGCTTCTTCATCCCCACAACAATGTATGATTAATAACAACTGTTACTATTACTCGGGTAATTTTGCAACACTAAGTCCTAGTGTGGCTAATAACCATAACCATATAGTGACGGTTGCACATTATTCTTCTTCACAGAATAGTAGTAGTAGTAATAATAATGCAGCTTTACAAGATATTCTGAATCTTAAGCCAGCTTCTAATAACTCAGAAATGGCTTCATCACTCATGCATCATCCTTATGTTATTGACAATTATACCCCTACTGCTGCTGCTGGTGGTGGTTGGAATAATCATAATAATAATCATAATCAGGGGTTGTCCTTATCACTCTCATCATCATCACCATTATCACATCATCATAGTCAAAATGTTCATGTGAAATCTTCTACTACTACTACTAATCCAATGATGATGAAGCCATCAAGTTACTATTACAGAAACAGTGTTGGTCCACTAGGTCCATTCACGGGATATGCAACAATCTTGAAGAGTTCAAGGTTCTTGAAGCCATGTCAAAAGTTGTTAGATGAATATTGCCGCCGCCATTCTGCTCCATCAACATCAGAATGGCCTTCTACTACTACTTGTGCTGATGATGATGATGATGATCGAAGTGATCATGGGTTACTTGTTTCTGAAAAGGGAGGACGTAGTAGTAATAATAATAATAATAATAATGTTGCAGCAGCAGGTTCTTCTTCATCTTCTTCCATGTTCCATGCCCCTTCTTCTTCTCCTTCTCGGCCAGAGTGCCAAAAGAATAAGGCCAAACTACTGTTCATGCAAGAAGAGGTTGGTTTTTTCTCTGCCCTCATTTTTTTATGTAATAACCTGCTTTAATTTAAATTATTAAGAAATAAACATAGTTTTATACATAACTTTTGTCACTAAACTACTCACTCTGGAATGGTAAAAACTTAGATGAAGTCGACTTCACGTGAAGTTAATACTTGGGAATCGTTAGATGAAGATTTAGTCAATGAAGATTTAGTCAAATCAGTCAAATCATTTAACGGTTCTCAGGTATCAACTTCACGTGAAGTCGACTGCACCTGAGTTTCCACCTTCTAGAATTTTAAGTTGATAGGAAAAAGTTGTTAGGTTTGTTTGATTTTTGTATATAATTTTTTTTTTAGTTTTTGGAGTTCAGCAAATATCTAACTCTTGATTTTTCAGACAGAAATATGATATCATATTATGAAATCACTCGTTTTAAAAGTTTAAGTTAATAAAAAAAATAACATTAATGATTATATCTCTAACCATTTTATTTATAATTAATTCTTGTGTTTAAAATTTTCAAGAAGTATTGTATTATTGGAGATGACCAAAGTTTTATGTGTAATATGTATTTGGTATGGTTAGTGTTTGTCAGGAATTAACTGTTGTGACATAAAGGCTGTGTTTTAAGGCAGCATGCATGGCTTCTGTTTTAATTTATTTGGTGTCAGTTAGTTTACCGTGGATGCTATAAAGTTAGGTCACAAAGATACAAACTATTAGTTAGGTTTATTTATGTGACACCCAGATAATGTGGGGGGAAAAACCCAAAGTGCATCATTATTGCTTAGTAGTAGAGATATATAGTGTACAGTTACTCTTCCAATGTGTCAGTAACTCACTTCAAATGTGCCTTCTAAATCCATGTGTTCTTGACAATCTCACTGTTGGTTTGAAACTTTGAATGGAGTGGCTAATTAAAGTTGCCTATGGCAGAAGAATTAAGATCTCATCTACTTTATTGCCATACTAGCACACCTACTATTTGATTTTTCATTGTTGGTAATGTTATTTTTGTGTTGGTGAATTCTATCTACGGTGCCTATAATTTAATGTCTAAATTTTGTTTAATTTATTTTTTTGTGGTAAATTTTAAATATTTAAAAATTATTTGTTTTTATATCTTTAATATTAAATATTAATTTTTAATCTTTTATAATAAGTTAGACAATACTTTTAGACACTATAGCAATCGCCATTTGTTTTATAATTTATATCCTTAATTATTAATCTTTTTAACTTGTTAAATCAAGCTAAGTCTTTTTATTTTCATTTTGGGAGTAGGTAAAATGAGTTGCTAATAATTTAGTTTAACTGAAAATATCTTAAATTATTCATTTGTCATATTCATATTCATATTTATACAAATTAGCTGGGGTTCACTTAGCTTTCACTTTTCACAATTATTTATAAATTCAACTTGGAGTTCAAAGTCTAAGCAAGGACACTGCACATTGTCACTTTCATAAAGTCCAATAATAATATGTTTGTTCAAAGCTCTATCAAAAATAGTTACAAGGTGAGGATCATATCCTGCCGTATATATTTGGTGAGTAATTATTTTTCGGTTTTGTCATCTTGTAATAATTTTACCATAATAATTGCAATTGTTCTAGTTATGGAGTTTCCTATATGTTCTATTTTATTTTATGAACATATGTTTTCTGTGTTCATTGCTCTACAAGATTTGTTATTTCAAAATAATTCTCAATTTTTGAAAAAATCATGTATGTTAGACATCTCATTTTTTTTATCATGTATTTTTTTGTCCAAATTAATAAATTTTTTTTTAGAATGAAGCGTGATAAATTCTAGTTTTTAATTTTGATGTACTGAATTTTTACTATTAAATCAGATTTATACATTTAGATGACTTTTAAATAATATGTTTAATTTTTTTTTTTTTTTACTAATGTGTCAATACATAATTGTTTATCTGTGTAATTGCTCATAAAACTATATAATATTTTTGTTGATGTATATATATGATAACATTATGCTAGTTATAATTTAGGGAAATTAAACTTTTAATTTGATAATAGGTTACAAGGAGATACAAGCAATACCATCAACAAATGCAAATGGTGGTTTCATCCTTTGAGACAGTGGCAGGCCTCAATTCTGCAACCCCATACGTTTCCTTGGCGCTCAAGTTAGTATCAAAGAACTTCAAGTCCCTAAAGAACTCCATCTCCAGTCAGCTCAAGCTTATATGTGAAGCCTTGGGAGAGGATTATCCGACAATGCCGCCGGCCCCGGCGAGTACTAGTAACCGATTCGAGTCGAACATGGCGAGGTTACAGAGGAACAAACCCGGTGGTGGTGGGGGTAATATGGACTTTGAACCTCAACAACATGTTTGGAGGCCGCAGCGCGGCTTACCGGAGCGCGCCGTGGCCATCCTTAAAGCATGGTTGTTTGAGCATTTTCTTCATCCGTATGTTCCTAAGCTAATATTTGTTATCCACTTGAATAATTATATTTTTTCCTCCCCAAAACTTTGAGTTTTGTTAACTTTTTTTTTTTTTGGTGTTGAAAATTCTTTTCAGGTACCCCACGGACACAGATAAACATATGCTAGCTACTCAAACTGGTCTATCAAGAAATCAGGTTTGGGAGAAGGAGGGGGTCCTTTTTGAATGCATAATTTTGTCTATCATCTTCTTTATTTCTACCTGCTTGATTTGATCTGTGTTTTGACATACTTTCTTGGTTGCTTCTAACTTTTAAGTGGGTCCTTAAGACATTTTTCTTTTATCAATTCAAAAAGAATAGAGTACTATAAATTTTTGAGAAATGTTAGAATCTATTAGAATTTATTATTAGTTTTGGCCATGATTTAGTTATTAATTCAATTTTTTTAGTCTAATTCCTTTAATATAATAATTTAACAACATTATTTATCCCATACTTTTAAATATTGATAGTTAACTGATGGTCAAAAATAATAAATTCTGATAGTCCTCTAACGGTCATCTAAATTCTCACAACATGAGCTGTTATTTGTTTAAGAATTGATACGATTTAGCCTTGTAATAGCTGAAAATTATTATATAATTTGATATATTTTTTTCACATGAAAATATATTCATATCTAAGTACTTTTGTTGTATGTTCTGCATGGATGAATTGGATATTTACTACTTTGTTTCATTCTACATGTAACATTATTTCCGTTCATATATATAGTGGTAGAATAACAATTTAAATAATGAATATAATATAATGTAGGTATCAAATTGGTTCATAAATGCTAGAGTCCGGGTATGGAAGCCAATGGTTGAGGAAATTCACATGCTCGAAACAAAAGGCGCCAATCAGATTTCTAGTAATAGAATAATGGGGGAGGGAACTTCAGCCTCCGATGAAAGTAGCAACCATGCCAAAGTATTAGTTGACCAACCTCTTCGGTGTTTGGAAATGGGATCATCATCATCATCCTTGGCCAATGCCACGGAGGAAAATGATGACATACATCATCATGAAGAGGTGCAATGGAGTCAAGAGAAGAGGTCTAAATTGGAATGCATGGATGGGACATTCATGGGTTTGATGCCGTTCCGCAGCGCCGGCGTCGGCGCCGAGGTTGGGGGACTTGGACCTGTGTCATTAACTTTGGAATTAAGGCATGGAGTTGAAGGATCACAACAACAACAACAAGAGATTCAACATCATGAGGAGCAGCTTAGACACCACTTTGGAGGGCACATGATTCATGATTTCGTAGGGTAATTAGGAACATCACGTGCCAAGCGCGTGACGATGGGTAAACCTCTATATTCTCATCATATTGGACAAAGATTTAATTTGCTTAATTGATAAAGAAATTAAAGGGATGGAAGGGGTAATGTAGATACTAGTTTATTGGGTGTTATATTATTATTAGAGGTATAATTATTCATGCAATTTTTATATTTTTTTTATTAATTTAAATTTTTTAAATAAGTCATTTCGTGATTTTCAATTATAAACTTCTAAGTTTGTCCACATTTTAAGAATTGAAAATTGGCTAGTTGATAATTGAGTTAGTTGAGTGGTTTATTTATTTATTTATTTAAACAATTGTTAAAATTTTAAACTTTACTTTGTTTAATCAGCAATGTAACTTATTGGCCATTGGCCATCACCATATTTTTAAATAGAATTCAAATTCTATGATTGTTATGGTATTTAAAAGTATTTGTTTAATTTATTAAAAAGGATTAAAAATTATTATTTAATTTTAAAAATATAAAAAAATAATTATTAAATATTTAAAATTTATAATAAAAATAAGTTAGATAGAAGTTAGACATCAAATTATATGCATAAAATTTATCTTTAAATTCGTGGCAAATTAATCTTGATCTATCAGATTAGAAAATTCCGTGCCAAAGAAAAAAAAAGACTTTACTAAGTAGATAATGGTTTTTGTGAACAATGTGAATAATATGTTCTAAAATTGGTCTAATAAAATAAAAACACATTACACCTTTAAATTACCTACCTAAATTTTAATATTAGAATAATTATCCCCGTACCCAGTAAATTAAACATCCGATATATTCATTATTTACATTATTTAGTACTTTTATTATCTACCTATATTTTTTAAAAAAAAAAAAGACATTTGATTAAAGGCAAATAAGCAATTCGAATGTGGTAAGGTTAACTACTTAGGATGAAAGTCAGCTAGTAATGCTTAATTTTTGGATGTAGTCGTGTTCTTCTGTAAACAGTTTTTTTATGTATGTTAACGTGATCCCTAAATAAAAAAGAAAACATAGAAAAGGAGAAGAAATTTACCATGTTAACTAGGACGAAATTATGATGAAACATTTTCTTTCCTCGCTCCCATATCTTCAAAAAGTTAAATCAAATGCGGATTCTAGGTGGACCACCAATTGCTGCTGGGTTTTGATGTCACAAGTTACAAACTACAACTTCTTTCCGTCTTATAAAAATTTTTATACATAATATCACTTCTAATTTATTATACGATACAAAACTATTATATTACCCATATATTCACTGGATTTTTTTCTTTTGATATCTTGAAATTTTCAATCGAGTAAATTAATATTTTTATTAATTAAAAGTTATAATATGAGCAAATTAAATCTTTATTTGTGTTCATATTCTAACCTAAATAATTTAATCATGACATTTAAAATAAAGGTCTCCCAATCATTTTGGGCCTCGATCAAGTGACAAGCCCAAATCATGACAAGAGCACATTTTAGTATACAGATTAGACACCGCTGAAGTCTAGTTCAAATGGTTAAACCATATACCTTTTAATATGCTGCACTCAAGTTCAAATCTTAGTGAGTGCACCAAGTATTGAATATGAATCCTTAAATGTTACGTGGACAAGTGTATAATGTGAGTGTATTGTGGTACTTAGAATTGAAGTTGTCTAATTCACTTTACCCAAAAAAAAGAGTATACAGATTAAGCTATTTTAATGTGATGTAATTTTTCATATAGTAAGAGAAATAATTCTCTATTATATTACATAAAATCATTTTTATAATGACTAAGTTATTATCTTTCTTTATAAAATATCTTAATATTTTAGGTATTTTTTAATCTATTTTACATTTATCTTATTTAAATTCTTACCAATTTAAACATTAGACATTTTAAAATTAATGTGAAATCTGCACTTTAGTCATTTTCATCTTTTTTACGGTCTCTAACCTTTTTTAAAAAATTTATTTTTGCTCAATCTGTTTCAGATACATTTCGTAATAATTTATAAAAGCTTTATAATACTAACAAATTTATCTATAATTAAAACTAATTATTAAATATTTTATTACACAAAAATTATTTTTACACAAAATAAAATTTAGGGCAAAAAACCATAATGAGCCAAAGCAAGAATCGTGTAACCAAAATGCGCCAAATCCAATTTCGTTTCAGCAATGAGCCAAAGTGTATTTTAATATAATTCGAACCAAGCTGGTTCGAATTTCTCTCCTTCATAATTCGAACCATCCTGGTTCGATTTAGTGTTGTAGGTATTTGAATAATTCGAACCAATAAGGTTCGAACTCCTCCCATACATAATTCGAACCACCCTGGTTCGAACTTCTCTCATACATAATTCGAACCAGGTTGGTTCGAATTATGCTTTGAAATCGATTCCATGTAATTCGAACCGGGCCGGTTCGAATTACTCGTAATTCACTCCTTCATAATTCGAACCAGGCTGGTTCGAATTAGGTGTGATTCAAGTATATAAGGAGTTCGAATCACCCTCATTCGAACCATTATCCCTTCACCCCTACCCCACAAAATCTCAGAGAAAACGACCCAGATTCTCTCCGAGGAAGACCTGAACGGACTACTCTGCTGATGGGGGACGATCCGGCACAGTTATATCGGTTGGACGGAGTCGCTCATATAGCCGGGGTCATCAACGACGAGGTTAGTACGGAAATATTTTTGATTCAAGCGTTAGTTGTGCTTTAGTGGTTTTGTATCCTGGTTAGACGGTACTTTATGTTAGTGGTTTATGTAGGTGGTTTAGGTGAGGGGATTATATAGGTGGTTTATGATAGTGGTTTAAGCTAGTGGTATTAGTTAGTGGTTTATGTTAGTGGTTTAGGGTGGTGGTTTAGGGTAGTGGTTTTTGTTAGTGGTTTAAGTCAGTGGTTTTTGGTAGTGGTTTATGTTGGTGGTTTATGTTAGCGGTTTTTGTTAGCGGTTTTTGCAAGCGGTTTTTATATGTGGTTTAGGGTAGTTGTTTAATGCTTGGTGGTTTAAGTAAGCCGGTTTATTGAATTTCTTTCTTGTTAATGGCTCTCGTTAATTGTGGTATATGCTAGCGGTTTAGTTGTGTGGTTTAGGGTTTGTTTTCCATTTAGTTATCTTTCATGTGATGTTATGCTGTTTAATTTAGCGAAATGATTAATGTAAACCGGATTATGGAAACCGTTTTATGTAAACCCGTTTATGTAAACCGGTTTACTTTAAACCGGTTTATGTGAACCGGTTAACTGTAAACCGGTTTATGTGAACCGGTTTACTGTAAAACCTGTGTAGTTATATATCTCAGTATGCGTTTCTTTTCATGCGCAGCCCGAGCGATGCATTAGGAGCATGAGGCGGCAGCAGGGGATGCGTCTTGATGATAGATACGTTCCATACTTGCAGATGGCAGGGCTATACCATCTTGCAAGGCTGAACGACCGGTGGTTCCGGCTAGACGAGGCGCTCGTCAGTGCATTCGTGGAGAGATGGCGTCCCGAGACGCACACATTTCATATGCCGTTCGGAGAGTGCATGATCACACTCCAGGACGTGGCATACCAGCTGGGTTTGCCAGTCGATGGCCGTTACGTGAGCGGCTGCCTGTCAGAGTTTCATATATACATCGATGGCGGCCGTCCACCCTGGGTCTGGTTCCAGGAGTTGCTAGGAGTTATACCTCCTCCCAGTCAGGTTCAGAAGTATGCAGTGAACTGCACCTGGTTTCAGGAGACCTTTGGTGAGTGCCCTGAGGATGCAGATGATGAGACTGTTCGCCGATATGTCCGGGCGTACATCATGATGTTGCTGGGCACGCAGCTGTTTGCGGACAAGTCTGGCAACCGGATTCACATTAGATGGCTTCCATATGTAGCGAGGCTGGAGGAGCTGGGTACGTACAGCTGGGGTTCGGCAGCACTGGCCTGGTTGTACCGGTGCATGTGCAGGGTGGCAAACAGACATGTTGTGAAGTTAGCGGGCCCGCTCCAGCTACTGCAGTCTTGGATCTTTTGGCGGTTTCCTCAGTTTAGGCCTACAGGATATGAGGCCTTCAGCTGGCCTTTGGCGTCGAGGTACTATACTGGGCCTATTCTTTTTCAATATGACTTACAGAATTGCGTGTATGTTAATACTCTGTTGCATAATGTAAACACATATATCAGTATATGTAACTCATATGTATGGTGCAGATGGGCAGGTTACAACCCTTCCGGTAGCGAGAAGGGTCCGAGAGTGCGGGCATGGAGGCTTAGGATAGACCGGTTACAGTCCAGGGAGGTTAGTATGCTAATTAATAACTGATGCTCTTTTACTTAAATATTTTACACTTGGCTCGTACAGTTGCCCTGATAATTGTGGGTTTGTTCTGCAGTTTATATGGATGCCGTACAGTAGCCCCGACGTACTTCAGGTGTTGCACCCGGAGGTTTTGGAGCCTCGGCACATGGCGGTGTGGCGCTCTGTGACCGCGCTGATCTACTTTGCTGTCATAGAGTGGCATCAGATAGATCGTGTTCTTCCTCAGTTTGGAGGGGTACAGGCCCCTCCGCGTCCCGCCTTGAACATCGACTTTCTGATGTCCAAGGACGGGAGAGGCGGCGATCGATGGTTCCCCTCTTCCATGCCGAAGTGGCATGCATACTGGGACGCTCGTCAGGACAGTGTATTGAGGTTCGATGTTGTTGCCGACCCTGGACCGTCTCATCAGTTCCTTCAGTGGTGGAGTCAGCATGGGAAGAGGTTCCTGGCACCGGACACTCAGCTGGGGGATCCGAGATCAGTTCCTATACCAATTGAGGCCTCACAGCGGGGTCCGGGGCGTGTGCCTGACATGGATCGGCCGGATGACGTGCCTGACAGGCGCAGGGTTGAGAGGAGGATGGGTGTAGGGACACGGAGGAGCCAGCGTCAGTGGAGGTGGCCGGATCAGACGGCGAGGAGTGGTTCTGACCATGGGACGACGATGACGACCAGCCTGGCCACGTTGGAGGATGCACACACGATGGAGGTACTAGTACACACGATGGCGGTCATGGAGGTGAGTGGTATGGCACAGGGCTCGGTGACGGGGCTGACACTGGTGACGCTGGACCTGGACCTGGAGCGGGCCCGCTTGGAGATTACTTCGTTGGTGTGCCAGCGGATGATCAGGCTGAGCAGGGTGGTACACCTTGGCGCATATCAGGATCACAGTGGGCAGACTTTGTTGGGTCAGACTCGTTTGTTGGAGACTTCGGGAGTCCACGCTTCCTAGATGAGATCACCGCCATCATGCAGGGTGAGGTGACCCCCCGCAGAGCTGGCCAGACCTCAGGGATCCAGGCCCCCTTAGATGTTGATCTGAACGAGCCTCCATCCTCATCCGCTGGACACAGGAGCTCCAACTCACACGTGCGTAGGCACAACATGCAAGTGCGTGCTGACACGGGAAATGAAGCGCCTGAAAGTACCCACAGTCACATGTCCGGGAGGCAAGCGATACTCGGTAAGAACCCAAGGAGAAAGTACCAGTCGGAGTGGTCTCCGCTACGGTGAACTCGGAGTTATCACGGTCATACAACGTCACAGTGAAGCACCTGGCCGTCTTCAAGTTGGCCTCGATACACTTCACCAAATGCTGACTGAACTGCTGTCCGGTGCCCATCTGGGCCTCAGCCTCTCGCCCCTTGCGAACAAAGAGTTCGGCCAGCCTGCCATATGTTGCCTTCACCAGGGATGCTACAGGAAGATTTCTTACACCCTTGAGGATTGAGTTCACACACTCGGAGATATTCGTCGTCATGTGACCGAATCTCCTCCCTTCATCGCGATGCTGCGTCCACAAGGAGTAATCAATACGGTTCGCCCAATCACACATCGCCGGGTCTTCAGACCGCAGTATATCAAACCAGTAATCAAACTCAACCTCAGTCTTCGCGTACGCTGCATTCACGAGTAGCCTCCTAGCGTCTTTGCCCTTGAAGGTAAGGGCGAAATTAGCAGCTACGTGTCGTATGCAGAATGCACGGTACGCAGATGGTGGTAACCAACCTCCGTCCGGGGCCTCAAGCGCAGATTTGATGCCGTTGTGCCTATCCGATATAACCAGCAGACCGGGCTGCGGGGTCACGTGCTGCCGAAGGTGCGAGAGAAAGAAGGTCCACGACTCCGCATTCTCACCCTCTACTAGTGCGAATGCGACAGGTAGAATGTTGGAGTTCCCGTCCTGTGCAATCGCAATGAGCAACGTTCCCCCATACTTACCATATAGATGTGTGCCGTCAATGCTGACTAGCGGCTTGCAATGCCGGAATGCCTCGATGCACGGAGGGAAAGTCCAGAAAAGTCTGTGGAAATAAGCTTGAGAGTCGTCCACCTGTCCTCCAACTATAACCGGGCTCGTCCTGAGGACCGCAACAGTACCAGGCATCGTCAGCTGGACACCCAACACCCACCTAGGTATCTCGCTGTATGACTCATCCCAGTCACCGTAGATGAGGCCAACGGCCTTCTGCTTCGCCATCCAAACCCTCCTGTAAGTCGGCCTAAAACCAAAATGCGCTGCCGTGGCGTTCAGGAGCACCTTGATGCTAACCGATGCGTCAGCCCTAACCATTGGCATAATGAACGCCGAAATCACAGAATGATCCAAACTTCTGTGATCACTTGATATGGATGTGGCTAGGCAAGTGTGAGGGCCATTGTACCGTTTGACCTCCCAAAGGCCCTTGCGCTTCCGGAGACTTAGCCGAATCAACCATGTGCAACCATTCCCGAACTCGGAACACTTACCCACATACCGGCGGTGATCGGACTCCACCACCTTGTACTGTACCCCTCGCCGGATGCTGTAAGTCTTCACACTTAACAGGGCCTCATCTTTATCCTGGAATTGCTGGCCAACTTGGAACTCTGTGAGACCAGCATTCCCTTCCGCATCTCTAGCTCCGAATCCAACAGGGTGCCCTAGCGCACCCTCATGCGTCATGGCGTCCAGGTCCAGCGAAGAAAAATATGGTGGATACTGCTGTGTGCCAGAGCTAGAACCACCGCCAGCCAATGCAGGCCCAGCCGCTACAAGCTCGTCCCCGCTATCTTCCTCAATCGTTTCGGGCTCAACGTCGTCCTCATCAGGATCACCCAATTCTTCGTCTCCGACGCCAACCGGTGGAACGCCGTGTAAAGCGTTTGGCAGAACATCAAAGGATCCTACCTCGTCGCGGACGCCGTCATTCAAATCAACAGCAAATGACGGAGAGGCGACAAGTTGGGCCGCTGGCTCGTAAACTGGGACGGAGGAAGAAGCCACAGCAGCCATCGAACTGGAGCCAGCTGCATTGGCTACATTGGCGGTATTCCGGTTCGAACCGCCTGAGCTGGATACCACATCAACCAGCTTTGCCAGCAACTCTGGTGTGCGGACCTCCGGAAACTGCCTCCGACAAAGAAACATGACTTGGAGGTCCTCATCACTACCAATCGTGAGACAATCATACTTCACCGTATCGTGCAGGATCGTGACTGGAATGCGATAGAAAAACTTCTTAATCCGCTTCGCACCTTCCAGGCCAAGTTTCATCAGCACAGCTCTAACCAGGTCATCATAGCTTGTCGTTCGATTCACCACAATATAGAGAGGATTCTTATCTGTGAACTTCACTCCGGACCGAGTTTTCCTCTTGATGGACCCTCTGTGGTGTACCAAAACAGCAAAACTCTCCTCTTCACTAGCCATCTTAAGTCCTCTAATGAGAGCAAATCACGTTTACAGCGTTTATATAGAGCTCTGACTCCTACTAATTCGAACTAACCTGGTTCGAACCATGATACATGTAATTCGAACCAGGCTGGTTCGAATTATAACAATCAGCCACTCTTTGGTTCGAACCAGGTACATGTAATTCGAACCAGCCTGGTTCGAATTACTTCAGTCGACCTCTCTTCCCATAATTCGAACCAGCCTGGTTCGATTTATTACACTTGACTAATCTCCACATAATTCGAACTCAACCGGTTCGAATTACATGCTCTCCTGGTTCGAACCTGACCGGTTCGAATTATTCACATTTTTTTAGTGGTAGTTCGAACCAATGTGGTTCGAATTACTTGCTAATAGAGTTCGAACCTTGTTGGTTCGATTTATATAAAAATGCCTCTTGGCTTATTGCTGAAACAAATTTCTGTTTGGCGTATTTTGGTTAAACTTTTCTGCATGTGGCTTAATATGGTTTTTTGCCCTAAAATTTAAATTTTTAATATTTATTCAAGTAAATAAATTTATTAATATTTCGATTTTTTATATATGAAAAAATGTAACAGTGTCTTTTTAGGTTTTAGCAATAAATGTATATGTATATATATATATATATATATGACGTAATGCATGACAAAGAAGATATCTGAAATCGAGAATAATGACTCCAACTTGTAGAATCAGATGTGTGATAGATGCTAAAAAGTAAAAACGAAGGTTCAAGAAAGCTGAATGTGATTATGCATATCTGAAGTGCCAGCTAATACCTACTATAAATAGTATTAGTAGTGTTATTATATGATGATGAAGCAATAAAATTAAAATAATAATATTAATACATTTGGAGATTCTGTCTACCAATTAATGGCAAGATTTAGTGGTATGCCCCATTAGAATTCTTATTAGTCAATAAATAGAATAATGATGAAGTTGAAATCAAATTCAGAATGTTTAATTTACACATACACTACTAGCTAGCTAGCTAGTTAATTACCTCAAAGACACTATTAATATTAATAAATCTTGAAGCAAAACATATATATCCGAGATTTTATTCATTAACACATAATAATTTGTACAATATATTGTCTATCATGTCTAATTTTTACATTACATAATACAAATATAAAAAGTGGAGTTCACACTTCTTTTTTTTTTTTCATTTTTAAGCAAGCTAGGCATCAATTCTTTAAGCATCATAAAACTCTCTAATTTGTACAATTACATAACACATATATTACTATTATGTAGTGCTTAAAAATTAAATTAGAGTATATATTTAAATAAGTCTCTAAAAAAATTTGTTCAAACATTTTTATTTTTTAAAAAAATTTATTACATTAAAGTTTTTAAACTTTATAAAAACAAGATATATAAATCATTCTATCATATTTTTAAAATTTATTTATCTAAATGACTAAATAAAAACAATAGATCTAACTAAAATAAGGAGTTATATATTTTATTTTTATAAAATTTAAAGACCACAATGTAATAATTTTTTTTAAAAACAAAAATATCTGACAAAAAAAATTTTAAAAACCTATTCAAATATATACTCATTATTAAATTATGTTACATAAACTGATAAAAGACTACACATATAACACAAACCTTTACATATTATAATATGGACAATAAGTGCATTTTTTTTTTTTTAACCAAAGATAAGAGACTCGAATCCGCAACCTTTTAATTGAGTTTGGAGATACTATGCCATTTGAGCTATAACTCATTGGTAACAATAAGTGCATACTTGGAGTCCCTCAAACTATGTTTATATATATTATAAATAATAAAACATTAATTAAGTTAATTAATTTCCTCCTCCTGCATTGGCTATAGTATGTGGGGGATAATCCTTGCGAGGAATCATATGGTGACCATTATCATTTTCATCAGTGATTGTATGTTGGCCTGAGCCAGGTTTATTATCATATTCCTTTCTTGGGATTTGATGGTGATCATTATCATCACTTAATACTCCATCATTTTGTGGTAATAATTGATGATCTTCATGCAAATTTGTCATCACCAATGCTCTTCTATTATTATATGTAGCCATACAAGAGCTAATTTCCACCATCAACAATAATAGTAGTAGTGTTGCAATCACCGCAGGCCTCATTCTAGTTATTTAGTCACAAAAATATCAAAGCTTATAAGATATAATATAATCTAAAAATAATCTAAGTAGAGAGACTACCAATGAGCATATAAGTCATATAATTATAACTATAAATTAATTTTAATGTATTTTCAGTCTAAAAATTTAATATAAACAAATTAATTATATAGTCACATTAACAATAATAATTAATTTTTAAATATATTACTTAAAAAATAATCTAAACACATGAATTTAATTAATTGGAAAATAATCGTATAAAATACTTTATATTATTAGTAGTTCAAAATTAAATTCTCACTAGAAAAAAACTGACAAATAGCAGTGCTTATAAAGCTGGATAGCAGCAATTTTTAACCGCTACAGAACAGATAGCAGCGGTTTTAGTAGCCTCTTTCAAATTTGTTGCACTAACCGCTGCCAAATTCTAGAAACTGCTGCTAAATATCTACCACTATCTGTCGATTTTTTTGTAGTGCTCTTACAACTAAATCAATAATAATTACATGTTAAAAATTATACTATTAAATATAGACTTCCTCCATCTATTTTTAGGTAGTATATTTGGATACTACATACATTGCAAAAACAAACACTGAAAAGATATCAAACAAGTACTATTTTTAAGGAAAAATTAAGCAAATGACAAAACATATCTCTAAATTATTATGAACAAGATATATATATGCATATAATAAATATGTACTAGTTATTAATTAAAACTTCTATATATCATGTAATAATATAAAACGAACCTGGTGTGATTAGGATATATATGCTATATATGTGCTAGCTTGTATTTGTCTATTTGATTTGAATTATATGAAGAAGAAAGAAGGCACAAGAAGCATTATATATATATATATATATATAGGAGCATGGAAATGGTTACTTGTTATGGTTATGATATGAGATAGTGAATAATGGGAAGAAGTCAACTTCAAATAATAGTATTATGGTGGGGTATTGCCACCAATGAGGCAAGATTAAGTGCGATGAATGCCCATTAAAATAATTAATGATAAAATATATAAAATGATGAGATGATTTTTCGAAATTTCTATGGTGGGCACTAATAATAGGGGATATCCACTTAAAGCAGGGCAAATAATTGAGTTTATTAAATTTAATTTTTTATAAAGCTTACTCATAATTTTTTCTTTAAAAATAAATAATATAAAATGATAAATTAGTAAGATTCAATAATTAACAAGGTTCAGAAAATCGGACCGGTCATCAAACTGCTCTAGTTACTGGTTTATTGGTTTATTGGTCTAACCGGTTCAACCGGTGGTTCAACCGAAAAAACTGTTTTAGAATAAAATAATAAATAAATTATAAATATACATCCTAAAATATAATTATAGTCTACCAGCAATTCTGCCTAGAGCAATTAACAAAAAAAATCAAACATTCCATAAATGGCTCGTTCACTTATTAGGATTATGTATGAATTACGAATCTAATTTTAGTTCCAACTAATCTCAAAATTTACAACATGAACTAAGGCTTACATTTTCGCTCAGTCCCTTAGCATTTCTTCCCAAAGATTTGGGATCATGCAAGTGTTTGATTACAAAGAAATTGTAGTGTACTATGTATGAATATAGGTGTCAGCATGATTCATCCACTGTGTAGACAAGTCTTTGCCAAACTTTTGTGTTCTTTTTTGGGACCATCAGTGAAGCTATAATCAGTGTCATGTTCTTTGAATGTTCAAATAACAAGTTTTCGCACCCATCATGATAAGCCTCTCCACCATGAATAACTCTTAATTGTTCTCAATCAAGGGATCTAGGAGGAGATGACTATAGTTTGAATGATATGCCATTTTGTACCTGCAAATCTGAATTTGAATCATCGTGAACATCAATAGAACTTAATCTGAGCCGAAAGCTACATCGAGATACAAAACCTTTAAAGAGTCATTGTTCCATGAATTATAAGAGTATTGGTTCAATTATGCCCACAGCAATTCTGCCTACAGTATTCAGCCATTCAACAATATTGTAAAACAGAGTAAGTCTCCACTTTCCAGCATTGACAAAACAGAGTAACAAATTAACAATTACAAAGTAACAAATTAAAACAGATTAACAAATTAACAATTACAAAGCAGCAAAAGTGCAAAACACTAAAACAGCAATAAATTGAACAAAAATCGCGTAACGGGTACACTAGGAACATCTTCATGTTTCTGTATCAACTGAGGAAAAAAAGGAACGAAGAAGATGAGCAGAGGACGGAAGAGGCGAAGAATGAAGAAGATGAGCAGAGGACCGAAGAGGCGAAGATCGAAGAAGATGAGCAGAGGAAGTTCAGAGAAGATGAAGACCACGAGTCACTCACCTGGGTTCGATGGAGGGCTACTGGTGTTGAGGACCAGGCGACGATGAAGACGATGAGAGGGCTACTGGTGTTGAGAAGTTGAAGACGATGGAGGGCTACTGGGCTGGGAACCAGGCGACGATGGAGGGCTACTGGTGCTGAAGACCAGGCGACGGCGGTGGCGCTGACGACCTCAGACTGCGGCAACGATGGAGGGCTACTGGGCGACAATGGAGAGGAACTTCAGAGGGCTAGGGTTCACTCATTGTGAGACTGAGATGAATGAATGGGGGTGGCGGTGCCGGGTCGGGTAGGTTTTCATTTTTCTAATTTTTTTTAAAACAATTAAGAAAACGGCGTCGTTTAAAAGAACCGGCCGATTTTTTGCCAGTTCACCGGTTTTTGAGCGGTTCTTTCTCTAATGGTTTTTAAAGGAGGACCAGACCGCTTGCATTGTCGGTTTACGGTTAAACCGATCGAACCGATCGGTCCGGTCCGATTTTCAGAACCTTGATAATTAAGTATTGGTATGTATTTGGGAATTAGACACGTTTCTTATTTCATAGATGTTTTCTTCTCCTTCTTATTTCAAATGTGGTCATCCAACATGATTAAATTGTATACATATAGTTTCTTGAGAATTATTATATTATAGTATATGGAATATAGATAATTATTTAATTTATCTCTGTTTTATAGTTATAAACTAATAAGTCTCAAATAAACATAAAAAAAAAGTTATTCTATTCATTATCTCTAAATCAACTAATGCATAAACTTTAACCAGCATATATAATTGATGACTTAACATTTAATTTATGATTTTAAAACAAGTAAATAAATATTGCCTAAAAATACTCATCATATGATACGATTTTTTTTATGCAGCGGTTTCTTTTAACCGCCACAGAATATTTGCCGCTATCTGCCAGATTTATTGTAATGTTAAAAGATTTTATAAATAAACTAAAAATCCATAATTTGAAAAAATTATTAACAAGTACCCTCATGAAATTGGAAAAGCAGAAAGGTTTGATTAAAAAAAAAATGAAATACTACGTACTATTGGTACTATTGGAATTCATGATTGGAAACATAAATTGAATTAACTTATGAATTAAAAAAATATTACAACTTTAAAGGAATAGGTTATGTATAAACGAAATAAAGAATAAATAGTTACATGCTTTTTTTTTTTATTTATTGGATCATATATAGATAAATTCTTGTCATACATTTATTTTTTGTATTATTAAAGCATAAGTATTTAGGTCAATGATTAACATTTTGACAATATTTTCAGCACCAAATATCCCAAAATTCATCCATGAACATACTCAGCCATTTTCACCCTCGTCATCCACTGAATGTAATTTATAGTATTAAAAAGCAGTATCATTCATATATAGTTTATTTATTAATTAATAATTAAGTTACCACATATATCTATCAAGTAAAAACAGCAGATATGTAACTGAGGGTCATTGTGAGGTCGTGTCGTGGGAATATTGCTGGGAAGTGATGTTGTTAATATCTCCAAGGAATTGAAGGTAAAGTGTTAAAAGTAGGGCCGTTAAAAATGAGGTAGAAACTCAGGTGCAGTCGAATTTATGTGAAGTTGATAATTGAGAGTGGTAAAATGATTTGACTAAATTCTTATTTAATAGCTCTCAACTATCAACTTCATATGAAATCGAATGCACCTGAGTTTTCACCTAAAAATAAATTAAAAACATAAGTTCAATTCATTTATTTATTTAAATAGATAAATTTTATTTATAAAATTAAATCTATTTAAATTTCGAGTTAAATAGACTAAATCTAATTAATCCAATTAAGTCTTTTGAAATAAATTCAATTAGATAATTAATATCTTTCTTTCAATATTACTTATTTTTTTGAAATGACTTTTTATTCTAAATTTAAAACTACAAATTTTAAATTTTAAAATAAAAATTAAAAGTAAAATAATTTTAATTAATATTAATTAATTAAAAATTAAATTTCTATACTCGTACTTTCCCAATTAAATAGGCCATTGGTATGTGAAAGCCGCCTAGAAAATACTGAAATGGTATACATGCATCTTTCTCTTAATATTTAGGTAGAGACTACTACAAAGTCCTTAGATTTTACTATTTTAGTGATTAGGGTTAGAAATTATTAGCAGCCGCTATTTCATAGGGAGGGAACATTATTAGTAACTAATACAAGGCAAATATCAATGTACAGTCTTGAATATTGATGCGAGAATATTCCTTGCAATTTGGGTTTTTTTTTTTTTTTGCCTTTTTCTCCATTTTTATTGTGTTGGGTTGTTTTATTAATAAAGAACATTTTAGCTAGGAACACCAAAGTGAAATTAAAGCAAGTAAATACCACTATAATTTAAGTATTTTTGTGTTTATTTGTTAGTTTTTTTAGTCTGCCATGGACTTTGTCCTCATATGCTCAGATATTGATGATAACCTCACTTGTTAAAGCTAAGCATCCCGCCGAAGAGCCTTAACTCAGGTGGCATTTCACTCTCTCCCCACTACTAAGGTCTAGAGTTCAAACTCTAGAAGTTGCATTTGAAGGAAAAATATGATAAATGTGTGAGGAGTATGTGGATGTGTTGTGTACCTAAAATTAGGGGTTGTCCAATTCACTGATAAAAAAAAAAAAAGCTAAGCATTCCTATTATATATATGTTAAGTTGGTTAACCTTTTCTTGGGTTAATTAACGAGTTTTATTTATTTTCAGGTATTAATAGTGTAGTAAAATTTGAGAGAAAAGGACAAATAGGTTCCTGACATTTTGTCCCGTGGACATTTTCGTCCGTAACCATTGAAAAATACTTTTAAGTCCTTGACCTTCACAAAACTTGGACGGATTAGTCCCTCCGTCCAAATGCCTCCGTTAGGGACTGATCTGTCCAAATGCCTCTGTCAGGGACTTAAAAGTATTTTTTAATAGTCAAGGACAAAAATGTCCGCAGAGCAAAAAGTCAGGGACTTATTTGTCCTTTTCTCTAAATTTTATATAGATATAAATTTTATATTCTTAATTACATTATAGTAAAATTAAATATTTTTAAATATATTACTTAAAATATCATGTAATTAAACGTATGTATTTAATTGAATACAACAACAACAAAGCCTTGTCTCGCTAGGTGGGGTCAGCTACATGAATCAAACGGCGCCACTGAATTATGTCATGTATTATGTCTACGGAGAGACCGTTTACATGTAGATCTCGTTTAACCACGTCATGGATGGTCTTCTTAGGTCTTACTCTGCCTTTCACCCTTTGTCAATTTTCCATCTCATCTACCCTCCTGACTAGGTGTTCTGTCGGTCTTCTTCTCACGTGTCCAAATCACCTGAGACGCAATTCTACCATTTTTTCCACAATGGGTGCTACTCCAACTCTTTCCCTTATATATTCATTCTTTATTTTATCCAATCGCGTATGACCGCTCATCCATCCCAACATCTTCATTTCTGGCACACTTAGCTTATTATGTCCGTGCTCCTCTTTGACCGTCCAACACTCCATACCATAAAAGCATAGCCGGTCTTATAGCAGTGCGATAGAATTTACCTTTAAATTTTAATTTAAAGGCACTTTTTTGTCACATATAAAACCAGATGCACTCCACCATTTTGACCAACCAGCTTGGATCCTATGATTTACATCCTATTCAATCTCTCCATTTTCCTGTATGATGCACTCAAGATACTTAAAATTTTTAACTTTTCATAGGGTGTTTTCTCCAATTATTACCTCTATATTAGGGTTTTTCCTTCTTAGATCGAATTTACATTCTATTATTCCGTCTTGCTACGACTTATGTGCAGACCATACACTTCTAGAGCTTCTCTCTATAAGTCTAACTTCTTATTTAGGTCTTCCCTTTACTCTCCCATAAGGACCATATCATCGACAAAAAGCATGCACCATTGCATATGCTCTTGGATGTGTTCTGTGAGTACTTCTAAGACTAATGTGAAAATGTATGGATTTAAAGGATGATCCTGATGTAATCTTATACCAATAGAAAAATCCTCTATCACACCACTTTGAGTCTTCACACTAGTTGTGACCCAATCATACATGTATTTAATTGTACGAATATATGCGATCCTTATTTTCTTCTTTTCTAAAACCTTCTATAAGACCTCCTTTAGCATCCTATCGTATACTTTAATGTATAAAAATCTTTACACTATTAAGTATTAATTGATAAAAATTAAACACTTAAATTTTTGTAGTGTGAAAACAGATTAAGTGAATTAACAAATTATAATTTAAATAGCATAGTCTTTTCATACTCATACTCATCTAGAAGTGATCGATTCGAGTGAATAAGTGAGGTATTTATAATAATGTAGTTAGGTAGCAAACTAGTTTGGAAATACCTTGATCAATTTTTTGTTTGTTGCGTGAATAAATTAGTTAATAACATATTTGAGCTTTATAAATTAAAAAATGAGCTTTAATTTAATTTTCAATAGTGTGAAACGAAGTGTCAATTTTGTTCTTGCTAGAAATGTGGTCCCTCGTCTCTATAATTCATTGTGATAGGTATTTTAAATGTTTGTAACGTGAGTAATACAAATATCGTTTTTTATTTATTAGTTTATATTTCTAAGTTTCAACTTTCAATATTGTGGAACGGAGTGTCGATTTTCAATTTTGTTCTTGTTAGAAATGTGGCCCCTCATCTCTATAATTCACTGCGATAGGTATTTTAGATGTTTGTAACGTGAGTAATACAAATATTATTTTTTATTTATTAGTTTATATTTTTAAGGAAATTGTTGAGTAAATCTTTTTAACGTGTGGATAAATAAAATTGTTGAGTAAATTTTTTTCTTGTGGCATAAGAAAATCAAATAGAAGGTAGAATATTTTTTTTATTCAATTTTAATTTATCTTTAATGTAAACAAATATAGTTGAGTATCTTTTTTATTATATAAAAAAATTAAATAAAAGATAAAAAAATATTTAATTTTAATTTATTATTTTTAAATTTTAAATTCTTTTTATTCAATTTCAATTGTGATGTTTTTGTTTTTCGTTAGTTCTTTGTCACATTGTAAACGGGATTCATATGTATATAAATTTAATAGTTATCCTAAGTAGACGTAACATGTTAACGAACTGCAACAAGTTTTATTATATTGGTTCGTATAGAATTCTAGAAAATTGGAAATTGTGATTAAAAAAAGTTTCTTCAATTTAGTCAAAGCAAACGCTTATCTCATGTTTGAAAAATGAGGGCCTCCTTATTATTAATTAATTAATCCTACTTTGTTAATTTTCATAACTTGTATGTAGCACTGCACCCTATAAATATGAGATAGCTACATCTTGATCATTGCCACATAACAACACATCAAAGGAGAGGGAAAAAAAAATTGTTGTTAAAATGGAAAAGTTTTCGGCGAAGGTTTTCATTTGCAGTTTATTTGCAGCACTTGTTTTGCTGTCTTCCCCAGCAAGGTCCCAAGAAGTTGGTAAGTACTTAATTATTATATTAATTACCATGCATGCATATATTAATTGATTAATTGTGAGTTCAAGATTTATATTTACATATATATGTTCAATTTTTTATTTTTTATTTTTTGTGATTTTTAATGTCTTCTCCTAATGAGGATGTGTTTGCCGGCCTTTACAGTTTTATTTTGTGTACTTTTTTTAATATTTTCTGTTTTTAAATTTTTATAAAAAAAATAAAAATGAAAAAATTATTATTTTTATTATTTTATTTTTTTATAAAATCTTAAAAAAATATATAAACCAAATGTACGCTTATTTTTCATGACTTGGTAATTTTGGTGGAAATTCAGATGCAATCGACTTCACGTGAAGTTGATAATTAAAAGCTGTTAGATAAAAATTTAGTTAAATCAATCAAATTATCTAACAACTCTCAACTATTAACTTCACGTGAAGTCGAGTGCATCTGAGTTTTCACCATTAGAATATGATATATATTTGATGTGTTTGAATAGTGCTAATTTATTTTTATCTATTTAACTAATCAATTACAGAGGATGAGAACGAGTTTAATTACGATGAAAATAGTGATAGAGGACCATCTCATTGGGGAGACATAAAACCAGAATGGAGGACGTGCAAAACTGGAAAAATGCAATCACCAATTGATTTAAATTATAGAGAAGTTCAAGTAGCTAAACTAGGACCCCTTAACTTGAACTACAATCCCTCCAATTATGATACCCTTAAGAATAAGGGTCATGAGATACAGGTAAATATCATTTCTATGTATTTTTTTAATTAGTAAAAAAAACTTGATCATATAGTAGTGTCACCATATAATAATAATCATTAAGCAAATAAAATTGGACTCCCTTATTAATTTTTTTCTTTTTCAACTTATTTGTTTGAGTAGTTGGACATTCATGAACCAACAAGCTCTCTACAAATTAATGGAACCTCTTATACACTTGTCAATTTACATTGGCACATTCCATCTGAACACACCATTAATAGACAAAGGTACGTATATACATACATATATACTAGACATACATACATGCTGTTAATATTGTAAGTGTGAAAAGTGTTGAAGTTAGTTCTACATCAAAGAAAACAAGGAAGAGTGAGGAGTTTATAAGATGTGAGACTCAGTAACTTAATATTTTAAGATTTTGAATTGGATGTAATGTATTTTTATCTTATTTTACGGTTGACCCAACACATGCATGCATATACCTATTTCTGACTTTTTAAATAAATATATTATTTTACAGTTGAATCTCAATTGAACCTTTTACCACCTTAATTATTTCCAATAATTACTTATGAGTAAAATTAAATATATATTGTTGCAGATTCGATCTAGAGCTACACCTGGTGCATCAAACTCCAATAACTAATCGAATAGCAGTAATTGGAATACTTTACAAGATTGGAACAGGATCAGACCCAGTATTGTTATCGGTACAATAATTTTTTCACTCAATAAAGTTATTTATCTCTCGTAATTCTAAATTATAAACTGTAAATTGTAATTGATAATTTTGTAGCTAAAGGAACCTTTGGAGGCACTGAATGGATCAAGTGCTGGAAAGAATGTATCAGTGGGTGTATTTGATCCAAGGGTGGTTGGCATTGGCAATGACACAAAATTGTATTACAGATACATGGGTTCTTTGACTACTCCTCCTTGTACAGAGGGTGTTACTTGGACCGTCCTTAAACAGGTCATTCAAATTTTTAAACTAGATGCAGATTTAGATTCAGTCAACTTTACGTAAAATTGATAGTTAAAAGTGGCTAAATAATTTGACTAAATTTTTATATAACAATTCTTAGTATTAACTTCACGTGAAGTTGATTACTGTACCTAAGTTTTCACCTTCCAACTAACTTATTATTACTATAAATTGTTTTATATAGGATATAATTTTAAGTATTGTTTTGAGAATTGGATCGAAAATTAAAAAAAAAAAATGTCTGATTAACCAAAAACTAATTATTGAATCAGTACTATTTATTATTAAGATAAAATTTGATTATAAATAATTGATTAATTGGTCAAATCAATTTCATTTTATAGTGGTTAATTAATTTAAAATAAAATATATTTTTTAAAAAATTATATATTTCTTATATAAATATATTATATTATTATCTCGATTCAACTTCGATTGAATTTTTAAACTTTTTAAACTTTTAGTTTTACTAGTTCGATCACTGATTTAATTTTTAGAATTTTAGTTTTAATAAGTAAGAATATTTTAAAATATATTAATTTTAATGAGATCTTATATATAGAATGTCAATAGTTACTCATTTAAAAAATCTTTATATAAATATTATGTATTATATTTAGTAATTTAGTTAAATATGTGAAATTCTTGTTTTTTTTACTTGAAGATATTTTTATATGGTTAGTTTGTATATATAATTAATAGAAATTTTACTAATGGAGGTGTAATTGTTCAGATTAGAAGCGTTAAAGAAGAACAAATTGTTTCGCTTCAGAATGCCGTTAATGATGTAAGTTTTCGACTCTTGAGTAATTTCATAATCAATATTAAAAATGTTATATAAACATCAAAATTTAACTATTAAATCAACCATCAATATATAGTTTATACGAATAATTGACGACTTTATATATAGCACACATAAATCAATATATGCTTGTAAATTGAATTAGAAAATTGTTGAAAAAAATAGAATAATAATGGTTAAAATTTGGACATATGTTACAGGGTCCAGGTGGGAATGCGAGACCAATACAACCAACAAACGATCGCATAGTGCAGTTCAATAAATATCCGCCTTACTTTTCCTCAAATTAAACTCTGATAGAGCCGCAGCCGAGGCCTGGATCATATGGCAATCTTGTTTGTTTTTTATAGAACTGTACCGAATTCAAATTCTCTTGAAGAAATATTGAATCATTTGTGTGTATCTCTCATATAGTGTGTGTAAGTGAATTGTGTGAATGTATAATGTATGAGTGTAATGTCTAGAATTAGGGACTATCCAATCCACTTGACCAAAAAAAAAATTCTGATAGAGCCCATAGAAACATTCGCAATTCATCACATATGCATAAGATTATATGAAAGAATATTAGAAAATATATATTTTCACTAACTATATATAAAATATGTACACGATTACACTCTAATAAAGAATTGTGAAACTCTTTTTCAGATAAAAAGTTATTATTATTATTATTATTATTATTATTATTATTATTATTATTATTATTATTATTATTATTATTATTATGATGTTGAATGTTCTATATATTGTGAAACTCTTTGTGAATTCTACTTGGCAACTGATCATGTGGCTAGGATATATGAACCATTATATTATTGTATATGGAATATATATAATTATTTAATTTATCTCTGTTTTATAGTTATAAACTAATAAGTCTCAAATAAACATAAAAAAAAAGTTATTCTATTCATTATCTCTAAATCAACTAATGCATAAAATTTAACCAGCATATATAATTGATGACTTAACATTTAATTTATGATTTTAAAACAAGTAAATAAATATTGCCTAAAAATATTCATCATGTGATTCAATCTTCTTTTTTTTTACAGCAATTTCTTTTAACTTTGTTGAAATTTTCTTGGTCCAAAGATTATCTATGTTAAATCATTAAAAAAAAAATATTAAATGTGAAAGCGTACAATTCATAAACATGAATCATGATCGGAAGAGTTTGGATTTTGTGCTTCTTTCGATCTTCCTCAACCAAAGGTTTCTGTATTCCTAGGTTGCTGAATTGTGACTCGTCTGAGGGGAAAAGAGTAACAAAGGCGACTTTGGTATATTGGGGTCCGAAACTCTGAAGGCACTATTTATATTTGAGCATAGCACCCATTAAATCCTAAAACCCAAATAAAATAGTATCTAAAGTCCAAAAGATAATATATCTAAAATCCAAAAGATAATTATGTAAAAAACAAAAGATAATATCTGGTTTTATTCTCATTTAATTTCAAATCAAAAGTAATAATGACTTATTCAATTTAGTATTTATAACAATAAATGAGATCATCATTATATAAGTCATTTAATTTGAAATAACATAATTTGTGATTATAATTAATATATGAATTGCTCACAACTAAATTAGAAAATTAAATAATTTCCTAACAATCTCCCGCTTAGGCTATACATATATTCTTTCTTGACATAATCACATCGTATAAACTTTATGCGCGCATCTGAATGCTATTTCTCTCATTACTTTAACAATCTGGTCCGTCTCATATATTAGATATGGAATCACTGCAGCTTTTATCACATTAAATGTCGTGACTAAACCACGACAATCACCATCCTAATATACTTAACGACATAGATCAGTAATATGGAAATTGCATGCCAAGTGATCTCATGCATCTCTATTTTCAGCTGATCTAACTTTAAAACTTTATTGAGATCAAACAAAATAATACAAATATTGCAAAATGAACATTTCAGATAACATGAAATAAACCATCAACTTAATTCTGCAGAAAAATAATTCAATATCTGTCATTGGACATATAGCATAAAATAAACTCCCACTAAACCAAGACATCACAAATATTGACACTCATCCAAGCAGTGTGCTCATGAAAGACTTTAGAGATCAATCCCTTGGTAATGAGTTTGCTAGCATATACTTTGTTCCTATATGTCTTATGGAAATCTGTTTTTCTTAAACTTTCTCATTGATAACTAAGAACTTGATGTCTGTATGCTTCGATTTTGTCAAGCTCTTATTGTTGTTGGAGTATAGTACTGCTGATCACTTATTGTCACAAAATATCTTTAATGGCCTTTCAATGTCATCTACTATACGAAGCTCAGTGATAAAGTTTCGCAACCATATGCCATAAAATTGGAATCAAGAACTCAGTGATCTCCAAATTTTTTTCATGAATTAAATATAGATACCCGTAACGAGATTAATCATCTATGAATGTAATAAAGTACCGTTATCCATTCCAAGAGACAGTAGAAAATGTGCCACATATATCGGTATGTATCAGTTCTAAGACATCTTTAGCTCTCTCGGCACCTAATTTTCTTTCGTTTGTCCTTTTTCCTTTTATGCACTCAATGTAGATTTTAAAGTCCGCCAAATTTAGGGATCCAAGAATTTCATCCGACACAAGCCTCTGAATTCTCTGTTTAGAGATGTGGCCCAGGCGTTTGTGCCATAATGATGCCGAATTCTCATTTAGTTTTTATTTTGTACCCGTTTGCAGTATTTCATTATTATAGGAATTTAAGTCAAGCTTATATAGATTATCCACCAAATGACCAGAGCAAATATTATTCGAATTATAAAAGAGACTGACTTTATTGTCTCCAAACGAACAAAAATAACTTGATTTGTCCAAACAAAAAATAGAAACCAAATTTCGTCTAAATGACGGTACATAAAATGTCTCTAATAAATTCAAGTAAAATTCACTCGTGGACCATAATCTAAAGGTTTCTATAACTTCGACTGCAGCTATATTGCCGTCTGCCACATAGATGTATCTTTCAGCATCACTTGGCGATCGGCTCTACAGGCAACCCTGCATAGTAACACTTACATGAGTAGTAGCAGCAGAATCTACCCACCAAGTATCAATATCTACATAACTTAAACTAGCCTCAGAACAAATGAAAGTAAGAATTTTACCATTCTTTACACGCCAAGTGGCATATTTGGTACAATCCTTCTTCATGTGTCCCACCTTACAGAAGAAACAGGTTGAAACTTGATCCTGTTTCTTAGCCTTTTTCTGCTGAGAAGGCACATCCACAGTAGTATCACGCTTTCTTTTATATTGAGAAGATGAAGCCATGTGTGAGCATTTTCATTCTTATTATACTGTAGCCTCTCTTCTTCTTGCACACAGTGAGATATAAGCTCATTTAAGGACCAAGTGTCCTTCAGAGTGTTATAACTCACTTTGAATTGCCTAAAGTGTGTAGGAAGGGAGATCAAAATAAAATACACGAGTAAGTCTTCAGATAACTCTTACTTTAGTGCTTTCAATTTTGAAGCAAGATGAGACATTTCCATAATGTACTCCCTTATGTTCTTTTTATCTTTATACCTCATGGAGACAAGTTTGCTCAAAAGGCTACTTGCCTCCGCCTTTTCATTCTTAGTAAAGAATTTTTTATTATCTTTCAGGAACTGTTCAGCATCTTTATTCTGAGGAATTAAGTGCTTCATAATCATAATGCTCATTCGATTGGATATCTCTCACTTCTCTATTTTAACCTCATTGAGATTTTCTGGAATGGAAGTGGGTTTCTCCTCTCGAAGAACTATATCCAGTTCTATATAACTGTGGATAATTTTCATGGTATCCTTCCAAACCTTAAAGTTTGAACCATTCAGCATAGGAATACTGCTAATTTGTGTAGAAACATTGGTAGCTGAAGGCATAGTTTCTTTATTAGAAAAAAAATATGCAGTAAACATTAGTTAAATAATGAAAAAAAAATTCATATTGAGATATCTAGAACCACATTAATTTTCAATCTTTGGATAGAAAAATTAACTGTAAGTGATACTCTCATTGCAGGAATCAAATATTGTCAAAATTCCTGTCACACATTAAGCCTTTCTTTGGACCGACTGAATGCTCACATGGAAACTTAAACTTCGCAACCTATTTATTATCGCATATATTTTCTATTAATTTGCTAAATAATAATCTTCCTTTGGGCCGATTATTAATCGCATAATTAATAGAAAATAAACCAAAAGTGTGCAATGCTTATTATTTGGCCAAACAATAAACTTCTTTGGGCCGATTATTGTCCGCATAAATAATAAATATTACTTTATTCTTAATTAACTACCCAAACATGTATTTACCATCAATATGTGTATGTAATTCGGCCAAATATAAATCTTTCTTTGGGCTTACCAATATTCTCATGAATTACATATCAACATATTCCTAATGTTTTTAAATAAATCAATTTTCATAAAAGAGGCTACTTTGACAGCATAATCAATCAATTTATTCCAAAGTCAAATCTTTATAAATAGGTGGGTATAATAATCCAAATTGTTAATAGTTTCCTCATGTAACAATTAAAAAAAAAATTAATCGCAAAAGGAATTAAATCTTAATGGCGTCTTTTTCGGACCTTAAAGAAAAAAAAATGTGATTATAACTGTGCAACAAATTCATGTGCCAAAATAATTTTGATCCGTTAAGATTAGAATCAATCATTATAATTCAATCCACAAAATATAAAAAAAATGAATTTGCCAAAAGAATGAATCCATATGGAATAGTGAAAAAAAAAAAGATAAACGAAAAACTTTTTTTTCCTTAAAAAAAAAATTGAATTCATATTCACAAGTTAAATTATGGTGCATACAAAAAATTTTTATAGTAAGTATGTTTTTGATGTACTATTTATGTATTTTTTATACACTCTTTATGTACTCTTTCAGTTTTATTAATATGTGCTACACAATCCAAAAGTAGCACATATTTGAATCTAATTTCATAAACTTAAATTAAAATTTTTTTTATAATTTCTTAATGATTTAATCATAGATGGCTCTGATACCACTTGTTGGAATTTTCTCAAAATTCATTAACCCAAAAATTATCCATGTTAAATCATTAAAAAAAAATACTTGAATGTGGAAGCGTACCTAAATTCATAAATATGAACCATGATCGGAAGAGTTTGAATTTTGTGGTTCTTTAGATCTTCCTCAACCAAAGCCTTCTGTATTTTAGGAGGTTGAATTGTGACTCTTCTGATAGGGAAAGAGCAACAAAGGCGACTTTGGTATATTGGAGACCGAACTATTTATGTTTGAGTATGTCACCCATTAAACCCTAAAGCCCAAATAAAATAGTATCTAAAGTCAAAAAAATAATATATCTAAAATCTAAAAGATAATATCTGATTTTATTCTCATTTAATTCCAAATCAAAAGTAATAATAACTTATTCAATTTAGCATTTAAAACAATAAATGAGATCATCATTATATAAGTCATTTAATTTGAAATAGCATAATTTATGATTATAATTAATATATGTATTACCTACAAATAAATTAAAAAATTAAATAATTTCCTAACATAACCGTCACAAAATATATGTCACTATCTGTTGGATTTATTATAGTGTTAAAAGATTTCATAAACAAACTAAAGGGCAAATCACATAGATAAGCCAATGGGAGCAGAATATTACAGAAATCAGCCAAACTGGAAACTGGTTCATGAATCAACCAAATCACATTTCTATGTAGTTCAAACCAGGTCAATTCGAACTCAAAATACATGTAATTCGAATCACCTTGATTTGAATTACACACACTCACTAATTCGAATCAACCTAATTTAAATTACACTTTGCTTAATTCGAATCAGTGTGATTCGAATTACCCTTATGCACGAAATCATAAGTAGTTCGAATCAGGTTGATTCGAATTACTCAATGTTTTCCTCTAGTAGTAATTCGAATGGGGTTGTTTCGAATTACACTGGATTCGGCTATAAAAGAAGTTCGAACTTCGAACCCACCTCATTCGAATCACTTTTCCATTCTCATACCCCACCAAATTTCAGAGAAAACGACCCAGATTCGCTCCGACTTGGGTGTGGTTCCAGGAGTTGCTTGGTGTGTTACCTCCTGCGAACCAAATTCAGAAGTTTGCAGTGAACTGCACCTGGTTCCAAGAGACTTTTAGAGAGTGTCCCGAGGGAGCCAACGGCGAGATAGTTAGGCGCTATGCTCGTGCCTATATCATGATGTTGTTGGGCACTCAGCTGTTTGTCGACAAGTCCGGCAATCGTATTCACATCAGATGGCTACTGTACATGGCTAGGCTAGAGGAGATGGGTGGCTACAGCTGGAGTTCCACAGCACTAGCGTGGTTGTACCGATGCATGTGCCAAGTGGCCAACAAACATGTGGTGAAGTTAGCTGGCCCGTTACAGTTACTTCAGTCTTGGATCTTTTGGCGCTTTCCTGGGTTTAGACCTGCTGGGTATGATACGTTCAGCTGGCCCTTGGCCTCGAGGTACTTTTGTTGGAGTATTCTATTTCGAGTTAAATTATTTAATTCCCTGTCCACTTATAATGTTATACTATTTTGTCATACTTTTCTTTTGTTATAACACCGATGTGAGTTACAGGTGGTCAAGTCACAATCCTTCCGGTAGCGAAAAGGGACCTCGAGTGCAGATGTGGAGACTGAGGATAGACCTATTACAGGCCAGGGATGTAAGTATACTAACTGCTTATGTTTAGCTAAGTGATGTGGCATATTTCGAATCACAATATGGAGGTAGACGACGAGGGCGTGGAGGCCGACGCAGAGCGTATGTTGTGGTGGACAATCACGGTGATCAGCACGGGCCCGGTGGGAGAGACGCTGGAGGCCATGCTGGTGTACGGGGTGTTAGTCCCATCATGGCGGTCATGGTGGAGAGTGGTACGGGTCGGGTATGGGAGATGGTTCGGCCCATGGTGACGTTGGACTTGGATCAGGGCCGCTCGACGATTACTTCGTTGGTGTTCCCGATGACGACCACACACTTCAGGAGAGTCAGCCATGGGTTAGTCTGGGGATGTTATTTTCGGACTTGCTGGCCAGTGATGGTCTTGATGCGGATTTCGGCGGATCACACTTCCTAGATGAGATCAGTGCCATTATGCAGGAGGATGATGCGGCACGACGATGGGGTCAGATGACGGGGACACAGGCACCGTTAGATGTCGATCTGAACGAGCTTCCTTCAGTGCCTCCTCCTGACTATTTTGCATTGGGTGGTACCCCTCCTTCCGCCTATGCTGCTGGGTCACATTCAGTTGTCGGACCATCTAGGGCACCCGTCGGCGGAGAGTCGGTTCCTTCAGGGTCTTCCTCATGAACCTTGCCAGTCCAGCCTAGGCCACCTGCACATGCAGACCAGGATGATGATGAGGATGACATCGAGGATGAAGAGCCATTCGTCCAGAGAGGCCAGAGGACACAGGTTCCCCATCGTTGCTTCACCAGTTCGCACCTATTTAGATGATTTGGTCTTGGTGTATGACTTATTTGTATGATCAGTATTGTATTTTAGCTTCCTTTGTTTATGTAAGTTACGTATGTGTACGATCCGAGTTGTATTCTGTTATCTATGTTAGGTACCTTATTGCTTTCTCGTGTATCCGTTACTTTCAAAATTGGTGTACATTGTTTATTGAAGTTATTTATATATGTTGGTTATCATGTGTCAATTGGACTTTGAAGATTACATTATCGCTTTACGTATTTGTCGGATATGTTAAATTATCAGTTCAGAAACGGAACACATTGATTAATTAATAACCAACGCAAAGTACATCACATTGAGTTTAACAAATTTTTTCGCTTAACAACTTCAAGTTACAAACCCTAAAAGAGTGGACTCTAAATACAAAAGTGAAATCAACATAACAATAAAGCTAACAACACACCTACTCATGTACCCCCCGTGTGACTTGGTCCTCCGACCTGTGGGCAACTCCGACGTGTGTGTCCTGGTTGCCGACAGAGGCCACATCTCTTCTGTAAGGCCCACATCGGTTGGGGAGGGGAACGAAGCATGCCATATAAGGGTGTGGATACCTCTCCCTAGCATGACGCGTTTTGACGAGTGAGTGTGGGGGGCTTCGGCTAGCATCCCTATCGTCAAAGGCAAAACCGTGAGGCCTTGTGTGCCAAAGCGGACAATATCGTGCTAGCGGGTGGTCTGGGCTGTTACAGATGGTATCAGAGCCAGAACCCGGATCGATGTGCCAGCGAGGGCACTGGACTCCCTTAGGGGGGTGGATTGTAAGGCCCACATCGGTTGGGGAGGGGAACGAAGCATGCCTTATAAGGGTGTGGATACCTCTCCCTAGCATGACGCGTTTTGACGAGTGAGTGTGGGGGGCTTCGGCTAGCATCCCTATCGTCAAAGGCAAAACCGTGAGGCCTTGTGTGCCAAAGCGGACAATATCGTGCTAGCGGGTGGTCTGGGCTGTTACAGATGGTATCAGAGCCAGAACCCGGATCGATGTGCCAGTGAGGGCGCTGGGCTCCCTTAGGGGGTGGATTGTAAGGCCCACATCGGTTGGGGAGGGGAACGAAGCATGCCTTACAAGGGTGTGGATACCTCTCCCTAGCATGACGCGTTTTGACGAGTGAGTGTGGGGGGCTTCGGCTAGCATCCCTATCGTCAAAGGCAAAACCGTGAGGCCTTGTGTGCCAAAGCGGACAATATCGTGCTAGCGGGTGGTCTGGGCTGTTACAGATGGTATCAGAGCCAGAACCCGGATCGATGTGCCAGCGAGGGCGCTGGACTCCCTTAGGGGGGTGGATTGTAAGGCCCACATCGGTTGGGGAGGGGAACGAAGCATGCCTTATAAGGGTGTGGATACCTCTCCCTAGCATGACGCATTTTGACGAGTGAGTGTGGGGGGCTTCGGCTAGCATCCCTATCGTCAAAGGCAAAACCGTGAGGCCTTGTGTGCCAAAGCGGACAATATCGTGCTAGCGGGTGGTCTGGGCTGTTACAGATAATTGTAAGGCCCACATCGGTTGGGGAGGGGAACGAAGCATGCCTTATAAGGGTGTGGATACCTCTCCCTAGCATGACGCGTTTTGACGAGTGAGTGTGGGGGGCTTCGGCTAGCATCCCTATCGTCAAAGGCAAAACCGTGAGGCCTTGTGTGCCAAAGCGGACAATATCGTGCTAGCGGGTGGTCTGGGCTGTTACAGATGGTATCAGAGCCAGAACCCGGATCGATGTGCCAGCGAGGGCGCTGGACTCCCTTAGGGGGGTGGATTGTAAGGCCCACATCGGTTGGAGAGGGGAATGAAGAATGCCTTATAAGGGTGTGGATACCTCTCCCTAGCATGACGCGTTTTGACGAGTGAGTGTGGGGGGCTTCGGCTAGCATCCCTATCGTCAAAGGCAAAACCGTGAGGCCTTGTGTGCCAAAGCGGACAATATCGTGCTAGCGGGTGGTCTGGGCTGTTACATCTTCGGCCTGTTCGGATCCGCGTCGTCCATGGTAGTCCGTATCCGGGTCGACGTGGGACGTCCCTCGCTTGCACGCCTCTTGTTGGGTCCGGTATCACTGTCAGCCCATCATATGGTGGCCAGAAATCCTCGGGAATGGGAGGTGTGAACCCTATCCGATAGACATTGAACACGGAGCTAAGACGATACACCTGGTGGACATACGGCTGCCAAGTTAGCCGTGAATAGGCACAGCATGCCAGGGCGTGAGGACACGGGAAATGAAGTTCCTGAAAGTATCCGCAGTCACATGTCTGATATGCAAGCGAGACCCTGTAGCTACCAAGTGAGAACGAACCAGTAGGAGTAGTCTCCGAGACGATGAACTCCGAGTTATCTCTGTCGTACAAAGTCACCGTGAAGCACCTCGCCGTCTTCATATTAGCCTCTATACACTTCCCCAAGTGTTGACTGAATTGTTGTTCGGTCCCTAGCTGGGCCTCAGCCTCTCTCCCCTTGCGGACGAATAGTTCAGCCAACCTCCCGTAAGTTGCCTTCACTAACGAGCACACAGGGAGATTCCTGACCCCCTTCAGGATTGAATTCACACACTCGGAGATATTTGTCGTCATGTGCCCAAATCTCCGACCCTCATCCCGATGCTGTGTCCACAATGAATACTCAATCCGGTTCTCCCACTCACACATTGCAGGGTCTTCGGACCGCAGAATATCGAACCAGTAATCGAACTCCACCTCGGTCTTAGCATAAGTTGCATTCACAAGAAGCCTCCTTGCGTCCTTGCCCTTGAAGGTCAGGGCAAAATTTGCTGTCACATATCGAATGCAGAATGCACGGTAGGCAGCGAGAGGTAGCCATCCCCCGTCTGGAGCCTCAAGCATCGCCTTGATGCCGTTATGCCTGTCTGATATAACCAGCAGACCCGGCTGTGAGGTCACGTGCTGACGCAGATGGGAGAGAAAGAAGGACCAGGACTCGGCATTCTCACCCTCAACCAGTGCGAATGCAACAGGCAAAATGTTGGAGTTCCCGTCCTGTGCAATCGCGACAAGCTAGGTTCCCCCATACTTGCCATACAGATGGGTGCCATCAATACTCACCAACGGCTTGCAATGATGGAATGCCTCGATACATGGTGGAAACGTCCAGAACAGTCGGTGAAAATAAGCTTGCGACTCGTCCACCTCTCCCCCAACTCGAACAGGGTTCGTCCTAAGGACTGCAACAGTACCAGGCATCGTCAACTGAACTCCTAACACCCACCTAGGTAGCTCGTTGTACGACTCATTCCAATAACCATAGATGTAGGCAACGGCCTTCTGCTTTGCCAACCAGACCCGCCTGTACGTTGGCCTAAACCCAAAGTGTGCTGCCGTGGCATTTAGGAGCACCTTAATGCTGACAGATGCATCACCCCTAACCATTGGCATGATGAATGCCGAGATCACATGATAATCCAAACTCCTGTGGTCACTGGAGATGGACGTCGCGAGACACGTATGTGGTCCGTTGTACCGTTTGACCTCCCAAAGGCCCTTGCGCTGCCGGAGACTAAGCCGAATCAACCATGTGCATCCATTCCCAAACTCAAAATACTTTCCAACATACCGGCGATAGTCAGACTCCACCACCTTGTACTGTACCCCGCGTCGGATGCTGTACGTTGACGAGAGTAACTTTTGCGTGGTCTAGAAATTTGCGGATAAATCCTCGTTGCAAGTATAGTTTCTAAACCTTCAAAAGTCCTTTCATACAAATGTTGTGGTTGTCACAAGTAACAAACCCCTAAATAAATTGATAACCGAAGTATTCAAACCTCGGGTCGTCTTCTCAAGGAATTGCAGGGAGGTGTTCTTATTATTGGTTATGAGTTGTAAATTGGGGTTTTGGATCAAGGTAAAAAGTATGTTGAATGACAAATAAAATAAAATAATAATAACTGTAAAATAAACTCTTGGCAAGGTAGAAGAACTGGAAGTCCTATCCTGGTTATCCTTATCAATTGTGATGAGAATGGATTTTTCTCCCACTTTGTTAACCTCTAAGAATTAATTCGAATCCTCAAGTCCCAGTCTTTCCTTGGGAAAAGTTAGAGTTATTGGATCTCGAAGTAATTCTTGAAGAATTCTAATTTTCAATCAACAATGAGTTTGATAACTCAAGAGTTACCAATGACTCAACCAAAGCCAAAAGGGAAAAATCCAAATTATTTATATAAATAAAAGAAAGCAATCATAAGTCTGAAATACCTCAAAATATATTAAATAGAAAATCAATCTAAACATAGAGAGTCATAAACAAAATTGAGAAAAGAAATAAAAGAACATTGAACCTGGGATTGAGAGTCACTCATAAAACTAAGAGAAGTCCTAAATCCTAATCCTAAGAGAGAGGAGAGAACCTCTCTCTCTAAAAACTACATCTACTCCTAAAATTGTGAATGTGAAAGCCTGTCCTCATGAATGGATGCATCCCCCCACTTTATAGTCTCTAATCTGTGTTTTCTGGGCCGCAAACTGGGTCAGAAATAGCCCAGAATTCGCTGGTTACGAATTCAAACACGCTGATTTTTCGTCACTGCGACGCGGCCGCATGGAGCATGCGATCGCGTCGTCTAGCATCAGGGAAACTATGACATATTATATATCAAATCGAAGCCCGGACGTTAGCTTTCCAACACAACTGGAACCACGTCATTTGGACCTCTGTAGCTAAAGTTATAGCCGTTTGAGTGCGAAGAGGTCAGGCTGGACAGCTTAGCAGTTTCTCCAACTTCTTGTATTCCTTCCACTTTTGCATGCTTCCTTTCTATCCTCTGAGCCATTCCTGCCCTGTAATCTCTGAAATCACTTAACACACATATCAAGGCATCTAATGGTAATAAGAGAGGATTTAAACATAGGGAACTTAAGGACAAAGAAGCATGTTTTCAATCAAAGCACATAATTAGGAAGGCAAGTGTAAAACCATGCAAATCATATGAATAAGTGGGTGAAAAGCTGATAAAAACCACCCAAATGAGCACAAGATAAACCATGAAATAGTGGTTTGTCATACGTCTTCACACTTAACACGGCCTCATCTTTATCCTGAAATTGCTGACCAACCTGAAACTCTGTCAAACCTGCAGACCCTTCGGCATCTCTAGCACCAAATCCAGCAGGCTCCCCAGGAACCCCCTCCTGCCTCATGGCATCAAAGTCCAAAGATGAAAAGTGCGGAGGATATTGCTGTGTGCCAGAGCTAGAACCACCTCCCGCCCCAGCAGGCTCACTTGCTCCAATATCAACGCCACTGTCATCAGCAATCATATCCGACTCCACATCATCATCCTGTGCATCATCCAACAATGCATCTCCAACACCAGCCGGTGCAGCACACTGTAGAGAGGTCGGCACAAAATTTCCTATTCCAACCTCGCCGCTCCACTACCGTTGAGATCAACAGCGAACGAAGGGGAGGCGACAAGCTGGACCGGAGGTTCATACACAGGGACAGAGGAAGATGCACCAGCAGGTCTGGAGCTAGAACCAGCTACCGTGCCTACAGTGGGGGTATTCCGATTCAAAATCCCCGAGTTGGATACCACATCAACCAACTTCGCCAACAGTTCTGATGTCCTAACTTCGGGAAACTGCCGGCGACAATGAAACATGACCTGCAAGTCCTCATCACTCCCGATCGTGAAACAATCATACTTTACGATTTCTTGCAGCACCGAGATTGGAATGCGATAGAAAAACTTCTTAACCCGTTTCACGCCTTCCAGACGTAGTTTACGTAGTACAGAATTCACGAGGTCATCATAGCTCGTCGTAGGCCTCATGAAAATACTGAGATGATCCTTATCTGTGAACTTCACACCGGATCGTGTTTTCCTCTTGATCGATCCTCTGTGGTGAACCAACACTACAAAACTCTCCTCACTAGCCATTTTCCCACTCTAATGAGATCAATTCACGTTCACACCATATATATACACCTCTGCTCCTTAACAATTCGAACTAGCCTAATTCGAACTACACATTGTGTAATTCGAATCAACCTGTTTCGAATTACTTGGGATTGAGTGTTGGTGAGTAATTCGAATCAAGTGGATTCGAATTAGTGTGTTTGTGCAGTTGTTTACTTGTTTATAATTCGAATCAAGATGCTGATTCGAATTATGTGAAAATAGAATTCGAATTTAGTTGGTTCAAACTACATATAAACGTGTATTGGTTGATTTATGAACCAAAATTTGGTTTGGCGGATTTGCGTAAAAAATTGCTGACCTTGGCTTAATTGAGTGTTTTGCCCCAAACTAAAAATCCATAATTTGAAAAAATATTTAATGTACGATTACCCTCATGAAAATGGAAAAGCAGAAAGGGTTGATTAAAAAAAATGTAATACGTACTATTGAAATTCATGATTGGAAACATAAATTGAATTAACTTGTGAATTTAAAAAAAAAATATTATAACTTTAAAGGAATAGATTATGTATAAACGAAATAAAGAATAAATAGTTACATGCTTTTTTTATTTATTTATTAGATCATATATAGATAAATTCTTGTCATACATTTATTTTTTGTATTATTAATGCATAAGTATTTAGGTCAATGATTAACATTTTGACAATATTTTCAGCACCAAATAACTCAAAATTTATCCATGAACATACTCAGCCATTTTCACCCTCGTCGTCCACTGAATGTAATTTATAGTATTAAAAAGGAGTATCATTCATATATAGTTTATTTATTAATTAATAATTAAGTTACCACATATATCTATAAAGTAAAAACAGCAGATATGTAGAGTCATTGTGAGGTCGTTAATATCTCCAAGGAATTGAAGGTAAAGTGTTAAAAGTAGTAGTGCCCTTAAAAATGAACTAAAAACGTTGGTTCAACTCATTTATTCCTTTAAATAAATAAATTTTATTTATAAAATTAAATTTGTATAAATTTCGAATTAAATAGACTAAATCTAATTAGTTTGATATTTTAATATTATTTAATTTTTTAAAATGGCTTTTTATTCTAAATTTAAAAACCACAAATTTTAAATTTTAAAATAAAAATTTAAAGTATAATAATTTTAATTAAAATTAATTAATATTAATTAATTAGAGATCAATTTTCTATACTCGTACTTTTCCAATTAAATAGGCCATTGGTATGTGAAAGCCACCTCGAAAAGAATTTTGATCTTCTAAATTTTGAATTTTTGTTTTAGAGGGTAAAGTGTGATTTTTTATCTTTAAATAATTTTTTTCTCATATTTTTTTTTGTCCCATCTATAAAATAAATGATAAAAAATCACACTTTATTTTCTAAAATAAAATTCAAAATTTAGAGAATCTAAATTTTCTAAAAAATACTAAAATGGTATACATGCATCTTTTTCTTAATATTTAGGTAGAAATTAGACCACTCTATATAGAGTACTTAGATTTTACTATTTTAGTGATTAGGGTTAGAAATTATTAGCAGCCGCTATTTCAATTCATAGGGAGGGAACATTATTAGTAACAAGGAGTGATAGGGCCAATAAATTTTGTGTTTTGTAATTATCAATTGATTATTAATAGTATTTTTAATGGTTTGAGATTATATCCAATAATATAGAATCACTCACTTTTCTTTTAATGATTAAGTGCTGGCTAAATTTAAAAAAAAAGTGCTGGTCTGAATATTGATGCGAGAATATTCCTTGAAATTTGGGTTTTTTGCCTTTTTCTCCATTTTTATTGTGTTGGGTTGTTTTATTAATAAAAAATATTTTAGCTAGGAACACCAAAGTGAAATTAAAGCAAGTAAATACCACTATAATTTAAGTATTTTTTTTTTTTGTTTATTTGTTAGTTTTTTTTATAGTCTGCCATAGACTTTGTCCTCATGTGTTCTGATATTGGTGATAAATTAACCTCACTTGTTAAAGCTAAGCATCCCTATTATATATATGTTATAAGTTGCTTAACCTTTTCTTGGGTTAATTAATGAGTTTTATTTATTTTCAGGTATTAATAATAGTGTAGTAAAATTTTATATAGATATAAATTTTATATTCTTACGTTAGTAAAATTAAATATTTTTAAATATATTACTTAAAATATCATGTAAACGTATGTATTTAATTGAATAATTATGCAAAATTTTTTACACTATTAATTTATAAAGGGTAAAGTATACTTTTTGTCCCTGAAGTTTGACAAAAATTTCAAAAATACCTCTAAGTTTTATTTTGTTTCAATTTTGTTCCAAAAGTTTTCGATTTGCATCAAATATATCCCTGACAGTTAATTTTTCAAAAAATTTAAGATCAATTCAACAACAATATCATAAGAACAACCCTCAATACAAGCAAATCAAGCATAATTTTCATGTATTATTGTTAGATTACTCTTAAATTTTTTGAAAATTTAGCCGTTTAGGGTATATTTGATGCAAATCGAAAACTTTTGGGACAAAATTGAAATAAAATAAAACTTAGAGGTATTTTTAAAACTTTTGCCAAACTTAAGGGACAAAAAATATACTTTACCCATTTATAAAAATCAAACTCTTAATTTCTATAGTGTGAAAACAGATTAAATGAGGTATTTATAATAATGTAGTTAGGTAGCCAAACCTAGTTTAGAAATACCTTGATCAATTTTTTTTGTTTGTTGCGTTAATAAACTAGTTAATTAATATATTTGAGCTTTATAAATAAATAAAAAATCCGAGCTTTAATTTAATTTTCAATAGTGTGGAACGGAGTGTCAATTTTATTCTTGTTGAGTAAATCTTTTTAACGTGTGGATAAATAAAATTGTTGAGTAAATTTTTTTCTTGTGGCATAAAAAAAATTAAATAAAAAGTAGAGTGATTTTTTTATTTAATTTTAATTTATCTTAAATTTTAGTGTAGACAAGTGAAAGTTAAGTGAATTTTTTTATTATATAAAAAAATTAAATAAAAGATAAAAAATTATTTAATTTTGATTTATTATTTTAAATTTTAATTTATTTTTTTATTCAATTTCAATTCTTATGTTTTTGTTTTTCGTTAGTTCTTTGTCGCATTGTAAATGAAATTCATATGTATATAAATTTTGATTACTTTACATATATACTAAAATTAGTCATTAAAATTAGTCACCAATATAAAATACATATTAAAATATAAATATACATTAAAAATAAATTAAATTACATATATATTATTTAATTTATACATAAATACATTAGTAATTAATTTTAGTGACTGATTTTAATATATAAATAGCATTTTTAATAAACTTAATAGTTATCATTAGTAAACCTAACATATTAACGAAATGTAACAAGTCTTGTATTGGTTCGTATATAATTCTAGTAAATTGGAAATTGTGATTAACAAAAGTTTCTTCAATTTAGTCAAAGCAAACGCTTATCTCATCTTTGAAAAATGAGGGCCTCCTTATTATTATTTAATTAATCCAACTTTCTTAATTTTCACAACTTTATGTAGCACCCTATAAATATGAGATAGCTACATCTTGATCATTGCCACATAACAACACATCAAAGGAGAGAAAAAAAATTGTTCTTCAAATGGAAAAGTTTTCAGCGAAGGTTTTCATTTGCAGTCTATTTGCAGCACTTGTTTTGCTGTCTTCCCCAGCAAGGTCCCAAGAAGTTGGTAAGTACTTAATTATTATATTAATTACCATGCATGCATATATTAATTGATTAATTGTGAGTTCAAGATTTCTATATATATATATATATATGTATGTTCATTTTTTTTTTTTATGATTTTTAATGTCTTCTCCTAATGAGGATGTGTTTGCCGGCCTTACATTTTATTTTTTGTATTTTTTAATATTTTATGTTTTTAAATTTTTATAAAATAAAAAATAAAATAAAAATAAAAAATTATTATTTTTATTATTTTTTTTTTATTATAAAATCTTAAGAAAACATATAAACCAAATGTACGCTTATTTTTCATGACCTAGTGTTAGGATATGATATATATTTGATGTGTTTAAATAGTGTTAATTTGTTTTTATTTATTTAACTAATTAATTACAGAGGATGAGACCGAGTTTAATTACGATGAAAATAGTGATAGAGGACCATCTAATTGGGGAAACATAAAACCAGAATGGAGAACATGCAATACTGGAAGAATGCAATCACCAATTGATTTGAAAGATAAGAGGCTTCAACTAGCTAAACTAGGACCCCTTAACTTGAACTACAATCCCTCCAATTATAATACCCTTAAGAATAAGGGTCATTCCATACAGGTAAATATCATTTTGATGTATTCTTTTAATAATTAATATTTTTTTATTAATTAAAAATAATTTAAATATAAATAACTAATAATAATTCTATTTTTATACAAAGAAAAAGTATTTGATATATAAATAAACATAAATTACTAAAATAAATTATTTGATATATATAATATATATGACACATATACCCTAAATTGAATCTACTTTTATATATATATATATATATGTCCTTTTTTATTGTACCAAAAACGAATTACTAGAATGAAGAATGCACCTAATTTGTGGTATCCAACCACGAGTTAGAGAGCGCTCATCTTATAGGTAAATTCAGGTGCAGTTGACTTTACGTGAAGTTGATATCTGAGAGCCGTTAGATAATTTGACTGATTTGACTAAATTTTCATCTAACGATTCTTCACGTGAAGCCGACTTCACCTGAGTTTTCACTGAATCATAAGGTCCATATTACTTGTAAGGAAGAACATTATTAGATCGTTAGAGGATACAACGACTTAATAACACATGAAAAGTATTTTTTCACAAACTAATGAGCGATTAGGCTACAAATATATATATTTTTTGGATCGATTTATATAGTAAAATTGATATAATTTATTACGATTTAATGATATTATTTGTCATATCAATTTTATTATTTAAATCGATTTAAACTAACGTATTTATAGATTAATCATCGTCATTTACGATCTACTTATAAATGAAAAAGAACAAATTAATGTTAGCAATTTCGGTTTACGATATATATGTATGTTATATGTTGCCAAGTGATTTATTTAATTTAGGTAATTTATTATTATTTTTGTCTTACTATTTAGTTCCAAAAATGCATCTTGAAATTCAATTCAAACTTAGCGTTATAAAATATTAAAATAATTTTGTTTATTATTTGACTACTAATTCGAATTTGTAGTTCAATAATCAAATAGTCAAGCATGATAAATAGTATATAAAAAAAAATACTAAGTGAACAAACTATTTTTATAATTAAGTCTAATAAAATCTTTCTTTTTTTTTTATGTTTTTCTTTTATTTTTAATTTTTCTTCAACTAAAATTTTTTGTTAGCAATCCTTAATTATTAGATCGATTTAGTTGAACATAATTACTAAAAAAATTTGATCATATAATAATGTCACCATATAATAATCATTAAGCAAATAAAATAAAATTTGACTCCCTACTTATTAATATTTTTCTTTTTCAACTAATTGGTTGTTTTATTTGTTTGAGTAGTTGGACATTCTTCAACGAACAAGCTCTCTACAAATTAATGGAACCTCTTATACACTTGACAATATACATTGGCACATTCCATCTGAACACACCATTAATGGAAAAAGGTACATACATATATACCAAATACGTAATCTTGATGGTGAAAACTCAAATGCAGTCGACTTCACGTGAATTTGATACCTGAGAGCCGTTAGATGATTTGACTAAATTTTCATCTAACAGCTCTCAAGTATCAACTTCACGTGAAGTCGACTTCACCTGAGTTTTCACCGATCTTAATACATAAGTTACTCCATCGTCACATTTATTTTTCTTCTTCTTTGTGTTAATCTTTAATTTCACACTATATATAGACTCGTATAAACAATAAATCGGTTAAAAAAACATTAAAAAAAAAATTGGTCAATCTCAATTGAACCTTTTAGAACCTTAATTATTTCCAATAATTACTTATGAGTAAAATTAAATGTATATTGTTGCAGATTCGATCTAGAGCTACATTTGGTGCATGGAAGTTCAGATAATCAAACAGCAGTAATTGGAATACTTTACGAAATTGGAACAGAATTAGACCCAGTATTGTTATCGGTACAATAATTTTTGTGTTCAATAAATTTATTTGTCCCTAGTAGTTAATTCTAAATTATAAATTATAAATTGTGATTAACAATTTTGTAGCTAAGGGAACCTTTGGAGGCACTAAATGGATCAAGTGCTGGAGCGAGTGTATCAGTGGGTGCATTTGATCCAAGGGTGGTTGACATTACTGGCAATGACACAAAATTGTATTACAGATACATGGGTTCCTTGACTACTCCTCCTTGTACCGAGGGTGTTATTTGGACCGTCCTTAAACAGGTCGTTAAAAATAAGAGACTAAACTGAAAAAATGATTTAAATTTTTAACTAATTTATTATTATTATAAAGAATAAATTACTATTTATACTCATAAAAGATACAAACGTTAAAAAATATATCCATATAAAAATAAAACGATAATTATAATCACAGAATATGACCTCTATGTGCCAAAAGTATTCAAATATTAGTTACAAAATTGGTCTGTTAAGATATCTTCTGTGATTATAATTGTTATTTTATTTTTATATAGTACATTTATCAATGTCTGTATCTTTTATAAGTACAAATGATAATTTATTCTTACTATAAATTATTTTATATAAGATATAGTTTTAAGTATTGTTTTGGTGGGAAGTGGATCGAAAACTAAAAAATAGGCCAAATCAATCTTATATTTATATTCGTTAACTGGTTCAAAATATTTTTTTTAATTATATATTTCATATATAAATATATTATGTTATTATATCCGGTTTATCTTCGGTTGAATTTTCAAACTTTTGAATTTTTAGTTCTATTGATTTGATTTTTATTAGTTCTATTAAAATTATATTAATTTTAATGGAATTTTATATATATAGTAGTGTTGATAATTACTCATTTAAAAATATCTTTATATAAAAATGATATATTATATTTAGTAATTTAGTTAAATATCTCAAATTCTTATTCCTTTTACTTGAAGATATTTTTATATGGTTAGTTATGTATGTGTGTATATATAATAGAAGTTTTACTAATGGAGGTGTAATTGTTCAGACTAGAAGCGTTAAAAGTGAACAAATCCTTTTGCTTGATCGTGCCGTTAATGATGTAAGTTTTCGACTCCTAAATAATTTCATAATCAATATTGAAAATGTTATATAAACATCAAAATTTATAGTATATAGTTTATACGAATAATTGACTTTTATATATAGCACACCTAAATCAATACATGCTTGTAAATTGAATTAGAAAATTGTTGAAAAAATAGAATAATAATTATTGGAATTTGGACATATGTTACAGGGTCCAGGTGGGAATGCGAGACCAATACAACCAACAAACAATCGCAAAGTGCAGTTCAATAAATATCCGCCTTACTGAAAAAATTAAACTCTGATAGAGCCACTCGCAATTCATCATATATGCATAAGATTACATGAAATAATATTGGAAAATATATATTTCCACTAACTATATACAAAATATGTACACGGTTACACCCTAATAAAGAATTGTGAAACTCTTTTTCAGATAAATTATTATTATTATTATTATTATTATTATTATTATTATTATTATTATTATTATTATTATGTTGAATGTTCTATATATAGATATTCTAAATTTGACAGAGAATTAAGTTTGTATGTATGTCAAACTTCATCGGATATCGTCACTATACCGTTAATCTGAATTATTATAATAACTATATATAGCTAGGAAATTAAATGGAAATAATTAATCAGTACAACTAGATATTTTTTAAATAATTAATATGTAAAAATAAGTATTTAAATTAATTAAATAATAATAAATTTAAAAAAAGCTGACTAAAAATAAAATTTAAAATATTATAATAATTTTTATAATGACTGAATAAATGCTGAATTTTAATAATAATAATAATAATAATAATTAAATATTTGTTCAACTTTTAGATCACCTAGCTACCACAAATGCTGACTTGTGAATTCTACTTGGCAACTGATCATGTGGCATTTCATGGTATTTTTTCTAAGATTTTTGGTAAACTTTTTTATTTTATTTTGCTCTTCGTTTTTGCAATTTTTGGTAACCAATATCAACATATCAATTTATGTGCATAACATAATTATAAAAATCGTTGGTTAGACTTCGACACACTAAGAAAAGAGAGCTATTTTAATATTTTTTTTAACAGTTATAATTAAGTATAAAAATTAATATATATTTTTGATAAATATCATATCATAAATATCAAATTCTTTATATTTTTTTGATGAATAATTTGACTGTGAAAAATTACTCCTTAATTTTGACACTCATTTATTTTCAACTTACTCCACTATTCTTCTTCTTCGTTGAGCTCCATCAATTTTAGCATTACACTGCTCTCAGTTTGAAATTATATTACTCATTACTCATCTTCAAAATCTCAGTTTATTCTTCAGTTTCAAGATCTCATCTCATTCTTTGTTAAAAATTTTTATTAAGATTTTTTATAGTCAATAAGTGTCAAAATTAATAGTATTTTTTACGGTTAATAAGTATCATAGAAAATATATTCTCTAATTTTTTTAACAAATTATTTTTTACGGCCAATATTTATCAAAATAAGATTTAAGTTTTTTTTTACAATTACTTATGTTGAAAATACTATTTTTGAAAAAAATTTTATTAACATATTTTTATAGTTAAAATAGTGTCAAAATTTATTTTTTTGACAAATTTTAATTCTTTTTTGACACATGTAATCCTAAAAAATAATCTATATTGTTGTAGTACAATAACTATATCTCTTTTATTCTCATAATTTATCTATCATTTTCATGAAATATATTGTGTATCTCTCGATGATGAACTATATATTATTATTGAATTTTGAATAAATATTAATTCATGGTGAAAGAAAAAAAAAAAAAGTTATCAAACAAATTACGTAAGAGACAAGTAGCTAGAATAATACGCCGGTACGTACGGACAATAAAGTCAAAATTTAGAATCGTTCTTTAGATGGAGTGGTACGTTTAGATTAATACTAATTAATTACTAATAAAACCAATTGGATTTTTCTAAAGTTTTGGGGAATGGGATGAAAGCCTTGCACGTTTAATTTCATTGTTCAATCAATTGATTTATTTAAAAGAAATAATATTTGTACAATTTTTTGTGAATATTTAATTCACGTGTACACTTATTTTTTTACTTTTAATTAATTATTTTAAATATTAACAATAAAAATATATAAAAAGTGTACACAAAAATAACACATATAATATTCTTCTTCTCATATATTTAACTCTTATCTCACACTATGCTTTTAGACTTTGATAATATCTTGAATGTTCTTCTAACAAATTAAAATTTACATTTGGTTGGATAATTCAAAGGTTAGTTACCTTGTATTTCAACTAATAATGAAAAACACCATTGTCAAGTTGGTTTAGAATTGTGAGGTACCGCTGGATTAATTCGTGATTTTTAGATATTAGAGAAAATATAACAAAAAAAGACGAAAAATATTCTGTAAAATGTTTATGTGAATTTCGTTGATTTCCAATTTGATTTTTTGTTCTGCTGTAATGGTCTTGAAAAACATGGAATACGATGAATTAAATTAGGGAGGATGCTCCTATAAAGATGCGTAAAATGTTTTTTTATAAAGATATTTATGTGTCACATTATTATTGGAGAACGGGTTATTTTTGAATTTTTTAACAAATTAGAATAAAATCGAATTTTTTATAACAATAACAATAAATTCAATTGTTATCAGATCTAGTCGAACCGATCAATTTTGAATCGTGATTTTTTTTTTAAATTAAAATCAGGGATATATTTGTTTTTTTTATCAAAAATTTAAACATAATTCGGTTTAGATTGTATAAATCGATCGGATTAAATTAGGTCTAATAATTATAATGCGGACAATTGGGTTTATTATTGTTGTTATAATAAATTGATTTTGTTCTAATTTATTAAAAAATAAATTATTAACCGATTTAATAAAAATATCCAATAACATCATGACACATGTAAACGTCTTTAAAAAAATACATTTTAAGTGTCTTTATCGAAGTGGTCTCCTTAAACTAATATAGCTTATTTTATTTCAATTGCTTCGCTGGTCAAATAATTAAATTAAGAAGCTATATATATATGTCGTTTAATAATTATTTGAAATTCAAAGGTTTACATATGGTGCGTATTAATTATCAAACCTTTATTTGATTTTCTTTGAGTTATTTTTTAATAGTGATCGGAGTGTATGTCTTCTCAATTTTGTTCTAAACGGGATTCATATATAAATTAAATAATTATCCTAATTAAACCAAACATATTAACAAATTAAATAAAATGTAACAAGTATTATATTGGTTCATAAACAATTCTAGAAAATTGAAAATTGTGATGAACAAAAGTTTCTTCCATTTAGCCAAAACAAACGCTTATCTCATGTTTGAAAAATGAGAACCTCCTTATTATTAATTAATTAATCCAACTTTCTTACTTAATTTTCACAACTTGTACATGTAGCACCCTATAAATATGAGATAGCTACATCTTGATCATTGCCACATAACAACATCATCAAAAGGAGAAAAAAAAATTGTTGTTCAAATGGAAAAGTTTTCAGCCAAGGTTTTCATTTGCAGTTTATTTGCAGCATTTGTTTTGCTATCTTCCCCAGCAAGGTCCCAAGAAGTTGGTAAGTACTTAATTATTATATTAATTAACATGCATGCATATATTAATTGATTAATTGTGAGTTCAAGATTTATATATACATATATATGTTCAGTTTTTTTTAATGATTTTTTCTTCTCTTAATTAAAGTGTGTTTGGTTTACGATTTTAGCCTTTATATTATTTTCAATATTTTTGTTTTTAGAATTTTGTAAAAAAAATATTTTTTTACAATGTTTTCCTTTTTACAAAATATTAAAAAAATAAAAATATAAACAAAACGTATGCTTATTTTTCATGACCTAGTGGTAGGATATGATATATATTTGATGTGTTTAAATAGTGCTAATTTGTTTTTATCTATTTAACTAATAATTAATTACAGAGGATGAGAGCGAGTTTAATTACGACGATGAAGATAGTGATAGAGGACCATCTCATTGGGGAGACATAAAAGCAGAATGGAGGATGTGCAAAACTGGAAGAATGCAATCACCAATTGATTTGAATTATAGAAGCCTTCAACTGGCTAGAATAGGACCCTTTAATTTGAACTACTATTCCTCCAATGCTATCCTTAAGAATAGGGGTCATGATATTGAGGTAAGCTAATTAATTATGTTAATTATTTTTTTCTTAATATTTGGTTCCGAAGATGCATCTTTTTTTTTTATATACCAAAAATATGAAGATTCAAATTTGCGACCTCTTAAGTAGGGGTGGCAATGGGTAGGGGTAGGGTAGGGTTTGGATCCAACTCTAACCCTACTTGTGGGTTGAGAATTTTTTAACCCTAACCTTACTCGCTCTTAACCTGCGGGTATCCGATTAAAAAAGATACAATTTTATTATATAACTTTATGATAATTTAAAATATAACTAGTTTTTATGTAAAAAAGAATATTGAATTATCAATTAATGATTTTCTTTTAGTGGTTAAGAATATTTTACATTTAGTGAGAGGTATTTAATTTAATATCCACTGAAAACATATTTTTATATAAATATATAATATATACATATATATAGAGTGCGGGTTGGTCGGATAGGGTTGAGCCTCAACCCGCACCCTACCCAACCCGCACGAAAACTCTACCCGCACCCAACCCTACCCGCTGCAGATCGGGTTGGCAACCCTACCCGACCGGATGGGGTCGGATTTGGTACCCGTGGGTAGGGTACATATTGCTACCCCTACTCTTAAGTGAGTACGAGGAAATTATGCCATTTAAGTTATAACTCATTGACGGTTCAGAAGATGCATCTTGAAATAAACAATTTTAGTTGATTAAATAATTTATTTACTTATCCACTTAAATAAACTTAAATAAGTATTGAAAATTTAAATAATATATTTTGTATTTATAATAATTTATTAACTAATAATAAACTCTTAAAGTTTAAACTCAGAACTAAAACAAATAAAATAAATTTGTTTATCATTTGACTAATTCATATTCGTAGTAAAATAACCAAATATTTAAATATGATAAATAATCTAATTAACAATATATAAAAATGGACTCTCTTAAATTTTTGTTTTTCAACTAATTGGTTGTTTTATTTGTTTGACTAGTTGGAGATTCTTGATCCAACAAGCTCTCTACAAATCAATGGAAGTCGTTATATCCTTAAACAATTACATTGGCACAGTCCGTCTGAACACATCATTGATGGACGAAGGTACATACATACATACATACATACATACATACATACATATAGAGATGTCAAATGGGCTAGTTCGGACCATTTAGGTCCGGCCCGTTAAACTCGTGGGTTAAATGGGCTGGACCGTTTATGCCCGCTTTATTCGCGAGCCATAATTTTTTAACCCAGACCGTTTATGGTCAGTCCGTGGGTTAAACGGGTCAGTCCGTTTATTTTTTTATTTTATTTTTTAAAAAATATTTTGACAAAAAATATTACTTTTAAGTCAAAAATCTTTAAAAAATAATATTTTTTTAGTTGATGAGTCAAATTTTTGGATCGGATTGAAGAAAATATAGACTAAAAGTGCTATTTTTTAAAAAAATGTAAAAAAAAATTAAACGGCACCCGTTTAACCCGTCATTTTTTTCGTGTTAATCGAATTCAGTCCGTTTAACCCGAAATTTAAACGGGCTTAATTTTAGAAGCAAAGTCCATCCATTTAAATGGATAAATGGGCTAACCCGATGAGTTTGACCAATTTTAACGGCCCTACATACAGTCATACATACCTGTTTATTATAGTTTACTATTATATTTAATTAATTTATACTTTCGTGATTGACAAATAAATTACATGTTTATATAATTCCATTATTATTTCATATATTTAACTTCTTATCGATGAGTTCATCAATTATCTGAATTGCAATATCTATATATATAATTATTTCAGACTGGATCTAGAGGTACACCTGGTGCATCAAACTCCCACAACTAATCAAATAGCAGTGATTGGAATACTTTACAGGATTGGATTAAGATCAGACCCATTACTGTCATTGGTACAAAAATTTATTAATCTTTGCATTGATTAAATTTATCTGTCTGCTTGTATTACATAAAATTTAATTTTAATGCATATTGTTAAAAACAAGAGACTAAATTAAAAAAAATATTTTTGTATATTGTTCAGTCTACTCAAAAATATAATGTATAAGGGGTATATATAAGTGTTAGAAGAATCAAAGTAATAAAAGCATAAAATCCTACAATTAATATACAGATATACTATATAAATATAAACGATACTAACTAATTTAAAATGATTCTAACGATTCTCTAACACATATAATACGGTCATCTAAAAATGAGTTATTTTTATTAATATAACATTACACGAGTTATTGTTTTGTGTAAAACCCTTTTAATTACTGAAATTCTTTTTATACATTATACCTTGAAATTCTAATAAATTATTGTAATTAATAATTTTGTAGCTAGAGGGGGATTTGAAGGCACTTTCTGGGTCAAGTGTTGGAGCCAATAGATCAGTGAGTGTATTTGATCCAAGAGAGGTTGACATGGACTCAAACTTGTATTACAGATACATGGGTTCGTTGACTACTCCTCCTTGTACCGAGAATGTTACTTGGACCGTCCTCACACGGGTAATTCGAATTTCCAACTTATTACTACAACTTTGTTTTATGGTGAAAATTCAAGTGAAGTCGACTTTATGTGAAGTTGATATTTGAGAGTCGTTGGATCATTTCATGTCAGGATATTCTAAAATTATTATATTAGTTTTAATGGATATATTGTTTAAATAGTGTTCATAATTATTCATCTGAAAATATCTTTATGTTAAGATATATAATAGTATGTTAAGTAATTTAGTAAATTTATTAATTTAGTAAAATATATTAAGTTTTTGAACAATTTTTAACTCTGATTTTTATATGAATATTTTTATGTCACTAGTCACTTTTGTGTACATAATAGAAAATTAACTAATGAATGTCTAATTGTTCAGATTAAAAGCGTTAGAAGAGAACAAATCAATTTGTTTCGAGATGCTGTTCATGATGTAAGTTTTCAGCTCTTAAAATAATAATATAATAATTAATATTAAAAATTATATATATACCAAAATTTAGTTATTAAATCAGTCACCAATATATATTTTATATGAATAATTGATTTAATAGTTGACTTTTAGTATATAAATATATATGTATATATATATATATTACAACTAAATCAATATATGCTCATAAATTCAATCCAAAAATTCTTTTAAGAAATAGAATAATAATTGGAATAATGTTTGAAATTTGGACATATATGTTGCAGGATTCAGATGGCAACGCGAGACCAATACAACCAAGCTCAATGGCAGTGCAGTTCAATGTAGACTTTAGTGATTAATTAAATATCGTGACACTCTTTTCCATTTTTTTTAAGTATTATTATTATTGTTATCAGTGTATTCTATATTCTAAATTTGACAGGATATTAAGTTTGAATGTATGTCAAACTTCATCAGATATTTATAAGTGTTTTATAAGGATTGCTTAGAGATGAAGAAATCCACAAATTGCAAAAACTGCCAGAGTTAGTTAAGAGCTTCTAACTACTTTTTAACAGAATCTTGATTTGCAAAGTTATCATCTGCCTTAATAATATCAATATTACCGTTAATCTAAATTACTATATATATTATAACTATAGCTAGGAAATTAAATGTGATTAAATAATTGTTCAACTTTTGGATCACCTACCACAATGCAGTTTAACAATATATGATTGCGACATGTTTGCTATATATGTCTATATTTATATAATTATTTTGTTCACGTAACTATCTTAAAAAAATCCAATATATATAATTTGAGAGGATTTAGGCGTATACATTATGAATTCAATTATGTACAATGTGAAAAATAAAATAATTAATTGTATCTTATCACATTAATATAAATAAATATTTTTTTAATTATTAAAAAAATATTAAAATATATAAAATTGATTAAATGATCATGAAAAATTCTTTATTATTTACATAAAATTAATTTTGCATATTTTGGAATAGATTGACAACAGATTAGGACAAAAGCAATTTAGGAGCTTAACGCCGTCCTCATAAAGACAAAATGAAATTAAAGAAATATTTAACTTTTTCATGAGTTCACTAATTAATAACTTTGGAACTAAGGCATGGAGTTGAAGGTTTCATCACAACAAGAAGAGATTCAACATCATGAGGAGGAACATCACGTGCCAAGCGCGTGACAATTGGAAAACCTTTATATTCTCACACTGGACAATGATTTGCTTAATTGATAAACAAATTAAAGGGAATGAATTGAAGGGTAACGTCGATACTAATTTTTTGGATGTTATTGTTTAAGATATAATTAGTGATGTGTTTTTTTTATTAATTTAAGTTTTTAAAATAAATAATTTATGTGTTTTGAGGGTTACTTAAAATGCTGATTTGGGTCTGAACGTGAGGTCCAGATTTTTTTAGTGGCGGCGACTGACTTATTGGTGTCGAGGTGTCGCCTGTCCGAGTTTCTCGTGAGGAAGTGGGGGGTGGTACCTGTAAGAGACTCCGATACTTAAGTTAGCAAGGGCTTTAAACATGTTTTTAATAGAATAGAACGTGAGTTATACTTGGAGGTGCCAGTGTATTTATAGTAGAGTTTGATGACCTCCCTGGTGGTGGTAGTTCTATCTTATCTTATATTTTAGGAGTTTGTTGAGACCTTATTTTCTAGATGAGATAGAGATAGTAAGAGAGATTTGGAAAAGTAGTTAATTATTTAGATAACTATAAGCCGGTCCCTTTCGTCGTGTCCGACCTCTCAAAGAGGTCGGGTATCTAATAGAGGCCATCCTTTGAGGTGGGTCTTGTGTCTTTATTGGGCCTGATTTTATAATTTGGGCCAATATGAACAGTGCCCCTACTTGAGTCATGATCTTTATATAGGTTGGATTCAAGCATTCGGTGGCTTCTGCTTAGACATCGGGTGCTTTTTTTTATAGAGGTCGGGATTTTGACCTGTTTGAAAATTTAAACGTTTGTTCTTTGCAACCCTTATAAATAGTGCTCAAATCGCTCTTTTGTTTTTCGAAAAAACCTTTTTGTCTTTAAAATAGAGCTAGGTCTTTTCAGATGTTGAGTTTCCTTTCATAGGTCCGACTTCGACTAATCGGCCTTTATCAAGTTATTTTTACGACTCGTTTTTTATCCGATCTCATTGAGATCGCTTCATACAAGTTGTTTATATAACTTCTTACATTAACTTGTACCTCATCGCTCATCTTGCCGACCGAGTTTAGGTCGGACAATAATTTTTTACGTTTTGTCGAGCTTAAGTTAATGTGTCTTAAGTAGGAAACTTTTGAAAAAATATGAATTAAAGAAATAGAAATTTTTATTAGTAAAATAAAAAATTCCTTTATGGAAATCTGCGTGCAAGGGGATTGAGTGTCCCTAATCCCCGTGTTGGTGCCTCATTAAAAACCTTGAGATCGGAAAAAAAGAGTGCACCTCTGCACGAGGTTCGCTGCTTAGCTGTAGTACCTTCTTAGGTTACATGCGTGCCAGGACTTTGGAAGCTCTCGTCCTTAGAGGTCGGACACTTTGTAGTAACTTTTACCTAAAACCTCTACTATTTTGTAGGATCCTTTCCAATTAACAGCCAGCTTCCTTTCTCCTTTTTTTTTTTGACGATGGTGATGAATATGCAGCTTTCCATCTACCATGGTTGGTGTCTACAAGTGCATTATCCTCGTCTCTGTCCTGGTATATTTAATCCAATTTAACTATAGAAGCAGAATCATCATCCCTATTTGATATCCTCTGCCTATTGCTAGAAGTTTTTACGGAGTTTCTGGTATCCATAGAAACTGTATTATAGCCTCTTTTTAATATGTTTGCATACTATTCATGTTGGGTGGTTGTCTGACTATTTTGTTGATCATTCGCTATTATCAAAGGTTGAGCTCCAGGACCCCGACAACGGCGTCAATATTCCGAGGGTTACCTGAAATGATGATTTGGGCCTGAACGTGAGATCCAGACTCCTTTAGTAGTAGGGACCGACTTGTTGGTGCCGAAGTACCGCCTGTTCGAGTTCCTCGTGAGGAGGTGGGGGGTGGTACCTGCAAGAGACTCCAATACTTAAATTAGCAAGGGTTTTAAGCAGGTTTTTAGTGGAATAGAACGTGAGTTATACTTGGGGGTGCCAGTATATTTATGGTAGAGTTTGATGACCTCCCTGATGCCGGTAGTTCTATCTTATCTTATATCTTAGGAGTTTGTTGAGATCTTATCTTCTAGATGAGATAGAGATAGTATGAGAGATTTGAGGAGGCAGTTACTTATTTAGATAAGTACAAGCCCGTCCATTTTATCATGTCTGACCTCTCAAAGAGATCGGATATCCAGTAGACACCATCCTTTAAGGTGGATCTTGTGTCTTTATTAGACCTAGCTTTATAATTTAGGACAAAGTATGAATATTATAATATAATAATATTAGATATTTTATTATTACGAGATTTATAGTTCAATTTTTGTTGATTTTTTTACAAAAATAAATAATAAAATTTAAAATTTATTTAAAGTTATAAAAATATAATTATTTAAATGTATTTTTTATTAATTTAAATTGTTTAAATAAGTGATTTCAGGACACTCTTTTATAATCTTACAAGATCATATTGATCATGTGAAAATTTTAAAAATAAAAAATTGTGCGGTTAACACTTGAAGGCAAATAAGTAATTCGAATGTAGGTAAGGTTAACTACTTTGGATGAAAGCCAGAGGGTAATGCTTAACTTTTGGATTTAGCCGTGTTTTTCTGTAATCACTTTTATGTTTTATCTTAACCTAATGTGATCACTAGCTGGTGGGGAAACACCATAGAAAAGGAGAAAAAATTTATCATGTTAACTTGGAAGAAATTATGATGAAACATTTTCTTTTTTCATATATCTTCAAAAAGGAAAATCAAAGGCAGATTCTACGTCACTTATTAGGGTTTTCGAAATGAGGAAAATTTATCTAGTCAGTCTATTTATTTATTTAATAGATAGAATTTTATCTTTAAAATTATATTGGTTAAAATTTTGAGTTAAACGAATCTGTCTATGAATTAAACGGGTAATCTTTTCAATTTTTTTTTTTTTGTATTTCCCAAATAAATGATCATTTTTTTGAAAATATTATATTTGATCCGATTAAAAACCCGACTCACTAATTTATAAAAATTCTGTTAAAGTGATTTTTTATTAAAATATTTTTTTAAAAAAATAAAAAGTTAATGAGTTAATCTGTTTAATTTATCAGATTGATCATAAATGGTCCAAACTAAAAAATTATAGTCCGTAAATAAAATAGGTTTAAACGAACTAACTCTAATAAATTACGAGTTTAAGCTGGCCGAACCTAAACAGTCGAAGTGACTTGTTTGACAATCCAACCATTTGCTGATGAGTTTTATGTCACGTGTCACAGACTACTTATGAGTTTTAGCATTCCTAATAATTCAAGTACAAAATTAATGGTTTACTCAAGCTAAAATATACCATAAGATTACGAAGTAACATCTACCTACCATAAATAGTATTAGAAGGCTAGAAGTAAACAATGGTGTGGTTGATGGAGTTGGTTGCTTTTAATTGAGAACGACACAACAGAGTACAGAGACGATGGTATGGTCGATGGATGAAAATGTTATAACTATCTCAAATTGTAACTAAACGAAGCACGGAGGCGCGTCTAGAAGTAAACGATGGTATTTTTTAGCTTGTTAGAATAAAAAATATTAGAAAAAAATGGACTAATCGATGAGACAAAAAAATATCAAAAATAATAGATAAAATAAAAAAAATATTTTTAAAAGAAAAATACAACAATTTTAATTACTAGAAAAAACTAACCCGTCCTTAAAAAAAAAATAACGAGTCTAATATTATGTTAAAACTCGAGAAAAAACACTAAAAAAACAATTATAATGCATTGAATTGTATAATGATGAATACAATAAATACAATAAATGTTATTCTAACATAATGGACTAAATCAATAATAGCGGTGAATTAGGAGTGATGTTGCCAAAATCAACTAACATTCATAATGAATCAAGTTGGTTGATCTAGTAGATAGTTTAATAATTTATTTAAGTAAGTGTTGAGAATTTAAATTTTATTTTATATATGAAATAATTTATTGGCCAACAGCAAACAAATTTTTAAATAGAACTTCGATCCACCATGGATTAATCTTTAGTTTGCTATATTAGAGGATACTGTATAAAAAAAAAAAAAAAAACTAACATTGATAATGATTTTACATTTTTGCGAAGTTAACTGCAGCTTGATGATTCATTGATTTGTGCGATCAAAATAAGCAAGATAATGATGATATATCATATTCATATTTATAGGTTTATTTTAAAGCGTTCTTTCTTAAGTGAGAAGTACTTATTTAATTAAATTAATTTTAATTCTAGTTATTTAGTCATATTCATATTTTAATTGCCACCATCAATAATAATAATAGTAGTGTTGCAATCACCGCAGGCCTCATTATTATTCTAGTTATTTAGTCACAAAATCAAAGCTTATAAGATAAAATAAAATTTAATAACATAATTATAATTATAATTATAATTATAATTATAATTTCTATATATTATCAGGATAAAAAATTTTTATACAAATATTTAATTATTATATTAATAAAAATAGTTAATTAATTTTTAAATTTATTACTTAAAAAGTTATATAAATATGAGTTTAATTAGATGAACATGTATGTAAAAATCTTTATATTAAACTCGTATAACTAAACCAATAATTATATGTTAAAATTATACTATTATATATAGATTTGTTTCATCTATTTTTAGGTATATGTTGGTAACATATTTGGATACTATATACACAGTACAAAAATAACCCTGAAAACATGGATGACATAAATATTATTGAAATGCAAATGAAGCAAATTAAATGACAAAACACATTTCTAAATTATTGTACACAAAAAAAAGAAAGAAGCTAAGTGAGGAGCTAGCTAGGAACGTTATATATATATATATATATATATAAAGTGAAAATAGATTATTTATATGAGAATGTGAGAATATAATTATTATTATTATTGAATTAAATTGAATGATTAAGATTAAACCAATTTTAAAAGTCAAAATTAAAATTAAAATTAAAATTGTTATTTTTTTCTTTTTTTTTTCTCTTTCTCTGATCAAAAGTGGAATTTTTTTCTCACATCATCATTTCTTCTTTTCCTCTTATATTTGGATATCAAAATTAAATCCCTAATTTTTAAATATTTTCTTGTGCTACGTTATTTCTTTCACTACTAGTTTCGTCACTATTATCATTATAGTACAGCTCTTCTCTATGTTTTCGTTGCTGCTTCTTTGAGTTGTTAGTTGCTGCTCCTCTTGCCTAGCTTATTTTGGAGGCGCAAGACACAGATTTTGCGCCGGAATTCATTCCATAAGAGTGGTTGCTACATGTAAAGCTTTACATGTCGTTTTTGACACCTCCTTTGATTTCAGTCATTTTCATAACACACGCAAGAAGCAAACTAAGAAGGAAGGGTTGTATTAGCCAATAACAAATAGACCCAAACAGAAGAATCTATGAAAGCTAGAGACCTCGTAGAAAGAAGCTATGGCTACGATGATAGTGACGAGTACAAAGAAAAACGATGACATTGACGAAACTAATAGTGTAGGGAATCAATTTTAATTTTTTATTTAATATATTTTATATTAATAATTTAAATCCAAGAGTTATAATTAAATTTTAATATTTTATTTTTTTGTTTTTTATTTTTAATAATAAATTAGTTTTCAAGAAATAATGTTATATATATTCTTTATTTTATCTAAAACATATTTATATTCGTTCATATTTATAGATAATTTTAAAACGAGTTCAATTAGCTAGAGAGTCAATATCTTTTCATTAATATTATATTTTTTAATTATTTTTTATTTTAAATTTTAAATTATTTCAAAAATAAAATTAACAATATAATTTTATAATAAAACTTAACTCATATTAATTAATTAAAATAATTTTTTTATACTTCAATTCTTCTTTCATAATTAAATAGGCCATTGACAAGTGGAAGCCACCAAGAAAATACTGAAATGGTATACATGCACCTTTCTCTTGGTATCATAGTTATTTAACAGGCAAAATATTAAAAATATTTTTTCATAAAAATATTTATTTAATCATATTTTAAAAGTATATAATCTATGAAAGAAAATAACGATTTTAAAAAAAAAAAAATATTTTTTATAACACATAAAATTAAGCCAATCAACTATTCAATAATAAAAAAAAAGAACATTTTCACATAAAAATTGCTTAATAGAGTTTTTATTAGAGTATTTAGTTTTTCACCATGCCTTAATATTTAGGTAGAGACTACTACAAAGTACTTAGATTTTACTATTTTAGTGATTATTAGGGTTACAAATTATTAATTAGCAGCCGCTATTTCATAGGGAGGGGAAATATGATTATAATTTATAAGTCATTAATACAAGGCAAATATCAATGTACAGTCTTCAATATTGATAAGAGAATATTCTATGCAACTTGTTTTTTTTTTCTTCCTTCATTTTTATTGTGCTCGTTAGTGTTTTTTTTTATTAATCAATAATATTTTAGCTAGGAATACCAAAGTTATTAAAATTGAGATTGAGTGAGTTTAAATTAATCTCAAAAATTAGTTCATGGAATAAATTAAAAAATATCTCATTTTATAAATTTTTTATAAATTTTATTTTCGAAAGATGTGAGACTTATATATAATACATCTCGTTCATGTTCAAAAATAATCAATTAGAACATAAATATTTGTACGTGAGTGGTTCAACAATATTAAATTAAAGAATTATGTTCTGATATTATATTATAATTGATACTAAGTGATTGGATCTAATTCAACTTTAAAAACTAACCTATTGGATAATAAAAAGAAAAATATATTTTTTTATTTGGACAAAAAAAAAATACTCATCATACTTAAAGAAAAATAATACAAACTGAAAAAGTTTATGTAAATTTTGTTAAATTAATTAATTAGGTAATAATAGATTTGAGATTTTTAATTAAAAAAAATGAGCTTTAATTTAATTATGAATAGTGATCGGAGTGTCTCAATTTTGTTCTAAAAGGGATCCATACATAAATTAAATGCTTATCCTAATTAAACCAAACATATTAACAAAATGTATTGGTTGATATAATTTTAGAGTTTAGGGTTTAGAAAATTATTATGATGAACAAAAGTATCTTCATTTTAGTCAAAACAAAGGCTTATTATCTCCTGTTTGAAAACTTAGCATGCACCTCCTTAATTAATTAATAATCCAATTTTCTTACTTAAATTTCACAACTTGTAGCAGCCTATAAATATGAGATAGTTACAACTTTATCATTGCCACATACAACTTTTCATCAGAGGAGGAAAAAGAAATTAAATTGTACTTCAAATGGAAAAGTTTTCATCTAAGTTTTTCATTTGCATTTTATTTGCAGCACTTCTTTTGCTATATTCCCCAGCTAGATCGCAAGAATTATTTGGTAAGTACTAATGACTATATATACTTTATTTTTTTATATGATTATTAATTTCTTTTCTTAATTAGGGTGTGTTTGTTTTGTGTTTTTTTTTTTCAATATTTTGATAAAAAAAGAAAAAGTAGAAAATAAAAAAAAAAACTGAATTTTATTGTTTTTACCATTTTTATTTTTTTTTTACAAAATTTTAAAAGTAAAAACTAAAATATAAAATAAAAATAGAAAATAAAAATACAAATCAAATGTACCTTTATGCTAGAATACAATATATATTCGATGAGATGAATTTATTATTTTTTTTATTTATTCAATTTTGTTTTTGTCTTTGTGTAATACAAATTGTTTAGTTTAATTTTGTTTTTGTCTTTGTGTAAAACCAAACAAATTGTAATACAATATATATTTTACTATTTCATATATGTAAATTACCCCATATATTATTTGAATAATTGTGAGTTCATGATTTATATATACATATATATGTTTAGTTTATTTTTTATGATTTTTAATTTCCTCCTTTAATTAGGATGTGTGTTTAGTTTATAGTTTTATTTTCTGTATCATTTTAAATATTTTTTATTTTTATTATTTTTTTTATAAAATTCTAAAAAAATGGAAATGTAAACCAAATGTAGGCTTATTTTTCATGACCTAGTGTTAGAAGGATATGATATACATTTGATGTGTATAATTATTGCTAATTTATTTTTTTCTATTTAACTAATTAATTACAGAGGATGAAGACGAGTATAATTATGATGAAAATAGTGACAGAGGACCATCTCATTGGGGAAACATAAAACCAGAATGGAGAACATGCAAAACTGGAAGAATGCAATCACCAATTGATTTGAATAAGAAGAGGCTTCAACTGGCTAAACTAGGACCCCTTAACTTGAACTACAACCCCTCCAATGCCACCCTTAAGAAAAATATTTATGAAATTGAGGTAAATATGATTTTGATATGAGTATTTAATTTTCTTAATAATTAACACTATAATACACGCATGCCGAGGGATTGTGGCGGTAATTTAGTGACGGTTATACCAACAGTTGTCAAAAACTGTCGCAAATCTTAATTTTTGCGTTTTAAAAGACGACGATGGTTCTTAAAATGCTAGTAGTCTATTTTGTGATTATTTTAAACCGTCGCAAAATAAAAAAAGTAAACCAGCTAATTTCCGTTTTTTTGTCGTGTAGCAAATAATTTTTTATTAATTAAAAAATAATTTAAATATAAATAATTAATAATAGTTGTATTTTTATACAAAAAAAATATTTAGTGTACAAATAATATTATTTATTATTTTTTAGGCAAGTTATTCAATTAAATCACTTGACAACATATATTACATATATGCCCCACTATAATGCCCTTAATATTTAGTTTCTAAAGGTGCATCTTGGAATTTGAACTCAAAACTATAAAAAATAAAATAAATTTGTTTATTATTTGACTAATTCAGATTTTTAGTAGTTCAATAATAAAATAGCGACGGTTATATCAGCAGTTTTTAAAAATCGGTGCAATAATTAACTCCCGTGCGCTAAAAGATGCCGGTTGGAGAACCATTGAAAATCGATTTTGTACCCGTTTATAATTGTCACAAAGTGTTAAAAAAAAAAAAAAAAAAAAAAAAACTGTTGTTATTATCCGTGTCTATTATAATGAGTTAAGTATGATAAATAATCTAATTTCCAATGTATACATACATCATTAAGCAAATAAAAATTGACTCCCTTAAATTTTTGTTTTTCGACTAATTGGTTGTTTTATTTGTTTGACTAGTTGCTGTTTCTTGATCCAACAAGCTCTCTAACAATCAATGGAACTCGTTATATACTTGACAATTTACATTGGCACATTCCATCTGAGCACACCATTAATGGACGAAGGTACATATATACATACATGCCATACATACATACATGCATGCATGCATATAGGTTGCCAATACTATTATATTTAATTATACTTTCTAACTTCCATGATTGATAAATTAGTTATATGTTCATATACTTCGATTATTATTTCATATACTTAATTTCTTATTGAGTTCATCAATCATGCATCTGAAAAAAAATTATCCCATAATATGTTTCGTTAAAGTAAATATTGCCCATAAATTACTTATTAATTATTAGTAACACTGTTATTGCAGACTGGATTTAGAGGTACACCTGGTGCATGTGAATCAAACTCCAACAGCTAATCTTACAGCAGTGATTGGAATACTTTTCAAGATTGGATCAAGAACAGACCCACTATTGGTATTGATACAATAATTTTTTTATTGATTAATTTAGGGTAACTATCAAAATGATATCTGAAAGTTTATATCACTGACAAAAATAATTTTTAAAAATACAAACAATAAATAAGTTTTTGAATAATTTAAAACGTAACAAAAATAATTAATAATACTATATTTTTTATAAATAGTAAGAAAAACTCTTACATTAAACAAATGATTTATTCATTTAATCCAAATTTTTGTATGACATTTTAATAATATTTAGAAGGTGCACACAAAAATTTATAGCAAATTGGATCTCTAATTTTTTTTTTTATTTTCCAAACCAAGTTGGTAGTTCACATTATCTTTTAAAAAAATTCATTTGATATAAAATTACCAAATTTTAAAAATGATAATATTTTATATTTCTAAGAATTTGCAAAAAATTGCATCAAAATCGTCATTTTTTATAATATATATATATATAATATCTAATTATTTTTGTCATATTTTTTTATTTTTTATAAATTTATTTATTATTTATATTTTTTGACATTATTTTTGTCGCCAATATGAACTTACCTTTGGATATCATAATATTGTATTGTTATATAGCGTTTAATTTCGATCCATATATATAACTGTGGCCATTCAATTTATGTTTAGATAATTTTAAAAATTAGTTATTTTTATTGATGTGATAGTACACAATTTATTATTTGTATAAAATTATTTTTATATTGACGTTGCATAAAGGTAAAGTTCTTGGTATATATTGTATTTTAAAATTCTAATAAATGATTTTGTAGCTAGAGGAAGATTTGAAGGCACTTTCTGGGTTAAGTGTTGGAGCGAATAGATCAGTGGGTGTATTTGATCCAAGTGTGATTAACATAGAAAGAGACTTATACTACAGATACATGGGTTCGTTGACTACTCCTCCTTGTACCGAAAATGTTACTTGGACCGTCCTTAAACGGGTAATTCAATTTTCCAACTTATTATTAACAAAAATGTTATTCGTCCACTAAAATCAACTACTAAAATTAACACTAATATATTTATATATAAATATAAGTGTAATTTAATTTATTTTTAATGTATATTTATATTCCAGCATACATATATTTTATACTAATAGCTAACTTTAATATTTGAATTTAATATATACATAACATAATCATATTAATTACTATAGATTCTTTTATATAAGGATAATTTCAGGTGAGGATATTTGAAAATTATATTAATTTTAATGCGATGTTATATATTCGACATCAGTAATTACTTATCTTAAAATATTTTTATGTAAAAATAATAACATATTAAATAATTTAATAGAATGTATCAAATTATTTAATGATTTTTATCTATTATTTTCAATTGATGAGAATATTTTAATTTTATGTAATCAGTCACTTATATATGTATACATAATAGAAAAAGTTAACTAATAGAGATCTAAAATTGTTCAGGTTAGAATCGTTAGAGAGGATCAAATCAAACTGCTTCGGAAAGCTGTTGCTGATGTAAGTTTTCGGCTCTTAATTAAAACGATGATATAATCAAATAGTTGATTTAATATACATCTAATTTTTGGTATATATGTAATACAATTTAATTTAATCCAAAATTTGTTGAAAAAGATAGAATAATAATTGGAATAATGTTTGAAATTGGGACATATGTTGCAGGCTTCGGATGGCAATGCGAGACCAATACAACCAACAAACAATCGCAAAGTGCAGCTCAATAAAGAGTATAATTAATTAATTAGACTCCAATAGAGGCACTCGCAATTCATCATCATTATATGCTTATATAAGACTACATGGAAAAATATAAGAAAATAAATGTCTCCATTGACTATATACAAAATATGTACCCTGTAACACTCCAATAAAGAATTGCGAAACTCATTTCCAAATTATTATTATTATTATTATTATTATTATTATTATTATTATTCATGGATTAAGGAATCAGAAGCCCTTACACCACAAAAAGTTCTATAAGGTAGCATTTGTTTTGAAGTATTGGGACAGAAATTAGGAGACAGAAACTCAATATCATGTTTCTTGACTCTGAGATTGATACTAAAATTTCTGTCTCTGTTCCCAAAATTTCAGTATTTCAGTACCTCCAAAAAGTGGGAACACAGGAGACTAAAATTTTTAGAAATGGAGACTGAAACTTTAAAAACATTTTATACCTAAAATACATTCATTTCAATTAATTAATTCTAATTTTACCCTTTGTACAAATTAAATTAGAGCTTCATTTTTGTTTCAATTTCTGTCTTTCACTTTACACCAAACAGAATACTGAGATTTATTTCAGTCTCTGTCTCTCAGTCTTAGTCTTTCAGTTTCTGTCTCTCTACCAAACGCTAAGGGTTGCTCAGAGATGAAGAAAGTCAGCAAAAATAAACATAGATGAACTTAAAGAATCAGAAAGAGAATGTAGTAGTAGCAGTGACAGAGAACAAAAAATCCTAATCAATTAACACTAGAATACAGAAGAGAACTTAATCACAATACACACTAGACTAAGACGCATTATATACGCAACTAGAGCAAGTAACCACAATACTACAGAAGTTGCCAGAATTAGTTAAGAACTTCTAACTACTTTTTGACACAATTTTGATTTGCAGAGTTATCATCTGCCATTATAATTTCAATACTACCGTTAATCTGAATTATATTGTTATAACTATAGCTAGGAATTATAATAGACAACTAACACCTTCAATAATGTGCAGATATTCTTTCATTTTTTAAAAAGAAAATCTGGTAAATTGAAATAAATATTACCTATATTGTTGTACTAGTTCAAAATTGAAACTGAACAGGGAAACTAGTTGTATGAATCATTGATCTCATACTACTAGTAGTTGTGGTAACATCTTGTACTTGTGCCATGTGGCTTAAGTTTGAAAATTGAGTGCATTTATTATTAGTTACTGTCTTTCATCCTCATGCATCTGCTTCTTAAGAAATGCAAACTCCACATAGCCACTTTTGGTTGGACTTTGATCATCTTAAACCGTGATCAACAAGGCATCTAGATCAGAAACTTTCTCAAGACTTGACCTAAAATTCCAAAACCATATTGGTCAAGGGAAATATTTGACTCCTTAATTACGAATACAAATATATGATATATGATGAACATAATATTATTCCAAAGCTTTTTTTGTTTTAAAATAACATCGGTTAAATGAATTGATGGTTCAAGGCCAAAAGAAAAAAGAAAGAACGAACTTACAGTCAATTTAATATGCTAAATTTGTAGTGGGTGAAAGTTGTCAAAAGTAGAAAGACTTAAGCTTATGCATAGTTCTATGTGAGTGCTCTAGAAACGGTAGCATTAGTTTCACTGCCATTGATGCTGAGACAGTTTTCTTCATCCACTCCCTGCTCTCATTTCAAGGTGCCAACATGAATCCCAGTGTTGTGAGCATCCTTACCCTGCTGTAAATTAAAATATTAGTCCGATCATTTATTACCAACCAATCAGAATAAATTATTAGTTACTTAATTGGAGATAGATGTGAGTAATTTCTTTATTAGTTACCACAATGTGTTAGTTTCTTGACAGTTAGTATCCTTTATATAGTGTGTATTTCTAATGTAAATGAATAGCATAATATTTTTCCCTCGTTTATCTGTTACCATGGATTATAACAGTAAATGAATAGCATAATATTTTTAAAGTTGAAAATCAAAATCAGCTTATATACTAACACTTAAATTCGTGAGAAAAAAACACTTTGAAGGAGCATGCAATAGAAAAACACAGCTTATATGGCAGAAAATTTTTTAAGGCAACACATTATGTGAGAAGGGACAAAAAGAAAAAAAAATAGAATGAAAAGATTCACCATATGAGCTGATGCATCGTAAGAAGTCTCAGAACAAAAATGAGCAAATGAACTACTCTTGATTCATGGATCAAAGAGAAAAGTACAACCAATAAGTAGTTTCAACTGAAGGAGATACGTAACTCTTGTAATGCAAAGCCAAAAGTTTCAATATAAATCAGACATACTGTTTCTGATCATATACATGCATATTTGTGCCATTATAAAATTTTAAGCATCGATAATATTTTTAAAACAAACAAATAGAAAAACAAAAATAATGAACAGAAAAAGGAAACATATTAATTAGATGGCATCCTAAACAAAATGATGTAACTATAGCAGCATTTCTCAAGAAAAAAATTTTCATATATAAACTCCATATGTCCACAGCAAGGAATGATTTAAAATTGAAGCCATGATAATGCAATCACTTCCATTTAGAGATGGAAACAAATAGCATATTTCTCATAGATATTAAAAAATTACATTAATTTCTACATAATATAGTACATGCATCTGGCATTATAAATACTCTTTAAGACAATTCATATGCAAGTTCAGATTATCTCGGGCTTGGAGTAGAACTGAAAACTTCAAAAAAATTCAAGACAACATAGACCAATATCCAAGTGAACCTCTCTAGACCTGATTATATTGAAGAATCACAATTTAATTTAGTAGAGAAAGAAAGATATTTAGTTCTAGTTGAGAAAGAATGAGGTTTATCTACTAAAGCAGCAAAATGAAGATCATTATGGTCACCCCCAAAATCTTCGAGGGCAGTAGCAAATGCCACGTCCCTTTCACATGCCTCTCCTAGTCCTTTACTGAACAAGTTTAAAAAATATCGATATTTATTTAGAGAATAAATTTAAAAAATATCAAAAAATTTTCAGGACCATACTAATGTTCTTAAATTTCATATTAATTAAGATGTGATATCACCCCTTCTACATGCAACCGTGGCAAGATAAATTATAAATGATGACAAAATGCAATGTGAATTAGAGTGTTACTGCACAATCAACCAATATATCATGCAAACATGCACCAGTAGCAATTATTGTTTATTAATTGGATTTAAAATTAAAAAAAGCAAGATATGAACAACGACCAAATTATAAGATAATTTTCATTTAACAAATACTAACAGGAAAAACTATTCTCACTAAGAGGGAAATAGAAGCTTACTAGTATCTATCACATAGCCACTTAGGAGAGAAAGAGGCTGCTGCAAAACTATTCTGACTCTTTACAGTTTACACTCAATGAAGTCCTGAAGAGCAATCATTTTGATAGAATTGGACTTCAAACTCTTTATTGCTTCAGCAGTTGCTATAGCTCCGTTAACCGTTGTGACAATAGGAACCTTGTAATCCAAAGCCATTCTTCTCAGAGCTAAACCATCTATCCGATCAAGTGCATCACCAGAACTCGTTATCACCATTAGCTGAATGTCTCCATTGGCAATCATGTCACCAGCATGAGGCCTACCTTCATGCATCTTCAGCACTCTCTCAGCTTGGATATTAGCTGATTTAAGAGCATGAGCCGTTCCAGAAGTAGCAACAATCTTAAAACCAGCCTCGACGAAGGTCTTTGCAATCTTCTCAAGGTGACACTTCGTTAAATCATTTAAGCTAAGAAACACAATTCCAGAAGTTGGTAACTTCTGACCGGCCGCAATTTGAGCCTTAGCAAATGCAGTATTATACAAAGAGTCAATACCCATGACCTCACCAGTACTTCGCATCTCAGGACTTAGAAGCACATCACAGCCTGCGAATTTCGAAAAGGGAAGAACAGCTTCCTTAACGGACACATATTTAGGAATGACCTCTTTTGTAAACTGTAGATCATAGAGAGACTTTCCAGACATGACAAGGGAAGCATATTTAGCCAACGGATGGCCTATTGCTTTTGATACAAATGGAACAGTGCGAGAAGCTCGAGGGTTGGCCTCAAGCAAAAATACCTCCTCTGAATTATTAATTGCATACTGACAATTCATGAGCCCACAGACCTCCAATCGTTTCGCCAATTTTTCAGTCCATGACCTGATTGTCTCCAAGCAAGAAGATGGAACAGTTCTTGTGGGAATAGAGCAGGCAGAGTCACCAGAATGTACCCCAGCCTGTTCAATGTGCTCCATTATCCCACCAATGACCACATTGCCATGTGAGTCAGCCAGTGCATCAACGTCAATCTCAATGGCATCAGATAAATACTTGTCAATTAATACAGGGCGCTCTGGATCCACCTCAACAGCAGTTTCAAGATAAGTCACAAGTTTATCATCACTATAAACAATCTCCATTGCTCGACCTCCCAGAACATAGGAAGGGCGAACAACAACTGGGTATCCAATCTCTGCTGCAATGGCGAGTGCATCTTTTTCACTCCTGGCAATTCCTCCTTTTGGCTGTTCAATCTTTAATTCATTGAGTATCACATTAAACCTTTCTCTGTCCTCAGCAGCATCTATGGAATCAGGGGATGTTCCCCATATACGTACATGACCAAGTCCACTAGCACATGCTGGCTTGTGTTCATCCAGGTATTGTTGTATGGGGAGAGACAATTTCAATGGTGTTTGACCTCCAAATTGCACAATGATACCATCAGGTCTTTCCAAGTCAATAATGTTCAAAACATCTTCAACAGTCAAGGGTTCAAAGTATAGACGATCACTAGTGTCATAATCTGTAGAGACCGTCTCAGGATTTGAATTCACCATGATTGTCTCATATCCTGCATCCTGCAAATATAGAGAGAGACAGCATACGGGAAGATTAATCATTTTAAAAGCATATGCCAAACCGAAAGCCAGGACACATACCAAGACAAAAGACAAGTCATGTAATGTAACATTTGAATTCAATGTGCCATCAAGATCAAAGGCTTAACTCGTGCAACTCATCAATTTTACTCTCACCTTAAGTTTACAGTTTCACTTTTAGAGAGAAAAAATAAAGCAAGCAGAGAGATAAAAAAGAGTTATGTATTTTCTCTTTACTTGGTTTCTGAGACGCAAATTTGCAACCAGTAAAGTAAGAATATTCAAATGTGGAATCTAATCAACATAAAATAGAAGAAAACACACCTGAAGAGCAAAGGATGCATGACAGCAACAATAGTCAAACTCAATCCCTTGGCCAATTCTATTTGGTCCGCCACCCAAAATTAAAACCTTCTTTCTTTTAGTGGGAGCTGACTCACACTCAAAATCATAAGAGGAATACATATAAGGAGTATTAGCTTCAAATTCTGCAGCACAGGTATCAACTCGCTTATATGCTGGAGTAACACCCAGGGACAGTCGCCTGCACCGAACTTCCTTTTCAGCAGATTTAGTTGCAAATCCTATCTGTTTATCACTAAACCCTCTTTTCTTAACCTCATATAAATCAACATTCGTCAAATCAAACAAATAGTGGGACATCAAGAAACTTTCCACATCAACTAGCTCCTTGAGCTGAGTAAGAAACCATTTGTCAATATAACTCAACTCGAAAATTTCATCAATGCTCATGCCTTTTTTCATTGCAGCATATATGGCATGGATGCGCTCAGGGTTAGGAACTCGAAGACTATACTTCAATTGTTCCCAGTCGTAGTCTAACTCTTTCACTTTCGAACAACCCCATCCAGGGTATCCGTGTTCCAGTGAGCGGACAGCTTTTTGAAAGGACTCTTGGAAGGTTCTCCCTGTAGCCATTGCCTCACCAACAGACTTCATCTGCGTTGTCAATATTGGCTTTGAACCAGGGAACTTCTCAAAAGCAAACCGAGGAATCTAAAATATAAATAGCCATGGGAGAAAAGTACATATGGGATTAAGAAACAAGTTTGAATAAAAATTATCAAACATATAACAAAATAGATATTCTCAATGATTCATCAAGATAATACTAATATTTGATAACCTAGCATAAATGTTGGTTTATCAGATTTCAGCGCTGATGCAAACAAAACTTTAAGATAAACTACAGGGCAAGAAGATTCAAGACTTCAAATATAATATCAACAACCAAGACTTTTCTACAAGCATATAAGGGGTGTAATAATGCTGCTAAAGAAACTAATAAAATAGAAGTCATCAACAACAATATAATTTACATTAGTTCTGCTGTAAATATTCAACAACCAAACTACATTCAAAAGTGAAAATGCACGATGAAATTATCGAGTCACTAACCTTTGTAACCACATAATCTATCGAGGGCTCAAAACTAGCCGGTGTCTTTTTTGTTATATCATTTGGAATTTGATCCAGTGAATAGCCTATAGACAACTTTGCTGCCATTTTTGCTATTGGAAATCCGGTAGCCTTCGATGCCAGGGCTGAGGACCTTGAGACTCTCGGATTCATCTCGATCACCATCACCTCACCATTCACAGAGTTGACAGCAAACTGCACATTGGATCCCCCACATTCCACTCCAATCTCTCTAATTATAGCAATGGAGTAATCTCGAAGGCGCTGATACTCCTTATCGGTAAGAGTCTGTGCAGGTGCAACAGTAATTGAGTCACCGGTATGAACTCCCATGGGATCAATATTCTCAATGGAACATATAATAACCACATTGTCAGCCAAATCCCTCATAACCTCAAGCTCATACTCCTTCCACCCCAACAAGGACTTCTCAATCAAAACCTGACTGGTCAAACTAGCAGCAACCCCAGCCTTGCAAATCTCCTCAAACTCTTCCCTATTGTAAGCAATCCCACCACCCGTTCCACCTAACGTAAAAGCAGGCCTAACGATCAGCGGAAACTCGCCAATCTCATCGGCAATTTCCATGCACTCCCTAATGGTGGTTCCTATCCCGGAAGGCGGGGTCTTAATCCCTATCTTCTTCATAGCCTGCTTAAACAAATCCCTATCCTCGGCCTTCTTAATAGCCTCCAGCTTCGCCCCAATCAATTCCACACCGTATTTCTCCAAGGCGCCGCTCTCAGAGAGAGCCACAGCCAGGTTGAGGGCGGTTTGGCCACCCATGGTGGGAAGCAGAGCGTCGGGGCGCTCCGCTTCGAGAACCTGCTCAACTAATTCAGGGGTCATAGGGGTAATATAGGTCCTATCAGCCATATCAGGATCAGTCATTATAGTAGCAGGGTTTGAGTTTATTAGAATAACTTCATACCCTTCTTCTTTGAGAGCCTTGCATGCTTGCGTTCCACTGTAATCAAACTCGCATGCTTGACCAATGACGATTGGTCCAGCTCCAAGGATCAGAATCTTTTTTATGTCCGTCCGTTTCCCGACCTTGGTCGCAGTGTCAGCAGCGAGAACAGGAGCAGCAACAGCCGCTGCAGCAGCGGTGGAAGACACGTGGCGGTGTTCGTTGGAACAGAAAATTGATTTTCTTTTGCCATAGGTTGTGGGAAGGGGGAAGAAGCGGGTCCGGAAGGTTGCTTTTGGTGCAAAAGGTTTAAAGCGAGAAGAGGAGGAGGAGAAGGAAGGGGAACGGGTGAGGAAGGGGAGAGGGAGTTTGTCGAGGTGAGTAATGCAATGTCCGATTCCCATTAGGTTCCGAGTGACGGAGGAAGGAGGCGCACTTTAGCAGAGAGAACGAGGGTTTCGGTTGTGGCGTGCGATGAAGCCAACCCTTTCTTTATTCTTTCACACACAGGTTTTGGAGAGGGTGAAGTGGGCGATGAAGCCAACCATTACTCTTTTTTTTTTTTTTTTTTTTATCAAAGATAGGAAACTCGAATTCGCGACCTCTTAATTGAATATGGAGAGACTATGTCATTTGAGCTATACCTCATTGGCAAATTATCAAAGATAAGAGCCTCGAACTCACAACCTCTTAATTGAGTATGGAGAATCTATGCCATTTGAGATATAACTCATTGGAATGTTCTTCTTTCTCTGGAAAAACTTAAATTGAATATTCAAATCAAAAAATTAAATAATGTTTTTTTTTTATATCCCAGTTTACATTATATTTAAGTTTCCATTTATGTGTATATTTTCGTATTCTTATTTTTATTTCTATGCAACATAAAAAAAGTTATTTAAATATATAAATTAAATTGAATTACCGTATAACACTCTTTCTTATTTATTCATAACATATGATCATATAAAAATAATTTTTCATATTTCGGAAAAGATTGACATATGATGACAAAAGCAATTTAGGAGCTTAATGCCGTCTCAGTGAAGACAAAATTAAGTTAAAGGAATATTTAATTTATCCATGATGAGTTCACTAATAAATACAAGGCAGACATATGGCCACAAAAAGAAAAAATAAATTATTAAGTTAAAAAAAAAGATTAATCAACAAGAGAGAGTAACTCATCATCAAAGTTAATGTGTGTGACAGAGAATAATTCAAAAACTAACGAGGTTAATGTCTTGCTGTGATACAAATACAATTGGAGATTGCACTTCTTCCACCACTAATATGTAAAATGGAATCTGCAGTTCTCTAATACCTCCAATGACTAAGTGTTAAACATGAGTCATTTGTGTTTCAAAGACAAAGATTGGTGACAAAACTGAAGGCCAATTGTTGTATAAGAAATAGAAAAACTTTTCTTTAATTGTTTGGTTTATGCTTAATCTTGCATTGAGATGTTCTTCTACAGAATTAAGTAATGATTATTAGCTGATAAAGCTGTATCAATGTTAATAATGAACAAGAATAGAAAAAAGCCTAAGAAGATGTGAAAACTTATACTCATTATGAACAATATATTTTACATTTTACAATAAAGTTTCATCATTATTACAAAGCTTAACCACGGATTTTTCTTGTTATGCTCTAGCTCTTTGATTAAACCATTTTTGAAAGGACTTTCATGATATCATCCATGGTTGGTCTATACATTGGATCATCTGCAACACAATCCTTTGCCAAGAAAGACAAACACAAAGCTTCTGGGAGATCATAATCCTTCAGATTAGGATCCATGAAACTCCTCAACCCTTCAAAACACCCACCTTCACTTGCTTCCCCCAACAAAAATCCAAGTGAATCTTTCGCTGTTTTCTCATCAAAATTGTCCCTTCCTGAGATCAACTCAAGCAACACAACCCCAAATGCAAAAATGTCAACTTTCTCAGAAACTGTCCTATTCAAGAGGTATTCTGGTGCCACCCATCCTCTAACAAGTTCTATACTATCATTATTTCTCTTTTGGGGTGTGGATTTTATAGCCAATGCTCTACCAACATCTGCTAGTTTCCCCCTCCATTTTGAAGTTATGAATATGTTTCTGCTATTGACATTCATGTGAGCATATGAAGGGAAAGCACAGCAATGTAAATAGTAAAGACATGTTGCAATATCAAAAGCAATTTGTATCCTTTTGTACCAATTTAGATTATTGCATGGATCAGATAAACACTCCCTTAAGCAACCATTTTTAGGCAATTCAAAAACCAGATAAGACCATGATGGTGATGATGAAACTTTGCTCTCACTACCATAACAAACACCAAGCAATTCCACAATGTTAAAGTGGTTGATCTTAGAATGCAAATCAATTACCTGTCCTGTGTCTTCAAACCTCATCCTCTTTACCATCACCTCCTCAAGATTATTGAGTAATCCCTTATAGGCCAAATCACCAATCTTGTTTTCTTCACTAAAATTCTTGGTGGCCTTCTCAATCTCCTCTATGGTGTAGTTAACCAAGCAGTACTTAATTTCTGCAAGAAGATCCGGCGTCAGCCATGAAGCCGTGGAGCATCTTCTGCTGGTTTCCATATACATAGGAGAGCTTCCCGTTGTTGAGCATATCAGGTTGGTGGAGTTTGAATCACTGGAGGGGACAACAGCATCATTTTTCCATTTCTTCAAGTTCTTAACATATAATCCACTTGCAAGTAATGCTATGAGCAAACCAAATCCTACAAGAGGCCCTGCAATATATAAATCTGAACCTTGTGTCGTTTCTCCTGCCTCCACCACTGGTGTTGTTGGAAGAAAACCAGGAGGTGAAGAAGGAGAATCTTGAACATCAAAGATTTTGATTGGAACGTCCCTTATTGGAATCAAAACAGATGTTTTGGGGAAAATGGTTGCCCAATCTCTCAAGCCATTAGCTGCATAGAAATCATCACCTGAGACACCAAATTTCTTGGTCAATTTTCCCGGATCATCACCTAAAACTACAGGGTATGTGACAAGGTACTTAACCTTCATCATGCTACTGATGACATCATCAACACATGCACATCTAAGAGGGATCTTAATTTCAAAACCAGAATCTGGTTTATTCCCAAGTGGAACATTTTCCTCAGAAAGTGTTACTGGACTCAGCAATCCTTCAAACACTTGGCATGCAACATCAAAGAATGTGGTGTTATGAGTGACTCTATAGGTGAAACTATTAAATTGGTAAAATTGACCAATGCATGAGCAGTTAATAGGAACAAGAACCTCTTTACCTTCTTCTAATACATCAGAAGAAGATGTGAGGTTGTTTAGTTCAAGAAAATCATGAGTTTGCATGTGGAACAATGCTGAGATATTTGAAATAGTTTGAAAGTTTTTGTTGGCTTTGTAAACCAAGAATGTTTTGCATGAATGATTTGTTGAATTGCAAGTGTATCTTGATCCTGAGATTGTTTCATTTAAATTACAACTATTAGGATCATAATATTGTTGAGCATAACATACACTAATGCTAATTAAGGAAACAAAACAAAGGTGAATCATGATTATTTTGGTGTCAACTAATGCAAATTAAAGGGAGGAATGAAAAGGAGGCAAGAACAAAAGAAAGAGAATTATGGGTCCAACATCAAAGTGATTATTTTGCTATGTCTTGTGCATAACAATGCACATAAACTAAGTAGGAGTAGATTCTATAGCAAAATTCCAAAAAAGGTGACATTATTAGAGATCAGCATTTTTAATTATACACCTTTGACATTCTAAATTTTGTTCAATGTAAATTATATTTTCAAATAAAAAATGCTAAATATATCCTAAAAATTAGTTACTAAATCAGTTATTATATATTTATATATTTTAAATATATATTCTATATATTTAATTAATTTTGTAATTAGTTTTTCGGTATACATATTACATGACTATTTTTTAACAGTCAATAAAAAAATTGTAAATAAGATTAATTTGTAAATTTATTTTAAGTGTTAAAAAAATAATTTATATATCACTAAGGAGAAAAAGGACAAATAACCATAAAAAAATGTATTCTAAGTTTGTCAACATGGATTCATATATAGTCAAATGCATTATTTGGTTACTCTTAAGAAGCCGGCAGAAAACCAGAGACACATCAGAAGACAGCGATTGATGCACATATTACATATATTAAATAAATAATAAATAGAGTAATGTACTAATGTTGGTTAGTACTTTACACCTTTCTATTTGTTTCATACCAATGAGATACAATAAGCTCCAAAGAATGGACACGTTGAGGATTGTGATCAACCCAATCAATAATGAATGATCAATGATTCCATTAAAATATGGGAAAGCAAAAACACCCAAATTTTACTAATTTGTTTAAGGTTTTCTATGATATTGTATTGCATTTCTTACATTTATATTATATTTTATAATATTCTATACAAATCAAGGTTCTGAAAATCGGACCGATCATTGAACCACTATAGTTACTGATTTATTGGTTCAACCGAAAAAACCGTTTTATAATAAACATTTAGATTCTATACAAATTCAATGAATAAAGTAACTGATTCTAAACACTCTTCTACTGCGTTTTTTTACTTCAAAAGGGGATCATAAACAACTAGTTCTATGAATAAACAAACTACGATGATATGCAATGCCAAAAATAGGCCAATGATGAAATAATAAAGGGTTTCTCTCTTCAATTCTATGTTCAAGCTTGTAGCAGACCAGAATCAACAGAGTAATACCGTTGAAATAGTCTTCCTTCTTAATTCTTATATACCTCAAAAAATTTCCTATAAAATGAAAATTGAACACAACACACAGCCTTAAAACAAAAGCAAAACAACACTCAGAAATCAATCACCTCTTCCAAACATAGCCTTAAAACAAAACAGAACAACATTTAGAGTACGAGCATTGATCACAAAAAATTTATTTCTGAAACAAAACAAAAACAGCAGAACAACATTCAGAGTTTGAGCATTGATCACAAAAAAAAATTCTGAAACACACAGCAAAACCAACAGAACAGAATTCAGAGTTTGAGTATTGATCACAAAAAATTGATTTCTGAAACAAAACAAACAATCAACAGAACAATGAAAACAGAATTTTTTTTTCCTTCAGAAGAAGAAAACAATGGAAACATGAAGCATATAATAAATCAATGATCACCAATATCCAGCAATAATCTCAGACAACAATAAATACACAACAACAATTTAGCAAATAAACAAGAACAAGACCTAAATAGAAAATCCGACCAATTAAATCGCAGCAACCTAACAATTTAGCAAATTAAAACAACAGCAGCCCAACAATTTAGCAAATTATCAACTTAACAAGTTCAAGAACAGAAAATCACAACAAAAAAAATAATTAAAAATAACAGAAGAACAACAGAACAATTAGCAAATTAACAAGTTCACAATAACAGTTAAAACTTACCAGAAGAACACTAATGCAAGTGGAATCATCATGCTAATATGATTTCTGCAAAGATGCTATTTGTGCAGCTAAAATTTCCTAATTACTAAGATCCAATTATTCTAATTTCACATGGAATCGACTTACTAAGTTTCTAAAAGCTAGAAATTATAAAACCAACCAGAAATATGGTTAAAGCATTTCATCAAACATGTTGAGTGCAGTAAAATTAAAACGAAATAAGATAATTCAAAACTTAATATCAATGTGATAGAGAAGAGAACATAACTCTTGTATACTTTAATTCAGTCTAGGAAAAAAATCCAAACCACTACCAAATCAAATAGTTACTTATTGTAATAGAAATCAGAAGTTGCAGAGTTTGAAGCAGAGTATTGGTGTTGTATTGAGTGTATTGTCTGGTGGCGGGTTTAGGGAACTCACGACGGCTACAAAAGAGAGCAGTTCGACGGCTAGGTGGAGCGCGCGGGTTGGTCGCAGAGTTTGAAGCAGAGCAACGTGGCTTCCAGACGAACGCGAATGCGAACTCGAACGGTGAACTGCGAGCGATCGCGAACGGTGAACGCCGAGAGAACGTGAACGGCGAAGAACGCGAACGAAGATGACGGCTGAACGAAGACGCGAACGTGAACGGCAAACAAACGGCGGCGGAAGCGCGGCTGAGCAGACAAAGACGACGGACGCCGAGCTCGAGGAAGCAGCTGCGATCGGTGACAGCGAACAGGGGTTGAAGACTTGGAGCACGAGGGAAGCTAGATAGACGGACGGACGGCGAACTTTGAGTGCGACCGACGGCGGCAGTATGCCACTCCTTGCGGCGGTGGTTTGGCTGAGTTTCTGTGATTTCCTTCTGAATGAAAGAAAGAAAGGGAGAAAGGGAGAAAGAAACGAAGGAGCTCCCGTTTTTGTGTAAACCGGCCGGTTCAATGGTTTTTTACCGGTTTTTTATCAACGGTTTTATATATCTGACCGGATCGTTAATATTGTCGGTTCGCAATTGGACCGATCCGGTCCAGTTTTCAGAACCATGATACTAATGCACCTTTGAATATTTAGTAAAGTATGAATTGGCCCCACACTTTAATTTCTTTGTTTCTAAAATCGAGTTAATATTCAAAATGACTTCTGAAATTTGACCCGGCTCAATTTAGTCTTTAAGGTTTCAATTGACTCTAATTGTACTTTGAATTTTTGACCCACGCCTCAATTTGGCTCTTCTATCGCTTTCCGTCACTGGAGAGCTGACCTAGCAATTTTGGTTGACACTTCACACTATCAAACGACGTCGTTTAATTCTTGGAGCCCAAATTGTTAGAAACGACGTCGTGTGACATGAGAACAGGGTTAAACCAAAACCCAAACGTTAACCACCTTAAAATGAAACTCCCAATTGGCCCTTCTTCTTCCTCCTCCTCTCCTGGTATACGTACTCTCAGAGAAGAACTATGGGTGTTTCTGTAACTAAAGGTTGAAGCTTTTCTTACTTATTTTGCCCCATTGTGAAGACTAATTGTCTGGGAATCACCATATCTTCAAAATGTTACATAAGGTTTGTTTTTCATTTTTTTCGCTCTATTTCATGAGGTTTGTTTTTCATTTTTTTTCCACTTTATTACCCTAATGGAGGAGAAGCAGACACACCCAAAATTATTGCTATTGCTTTTGGTACATATCATAATCTTGCTCTTACAGGTTCTGAAATAGTGTAACTCTTCACACCTACTCAATTTTTCTTTATTTATTATTTTTTTGGAAGTTAATTAATTTTGATACATTAAGAGTAGTGTAAACTTGTTTGCAGCGTCATCTAATCAAATTTTGATACATTAAGAGTAGTATATGGCTTTTTTAAGCATATGTTTAATTAATTTGATCAAAAGAGGAACAATTGAACCCTTTTTCTTTATAAGCTTATAAGGGAATAAGGAATATATGATAAATTGTTATGTCAGCTAAGACATTAGAATGACTTTTAATGATATGTTGCCAGACTCTTGTTGTATTATTGGCTGCATTTTAAAACTACATGTAAGGCTACTTTTTGAGCAGTAATAGTTGCAAACATCAACTATATGAAATTAATATAGAGAAAAATATTTGAGACTATATAACAAATTTTATGCATCTTCTTAATTGCATTGCAAGTGTAATGGTATAAATAAATATATCCAATTTTTGCCTTTTTTATGTCCTTTGAGTCTCAAAGTAAACATTGATAAGTGCTAACAAGGGAAGAAGAATTCAGTCTCTCTCCCTTCAAAAATGGATCAATTAATATACCCTGTTTTTGCAAGAGTGAATATCATGTGGATGTCTTTCAAATTTTGTGCTGATATAGATATGTAGCACCATGACTACTAAGTATGGATAGTCAACTTGGCACTATCGGAGAGGACACACCTGATGAAAATTCTATTGGTGGAGTTTATAAGTTTTCCAAGTTGCACTCACTTGATTCTTAAACTGGTGTCTCTGAAGTAGAAGGAAAAGGATCAATTAAGGTACAATAAAAAACATGAATTTCGTGAGAATGTCTTAATGTATTTTTTTGCCCATTTAATTTTGGCAGATACATGTTGTCAAAGCAAAAAGAACGATGTCTATGACTATTGATAATCATGGCACCCTATCGATGTGGGAAAACTGCCCACAAAAAAGCAAAGGTGAATTCTCTCTTGTAGGTAGTTCCATTCCAATGCCAATACTGGCCTTTCATTGCCTTAATGTTGCCAAGGTTGCATGTGAAAATGAGCGTATTGTAGCATTGATTAGTGCCGGAGAATCAAACAATGGTGAAGATTTGGTTTGCTACTCTTGGGGTTTTAATAACCATGGCCAGTTAGGATTGGGGGATAGGGAGAACAAGACACATCCAGAAGTTGTGAAAACATTTGATGAGGAGTCCCCTTGGACAATTTATGACATAGCATGTGGTGTTGCTCACACTGCCTTGCTCACTCGCAAAAAGAAATCTACCGAGTTGGAAAGCAAGTGCTAGACTTTTGGCCTTGGGATAATAACCAACTCAGGCATGGAACAACATAAAGCGCATTATTTCCTACACCTATTCAAGACTTGCCGCAAGATATATCTATTATTGGTATCGATTGCGGCTTGTTTCATACAAGTGTAGTTTCCTCATCAGGGGATGTGTGGTCATGGGGAATGGAGAAGGGTCTTGGCTTATGCCCTGATGCTAGTCGTGGTTCATCTGATTCTGGTGATACCCTCTCACCCTTGTGTAAACTGTGTGCTCCATACCAACCTAAGTTTTCAGATCCGATTCAAGTTGCATGTGGAGCTGCACACACTGTTATTGTTGCACGGGATGGATATAATGTGTGGTCTTGGGATAGGGGGCGATGTAGAGTTCTTGGAACCGGTAACGAATTGGATTGTTATACCCCCAGCAAGGTGCGGTGGCCTCCAGCGATCGAAGATTTACTCAAAGAGTTCCCAGACCATCGAAGAATAGGACGCAACCCAACCCACAACAGCACCAACGAGGAACTTTTCCACCTCTGTCACGGTATGCGTTTTTGACCCAGCTACCATGCGAACGAGCTACCTGAACCTTGGCGGTTGCTCCCCAACTTCCTTTTCAACTCTTGGAGAGACTCTTGCGATTTGGGAAAATTGGGGCTGCTAGGTTTTATTTGAAATTTTGAGGAGTTAAATGGATGCCTTCAAATATTTCGCCACGTCATTTAACTACTATGATATCAGGTGTCAATCAAAATTGCCAGATCAGCTTCTGATGACGGAAAACGATGGAAGGGCCAAATTGAGGTACGAGCCAAAATTTCAGGATACAATTAGAGTTAATTGAAACTTTAAGAGCTAAGTTAAGTCAGAGATCAAATTTCAGAGATCATTTTGAGTATTAACTCTTATAAAATCACATATCGCATTAATAAAGTTTGAGAGTATGTGCTCCTTGACTAGCTTTGCCGAGTTTGAAGAATAATAAAAACTAGCTCCAAATTTAACTTAAAACCAATGAATAATAAATTAATTTTTATTTTACTAATATAAAATATTAAATACCACCTTTTGAATGAGAATAAAATTGTTAAAAGTAAATTATATATCTTTGTGGATTTTTTTAAAATACAATAAAATTTAAAAAATATTTTTGACTTTAAAATTTTATTTTTATCAATATTAAAAATGATTAAATAATTTAATATATTTAGTTAAGTCACCAAAAATATATATATATATATATATATATTTAGTTAAATTATTTTGATATAATATATCAATATTCTAAGAAGATAAAAAAAAAAAAAAAAATTTCATGTGATTTATGTGAGCAACCACCCTTTGTCCAACTCCATCTTTGAAGAGAAAGTGAATGACCATTGACCATGTATATAAAAAATTCAAAATTAATCTAAACTCTCAAAAAGTCAAAAAGTCAAAAAGTAAAATTACAAGTAATCGTTTTTCGGCGAATTTTCTTCTTAGCGTTGTCTCCGGCACCAACACCCCTTAACACAGCCATTTCCGTCAGAAGCGAAAAAAGAGAGAAAAGCTAGAAAATTTGAAGAACTAGTGTTACTCTTTCTACTCTTTCCTCTTTGATTATCTATCTTCTGCAAAATTCAACAACTATTACTCTCTTTTTTTTTCCCACGGAATTATTTTCTGCATTCCCCAATTTTGTTCCTAAAAACAATATTAGGTTTAAGTTTTTGTTGCTCAATGTTGAGGTCGTGGTGATCGTGGTTCCATTTCCGAGGTCAACTAGGGATACATTGTCCATGAAAACCGTTCCGACAACTCCAATCGCCAGGAACCGGAGGTCCGAGCGTCTCGAGAAGAAGACGCCGCCGCCGTCTTCAGCTGCTCCGGCGCCAGCGAGAGGGAGTTCCGATCTGAAGAAGGTCGAGAAGTCTGCCTCGCTAGTGCCGACTCCTTTGAGGAGATCTGGGAGGCTTTCCTCTTCTGGTTCTCCTTCCAAAGGCTCCAATTCGAAGAGCTTTGGGTCTTGTTCTACAGAGGAGAAACGGAAGTGTGTGAAGCGGTTGAGAGCTCAAGAAGAAGAAGAAGAAGAGATGGAGGAAGGTAGTGAGAAAGAGGAACGTGCAGGAAGCGATTCTAAGGTTAACAAGAAGAGATTGCATGCGCGTGTATATCGGGCTTCGTTAAAATCTAAAGGAGGTAAATGCAACGTAACTTCCTGTGTAGTGTTAATTCTTAATTAATAATCTAATTTTGAGCTATTAATTAAGGAAATTTTGCTATAATTTCTGGAATGGGTTATGAGTGTCACATTTAATAACGTTTTGGATGATTTAGGGAATAAATTGATGCTAATTTGCATATATTAGACGAGTGAAATTGTTGCCAGAAAATCATTATAGGATTAAAGTGATGAGTGATGGTTGCTTTCTGTTACTAAAGGAATAAATTTATCACAGGACTCTTTGTAGGGCAATGCCATGACGGTTGTAACTTAGTTGCCCTTTGCTTAGATTTGGGTTTGTTTTTGTCTTCCTTCCTGAGTTTACAAAAGCAATGTTATTTTGTAAATGTAGTAGTTATGAATTATTTCAGATCAGTTCCTCCTTTATGCAAGCCATCGGAATTCTGTTGTGTATCATCACGGCCTTATATGGTATGATTGAAATAAGCCATCTATGTTATTACAGTGATTTAAGGATACCTTAACGGATAAATAATGGCCTCTCTTGTATTGTATTGTATTGTATTGTATTTACTGTTTAAGTGCTTCAATTTTTATTTGCTTATCATTTTCTTAATCAAAATTCAGATGATTAAGAATGCTGCTGACTGCTAAGTGAGCATCCCAGTTTTTAATATATTGTTATAGCATATATATTCAATTAATTTTTTATCTTGATGTCAGATTTTTGTGGGGAATCAAATAAGATGGATAAGTCAACTCAGGAAGGTGATAAGGATAGTGGTAGCAAGACGGAAAATGATAGTGTAGTGCCATCTGGAGATGACAAAGCAAAAGAGATGATAGCCGAGTCTAGGTTTAGTGATCCTGTGGAAGACTTATTATTGGAAAATAATGTGGCTCCATGTGGTGCTACAACTGATGAGGCTAGGTTGGCATCTGAATCGAATCAGTCTGATTGCCGTGGAGAGGAGACACCAGAGACAGCAGTGTCAAGGAATACGAAGAGATCCCAGTCTAGGTTGAGTGGGCCTCCAGAAGGACTATCAGAAAAAAATGCATCTAGTGCAGCGCCTCAAAGTGATCACTCTGATTGCAATGGGAACGAGACATCACCGATAAGGAATTCTGTTTTCAATGAAAGTTTGATTCAGAAACGTGTTAGCCATGATAGGGGTGAAAATTTGATACCCTCAAAGAGAAAGGGGACCATGGTGGACATGCATTCAGATGTTTCTGCTACATCGGTTGATGATGAAAACTGCAACTTGGCTGTGGATGCTGACCCTTCAAAGCTGTGTGGTAGTACTGGAGGGACCAATGGACCATGCTCTAAAAGGATAAGGTAATTTTCTACTGCTATTCCTGAATTATTCTCACATTAGAATTTTGATAAACTTTGTGGTGCTGTTGTTATTAGCTTCGAGTCTCCTTCTTTCTTGTAGAAAAGCTTTGCTTGTATATTATCGGAAGGCTTTGGCTAGCTTTTCTTATTCCCCTACTCCGAAATGCCTTTTCTATCTCAGTTCGAAATTCATGATTACGTGATGGAATTATATCAACAGCTCAGTTTTGTTCCTCCTAGTGTGGCCAGCCACATGGATCATGGATGTATGCTGTAAGACATTTGACATAATTCATAAATCGGGGAACCAAATTGAACCCGTTAAAAATCTGACACACTAAAATGAACACATTGAAAATGTGATAGGCTAAAATGAATATAGGGAAATATAGGAACCAAAGACCATATTAAGCCATAATTTTAGAATTATGATGAATGTTAGTTCAGAGAAAGATATGACTGGGAATGAATGCATTAGAGAGAAAGTTGGAGTTGCATTTATTTCAGAAAGATGGTAGAATTAAATGGTTAGATTGTATGAGAAGATTTGTAGAATCTTTAAGAGGAACAGTAGATCAGATGAAGGGCATCCAGACAGGTAATCGTAGGAAAATAAAAATCATAGATAAAACCATAAAGAAAGTCTAGATTAAGTGGTTGTCTTTAGACATTGTTCATGCGTAGCTGACTCAATTTTTAGCAAAAGGTTTTGTTCTTGCTATTGTACATGTTGGTTTTGGGCGGTGTGAATGTTAGTTACCAAAATGAAGAAATTAGAAACAAAAATGATGGAGCTTAAAGTTTTTCATTATCTAATAAATGATTGATCTTAAAGTTTAGCTGCATTTATTTAATATTGTGTCACATGGTATGGAGATGTGACTACAATGTAGCTGAATATTTATTTACTTTGTATGATTTTGATAAGAAACAACCGAAGCTTGAGTTATATCTATAGATTGTATTGCTTGTAGGGGATGGCCCACCCTGCACAACACATTTGATATCATACATAAGATAATTTGCAAATAAAATTAATCTTTTGGGTGAACTAAAATTATGTTGATAAAGTGGTATGTGAAAAGAAAATGTGTAGCCTGTGTACATAGTTCTTGGGTAGTTGAATTTTTCTTGTGTCTGAGTACCATTGAGCTGGATTTTTAGGCGGATCTCTTTATCAGATGTGCAAAGCGATCAAAGGAAATTGATCAGTAACGTTGACCAGCTTTCTCCAGGAGTTGATGGTGTAAAGCTATCTTCTCGAGACAAGGAAGGTTAGTTCACTCCATTTTTAGTGAGTATTTTATGACCTTCATAGTTTAATGAGGGTGACAAAATAGCATCAGTATTGTAGCTTGAGGTTTCTATGATAGCTTTTGATTCTATTCTAGTTCAACTGGTTGTGTTAAGTTGCTTGAATTCCCTCTCCCTTTCCTTCTCTCCACCCCCTTTCTCTCATTTTCGTTAAATCTGCCACCTATGTTTCAAGAGGCACCCACCTTGCCTTACTGTTTCGAGGTGAAGCGCTTTTCATTTTGTTTTTTTTTTTTAAAGAAAAAATTTAAGGGAGTTTTAGAACAACAGTTGAGTTGTTTCCACGTGAACTCAAGCTTTAGAATCAGCCAACCACTGATCCTTGTATCAGATTAGTCTGCCTGCATTACACCCTTTGGGGTGCAGTCCTTCCCCAGAACTTGTGTAATGCAGGATGCTTTGCAGCGGGATGCCTTTTTTTTTGTTGGGGGAAGGGGGGTATCATTCTCAATGTGACCTTTGCCTATACTGTAATTATTCCTCGTTAATGCATTTCTGACCTTATCTATTTGCTTTATCAAATGGCAGGCAAATCTCAAGGTAATGATGCTGAATATATAAGGAAACAACAGAGGTGCTTAATACTTCTACTGCAGCCGGAGATAGCAAAGCTTTGTGAACTTCTTCTTTTACCAGTATGCAGCTCATTTTCTGTCTGTTAATTTTTGCTTGCTGTGTTTGTGCAGCTCTCCTTTATCGCCGATAAGATTGCAGTTTGTTTACCACACTGTTTTGCTGTTGGTGTAATGTGATTTCTGAGATATTTTATAGAAACGTTGATAGTTAAAGTAATATTATAATGTAGAAGTATTCTATGAAAACAGTTTTATAACGTAGAATTTTTCCATATGTTGAGACATATTACTAAACAAACCGTACTTTGTAAAATATTCTGAAATATGTGATTTGACGCTTAGTTATGTAGAAATAAATTCTATTCATTGAACTGGAATATTGAAGTCTAAGGTTGAAGGGCAGGATCCCTGCTATGTTGAAGAAAGCTCTTGAAGGAATCTATTATTTTGGCTGTTATTCAACTTGCAGCGCTTTGCATAGTGTTAATAATGATGAAGAAGAAATAACTATTAAGGGCTTTAATATTAGCAGGAAGGAAATTCCGTATTACTGTAATTGGACAGAAGATAGTAGTAGATGACTTCTGTGTGCAAGAAATGAAAGAAAAATGGTGGTGAGATAGTCAAGTTTTGGATCTAATTGTAGATTGAGACTTACATAATTTTTTTAGACCCATTTATTTGTCCTTAGAAATTAATTATGTCATCAATTTTATTTTTAAATTAAACTTTGGAAGTGATCTTTCAAAGTTGTACACTATCACTCACTAGCTTCATGATATTCTACTTGAAAAAAGGTTGATCTTGTATATGTCTATTTCAGTCGATTATTAGTTTGGAATTAACTGTATCTTTGACATATTTTTTTAATTCAGGACAATGTCAAGAAAATGGCTGATTCTTGTCTTCAATATGTTCTGAACAATCGTCAAATCTGTACAAAACCAGTCTCAATATTGCAGGCCTTTCAATTATCTTTGGTCAGTATATTATCTTGAGTTTCCTTCTGTTGCATTCTTAATTTACGGTTTTCAGTTTAGGGTCATTTTTTTTGCAGCTTTTATTTCTCTTTCCTTCGTCTCCTGCTTCCCATTTGTTTTCTGTGATAACTCATTGTCCTTTATAAGAAAGAGAACTAGTGTGTCTAATGTATTCTGTTTTTGCAATATATCAAATAATCCCATTTAGTTTTCAGGGTTTCCAAATCTTTCAATTATAGGTGTGTGTTACTCTGTTGGTTGCAGTTAGTACATATAACAAATTTTTTGTATAGTAATTGATACATATAACTTTATTTTTATACTGAAAATTTCAGTGTTGGACTGCTGCTTCTTTGCTAAAGCATAAACTTGATTTTGAAGCTTCCATCAAGCTTGCAAAGCAGCATTTGAATTTCACCTGTAAAAAAGAAATGGTGGATGAAATTTATTCAATGCTGTTGGGACTGAGAGAAGAGATTTTATCCCACATTTGTGGCATCATTGATTCTTCAAAAGCTCCTGAATCATCAAACCGGGTTTATTCCTATAGTGAAGTGGCACCGGTAGTTGATTCAGCCAACAAAGATACTCCGGAAAGTACTAAAGAAATTCCAGTGTGTGAAAACCAGGAGGGGAACATACATCTGATGCTACAGGAAGAAAAACAAAAGCTTAAAGCAGCTATGGAGAAAGAGAAGACTGAATTTGAGAGAAGGGTTAAACTCCAGTGGGCAGCTATTCGATGTTGTTCTCCTAATGATGTGACGAGGAGCGAAAAACTCAAGCTTTTCACTAGTGAGTATGAAAAAAGAGTACGAGAATTAAACCGGCAGCATGAAATTCGTCTCAAGGATCTTGAGGCCAAACAATTAAAATCATTGCAGAAACCCAATATAGTTGAAGCCATATCAAGGCCAGGATCCGAGGTTGGATTATCTAAGTCTCCTGACAATTCCGTTGCATTCCCAGCAGATACTCTCTCTAAGCCTTGGTATTCTAGAGAACAATGTTCTGGTGGAGCCACAAGCGCAGAAGATGAAGCACAAGGGAGTGAAAAAGTTAGTTGTGAATCTCGTAATGGAGAGATATGTGATCAGGAAACATCAGATGTTCCCAATGGAGAGGCAGCTCTTTCTATGTGTAAATTCAACAATCTGAATGATGATCAAGATGAAGTTCCTCCTTCCTTGAATTCACAATCATCTTCAGAGCATGTCCCATGTTTACCTACCACTAGCATGGTAAGTTGTAAGGAAGCTACAGTAGCTGATGAGAGCAATGTTTCAATAAATGTGGAGACTCCAAATTTGCCTTCATCTGATGAAGGAATTGCCTCTTTGAATTTAAGATCACCTCAAAACTGTGCCTATAGTCTAAATGAATTGTGTTTGCAAAGTTCTGAGAAATCTGCACAAACTTGCAAGGCTGTTGATGGCAATGGTTCAAACAATGCTGTGTCTCAGAATTCACGTTTAACTGACGAGAGAATTGCTGCTGGCACCACAGTAGGTGTCCCAGATGGAGAAGCACATGTGGACATGCTCGGGACTGTCAGTGACAGTCATTGTCGAGAAAATATTACTGCTGTGAATCCCTCTTCATCCATGCAGCAAATACCCGATGGTGTTGTCAATGTCTTGGATTTAGAAGAGTTGTATAGACCATGTGTAACTGATGGTAATGCTATTACTATCTTAAATCAACCTTCGTTAGAGAAACAAAATCATGATGGACTCTCATCATCAACTATACCTGCTGGAGAAATCACAATTGAAGTACCCGAAACTGCTTTAGAGGCCTCAATAGTTGTATCAGATAGGGAACTGTCTGTGGAAATTCTTTCATCACCCCTGAATCAAACATCTGTTGGAGCTTTCGGTCAAAGCAATACAACTCCCCTTCCAACCACACCCTCTTTACCACAACAAATTCCTGATGCAATATTGCCCTGCATGCCTGATGGACAAATTTCAGCAGAAGTGTCGGAAACTAGCCATGAGGTGGCTGAATGTCAGTTGACAGAAACAGTCAATACAAGTACCACATCAGACCAGCAGGAAGGAGTGGTAACCATGACAGAGAACACTTCGGTCCAGGAGACTGCAATATCTAGACCTGTTGATATCACGGAGCCTCTGGAACAATCGCAGCCAACATCATCTGTACAGTCCCTACCAGACACTGATAGAGCGAGAGAAGTGCAGAACTCTTTGGTGTCTGGTCCAGTTGATATTGTACTAGATAATCAATCCAATAATTCTTCACAGGTTGTTGAGCCTCAAGAGCAGGTGCAGCAATTACCTGCTGTTGAGCTACTTCCTTCCAACCAGGATCTGTCTCACTTGCCTTTGGCAGCGGGAGTCGAACATCAGCAAACTAATGGAGATACTGTCCACAGCCATCATCTTGAGTCATCAAGTGAAGTTTCAAATGAAGCTGTAGGGCGGCAATCCTCTACTTCGGAACTTGTTTCACACTCGCATCAAGATGTGCAAACAGCCTCGAATCTGGGCCTTGTTTCATCTATACCTGGTGGAGTGAGAGCACAATCTTCAGACTCAAGAAACTTATCCACATCCTCAGGGGTCAATAATCTTCACATTCAAACTGCGGGCACATCAGCTTCTGGGATTGTTCCACCTATAAGCCGTGATCCACTTAAAAATGAATTGGACAGAATACGGAGACTTGGAGAGAAAAATATGAAGAATCATGAAGATGCGGTTAGCTTCTGGTTTACATATTGATTTGATTATGTTATTATACCTTAATTTACATTTTTCATCCCCCCCCCCCCTCCCACACACCAAAAAAAAAAAAAAAACACAAACGAAAACAAAACAAAATAAATAACTGTTTTTATTATAATGTTGGAACAGAGATTGCAGTTGAATTCTGATTATGAGAAGGAATTGGCAGAACTTCGCAGGAAGTATGAAGTTAAATTACTTGACGCCGAGGTTGTGTTTCAGCAACAAAAGATGGAGCTGGATACTTACTATAAAACAGTTCTTCTAAATCAAGCCTTGGCTGAGGCATTTAGGATTAAAAATCATAGCGCATCTGGTAAATCAGGAATGCAGAAAGGTATATTTGTTTTCTTTATATCCAAAAAAAATATGTTCCATACTACTGACTGAGCATATGATTAGAAAACCCATCTTCTTTTCCTTCCAATTATCCTGACCGTAGTGATGGTGGTAATTTCCAAGCCGTCTATATACTCTTTATACACTGAAGTAGTTTATAGCAGAATAATATATTTGCTGTGGAAAAGCAGAGGCATGACTGATTGCATTTAGATTTATATGGAGAGTAATAACAGGGATAAAACATTGTGCTCCTTTTTTTCCATGTTTCTTCAAACTTCGGTAACATCAAGGGAAATGATAGCATTTTTTCATATTCTAGTTATCTACAGTATCAAGGGAAATGATAGCTTTTTTCATATGTAATTATTTGCTTCAGTATCTGATCGTGTTTATGATACATTTATCTAATCTTTTTTCATATTCTAGTTATCTACAGCTATCCGAGCCACTCTTTGTATTTGTTTTTTTCTAACAACTGTCTTAATGTCAGATGCAAGTTTTACGCAGCAGTTACTTCAGTTTATAACACAGCGATGTGCTTCTCGGCCCCCTCAGGTTGGTTCGCCTTCCCGTGGTCCTATCGGCAGATCTCACCCTGTGGCCCCCCCACCTCTGCGGCTCGCATACAATACAACTGGAGTTTTCTCCAGCGTTCCTGCAAGATCACCTCATCCCCATCCCATGCCTTCATCCTCAGTAAATTTTGAAGCTAGTGGAGAAATCCGTGCTCCCGCACCACATCTGCAGCCTTATCGACCTTCAACACCTGTGCCTGCTTCTGGTACTGGTACAGGTACAGTTCCACCTGGGATGCCAACTCACCCTGCATTGGGTAACATTTCTTTAAATCCTGTGTCACTTCCTTCCCAGCCACCATTGCAGTTGCCGAGGCACCATCAGCCTGATCCTCATAGGGGTCTTTCGCCTGTGACTTCAGGTGGGTTACCCCCTCCTAACTTATCTGCTAACAATCAATCTGATAAGAATGCGCCAAATATTTTGCCTCGTCTGTCACAATTGGCTTCGCTGGACCTAATGGCAAGGTTAGGCAGCGGCAGTAACAGACCACCACCCAATGCATCCGTTCAAGCTACATCTGATGATGTAGTGTGTCTATCGGATGATGATGAATGATGATCAGTTCCATCGTTGATTCCTTTTTTAATTTTTTACCCCAACACTAGGGCCTAGGACATTAAATTGCAACCTTTCTTCCCCTACTAGAGGGGGCTTTCTGAGGTCTGACATGAGTTTAGAAGGGCAGATATTATGATGTTGTTGGAGCCACGGTAGTGTTTTTCTGGATATTCTTGTAATGTAAAATGTAAATATATGTAATGCAGTTAATTGTTTGTCTTCTCTGTATTGACTATTGGAGCTAACTGTTTTATTATTTTGGCGATCATGATTCGTTAGTTGGGTTCATAAGCTAAACTTCTCTAAATTGATTAAGAACATGATATATTATTATCCACACAATCAGAAAAAAATAGTGGCAGAATGGTGCTACAATATGGCGGTTTTTAACTCAAATAGTGGCTTTTTAGAAGGAGGTTCAGGTCAAGTGGGGGCCATTAGGGATAGTGGCATTTTTAAACCAAATAGATGAAACAAGTAGATGGAGACACACACCTAGGTGTGATTTGTAATCGTGTTCTTTTATACTTCCCTTTTTAATATTTTCTTTCGACATCTCTATGAGAAATTATGCGTGGTGATGCAAATGTTGAAGTCAAATATAACAAAATTGTCCATTATAACTAACACACTAGCTAGTTGTTTCACTATTATGGCATCCACCAGATCAAATTAAAGCAAGACAAAATCATGATAACAATATACATGTAACAGCTGTATGGTCAAAGGTTATGATCACATGATTTTGGTTGGTTGGTTTAGTCTACAGTCTACACTTATACTTTTAAACTGTATTTTTAAATGCTTGTTTTCTAGTAGATATTTAGTCTCCACACACCACCAAACTCAACTATGGAACAACAAAAGAATTAAAGAAATTAAGTACTAAAATAAATTACAAGACCTCATTTTTTGATCGGTAGTTTCTGTAGTTATTATGTTAATACAAAAGTTTGTCTGGTCATGTATAATGAACTACGAATTAATTAATTAATATCTCTTAAATCATAAAATTATGTTATTGCTCTAGTTTCCACTTGTGTATTTCCCCCAAAGAAGGGGCCCTTTGTAAAGAGATAGTTGAATGGCTATATTCTCTTTAATAGAAGCAAAAGTGAACATGAACACTGAGAACCTCAGATACATATATAGTGGCAATCCCTTTTGCATTTTAAGTACTAAAACAACCTCATCATGATTCCTTTTGGTGTTGAATCCCTTTTTTTCGTAGCTCTAAATTAAATTTGCCATACTTTTGGTGGAAAGTCAACAGACAAGCCATGAAAATGAATGTCTTTTCTTTTTCTTCTTTTTATGTTTTTGTTTTTCTCAAATCTATTGAAGGAATATTCGCTCATATTAACTAGAATCATCCTTGATTTCTTTTTTTTTTTTTCTCAAGGTGCTCATAAATCATAATACATACATAAGTTATAAAACTTGTATGGATTCAATCTTTTTCATATTTCTTTAAACAAACAAATAGAGATAGAATTAAAGTGATTCCCTAAATGCCTCTCTAGATATTCAATGTGTCGACTATTCATGGAACATGATAATCATCTGCTTCTAGAAAAAATCAAAGAATTTTTTGAAAATCCTAAAAGAGTCCACTGTTCTTTTTTCTCCAACAGATGATCAAATTTGTATTTAGGTTCGAATCTTACTGAAAGGTCTACTAGAAATTAAAAATTGCTAAGAAAGAATTCATTTTTGTTATTAGTAGACTGACAAGAAAAAAGAATAACTAAAAGAAAAAAAATCGAATTGTTATTCATCAAAATATCATTTATTCAATGACCGGCGTTAAACGAGGATATATGACTCGAAAACGGAGAATAAAAATTCATTTATTTAATTTGAGAAACGACAAAAACTGTGATAAAAAAGAGATATCTTCGAAAAATAATACTTCTTATTTTTTTTCAAAAAAGGATAAAAATCAAAGAAAATTAACGAAATCGACCTAAAATTTTCATTAATAAAAAAAAATAGAGCTTCTCTCATTATATAAAATAAACTTTGTATAAGTTTTATATGGGATTTTTTTTTAATTTTGCGGTAAAATTGCTGATTATACTCAGATATTCACGGAAAAAAATATCAGAGCACTTATATCCTTTTAGCCCTCTTCTTAAAAATGAGCCGGTATGAATTGGTTCTAATTTATATGAAATTGTTACCTCATGCTCATTTTATATTTTTTAGTCAACGTAATTTAAAAATATATATATATATTTCGGTATCTCATATAGATTTTATAATTATTGAAATTGGTTTTATAAATAATATAGGATTCAACGAGCTATTTTTACGATTTTGTTAGATAGACAATAATTTTTGTAAATAATGTTAATAATGGATTTTAGAATTGACCCAATAAAATTAAAAAAAAAACACTTCATCCCAAATTACTTCTTAAACCTTAACATTAGAATAACTATTCGCACACCTAGTAAATTGAACATCCAGTCATTGTTAACTGTGCATGAGTAAATCGAATCAAAAGGAATAACCATTCAATTAAGAATAATCAACATAATCATCTGTATACCTATTAAATTGAACATCCAGCATATTTATTATTCACATTGTTTAGTATTTTCATTGTCTTTCTATACTTTTCCATCTTTTTATTATGTATTTTTTTAGTACGGTGAAATGGATAAATTTTATACATTTAAAGGGTAACTCACTTATAATGATTGAATTTAAAACTGAATTATGAATGGGATTTGATTTTATGAACGAAATTCATAATTTTTCCTATTCAGTAATCATGGTGCTCCACACGATGATGACATGTCACTGATGACTTACTAATTTTAGAACAGATCACATTTGAATGTGAATAGTTTAATTTGGTCGAATCCTTTGATTATTGCATAAGCATAACTCATGAGTAACGAAATCTATACGCAATTTGAGCCCGCAAAATAATGAGTAAAATTGATAAGAAATAAACAAAAGCTTAAAAACAAAAATTCATCACATATAATATATACTACTATTACTATCTGATGATGATGTGTTTTTATTATGATTAAGTAGAACAGTTCCATATGATTAAAAAAGAGATATATGAGTCACCAAAAAAAAAAAAGAGATATATGATGTAACAACATTTATAATTATAATTATATATATATTGAGGATAATGAGCTCACAAAGACGAAGATTTGTCCTCTCTTTCATTCCTGACATGACTACCCTATCAATGTAGTTAGTATTCCAAATCCTATCTATCTATTACTTGTTACTTCAATATGATTCTAGTTATAGAAAAAATTTTAAGTATATCAAGAACACCGATATTCCAATTGTTTTAATTATTAATTTTAATTAATATATATTATATATTTTTTTTATAATTTAGATCAACAGTTAAAATAATTAGAACATTGATGTTTTCGATACACTTAAAACTCTTTTCTAGTTATATATATATGAAACAGGCTAACTTTTTTAGATATTAACTAAAATTTATTGTAATACTCGGTTATTAAAGTTTATGGTATTTTTTAAAATTTTAGAAGTAGGACAATTCGCAAAAATATATTGTATTTTTAATATTTAAATATACAAATTGAAAGAATATATTGTCTTGCTTCCAAAATTTTAAATAATATCATTAAATCTAATAACGGAGTGTTATACCAAAATTTAGTTAATATCTAAAAAAATTAATGGAACATAACTTGTTTTCTGAAAGCAAATATGTCATTCACTATTTAACAATATTAAAGTATTTTATTCCTCATATATATATATATATATATATATATATATATATATATATATATATATTAAATTAGGGTTTTACTTTTTTTTTTTCAAAAAAAAGAAAGAAATGAAAGTTTATTATAAAATTAAATTGATCATTTTAAGGTTCTAAAAGACAACTTTATTATTTGTACTCCATAGGAAGGTGATCAGGTGTATTGGGAATATCGGTGTTCCAGTTATTTTAACCGTTGATCTAAATCATAAAAAATATATATAATATATATTAATTAAGATCAACGATTAAAATAACTAGAAGACAAATATTTCTGGATACACCTGATAACTTTTCTATAATATTTTGTTAGGGATATAGATTCCTTTTCGTGGGTTATATTGGAGTAGGCTTCTTCTATATATAGGTCCTAGCTACTCTTGAGAGATTAGGAGATATGAAAATAAAGGAATGTACACAAACATATATAGCTTTAATATATATGTTTCATTGCATTATATTGTGATGGTTGCATTGATATGGGAAGCTGGTTTTATACAAATTGACAATAATTAAATTTTGTTGGGATTCTACTTTCTACAACTAACTAAATATTAGGGTTTGGGTCCATTTATATTTCATTATCATGAAATTCAAGTGGCTATAAGCTTTGCCAGTGGCAGAGATAGATAGATATATAGTTGGACATAGATTTAAATGGATGGGAGTAATAGTGATTGGTGTTGAATGAGCCTTGATTATTTTGGTATAATAATATAGGCTATGGTCCATGGACCATGAGTGCCCATTATGCTTTATAAAGCACTCATCTTTGTTCCCCAACATAACTTTATTCATTTGACCAAATACGGTGTAATAAATATTTTTTTGAATCTATATTTTAATAATATTTAAAAATTATGTAAAATATAAAAAGAGTTTAAGTTTTATATACTTATAATATAAAAAACTTTATACAATCATTTAATTTAAATTTAAAAAATAGTAATTTATATGATTAATTATCAAGAAAATATTTTTATATGAACAATACATTAAAATTATATTTATATAAAGATTAAGTAATTTTCAATATTTTAAATGCACATAATCACATATTAATTAAATGTATTATCATATTTCAGAATCCTTTTAGTTTAGTGAGCTTGTGGACAGTGGACTCTAGGTGGATGCGCATATATAACTGTCTGCCTTTGCCTCAACGGCAAGTTAATTAGTTTGACCAAATATTTCAAATACGTATATACATACATACCCTCGTAGAGTACTAAATAAAGTATATAAATGTATATAATTTTAGGTATCAGATATATCGGTATTCTAGCTAATAATTTGAATCATTAATTTTAATTTAAAGTATATTAATTAAAATTAACAATTAAAATTATTAAAATACCAGTATTTTAGGTACATTTAAAAACTTTTCAATAATATACTGTGCACAGACTTATATATCTACGGTATATACGTTACGTATGGTAGTGGGGATTCTTCAAATCATATATAAGTATGCATATACGTATGTATGTGTATATATGTATTTAACTATTTATATAGCACTTCATAATAAGAAATAGACTGGGTTGTTGGATGAATACTCATTATTGTTAGATTAAAATTTTTAGAACAATAATATATGAATTTATTATAGCTTAATTGCACCGTACCTTTGTTTTAGGGGGGGGGGGGTTACGTGCGATTTTAAATCGGTGAAAATTCAGGTGCAGTCAATTTTAGGTGAAGTTGATAGTTGAAAGTTTTTAGATAAAAATTTAGTCAAATAAGTTAAATTATCTAACAACTCTCATCTATCAATTTCACGTAAAATTAATTGCACTTGAATTTCTACCTTCTAAATATTATAAACTTTGCAATAGCGTTATAAACTTAAACTTTTTTTTCTTATAAATTATATATAAATTCTAATTATTACATGATATAGACTTTGAGGACTTGAACCTGTTTAAAATTACATGTATATATGTTATATGTTAAAATGTTATAAATAAAGTTTAAATTCTAAATTTTTAAGTTAAAAGTTTTATTATTTATTATTTATCTACTATATTTTTTATTTATGAACAGACTCATTAAAAAATTTTAGATTAGGTCAGAGTTTTAAATAAGTCAGACTTAAATATTTAAATAAATTTTTAATAAATTATGAGCTAAGTTCACATTAAAAATAAAAACTATAATATAAATATGATCTTCTAATGATAAAGTTTGACTCTTTTTTTTCCACTTTTCATTCATAAGTCCTTACCACCTAAACCAATAGTGTGCATATATATATAAAGTTGTGTTTGGAAAGGAGATTGAAATTAAAAATAAAGACTAAGAAATAGAAATTAAATTAAATTTTAGTATTGTATTTAATCTAAAATATACTTAATTAAATTATGTTTCAGTATATATATTATATTTAGTTTAAGATAATATAGAAATTAAAAGATAGAATTAAAATTTAAAAAATTAAATAAAAATATTTTAAAAAAAATATTATTAAAATTTTAGTCTCTATTCTAAAAAATTTTAATTATTTATATCTCTACTTTTTAAAAATATTAAAAGAGCTAAAATTATATATTTTATAACTGAAATTTTAGCTTATTTAAATATCTAATTACTAAACACATTACTGAATCTCTCTATAAATAAACGCTACTTAGGATAATTTAAAAGCTAAGCTTTGCTTGGGACCTTTTCTTATTGTTGGCTTTGTGAGTAATTGTTCTAATAGTAATTAACTATTAATTCATGTCAACTTGGCATAACTACGGTAGCAACGACTTAATAATAATTAGTATAAGATTTGTTGAACTTCTCTTGTAACTTCCATTTTCATTTTAATTTTTCACAAATATACAATATTGGATTGTAATAGTATACTTTAACTATATATATAATTAACAACAAAAATATTTAATAAAAAAAATTAACTAAAATAATCAAAATTTATTTTATTTAATATTTATTAATTATTATAATAACTAATAAATAAATATTAAATAATATAAATTCTGACTATTTTTTTTAATCTTCTTAACATCATCTATGAATAAAAAGCATGCATAGTTGAGTCCAATACGCTTCCTTCTAATTAAAGAAAGCTATAATTAAGATATTATAAAAAGCATGCATAGTTGGGAATATTATCCACGACTATTAAAATGACATCATTTTATTATTATCCGGCGTGGCCAAAAAAGTTTAGTTTATTATTCTATTTGTTAAGATATTATTAAAAAAATTGAAAAATTACTACAATATTTAAAATTTAATTTCGAATACAATAATAATATAATTTAAATTTTGTCTGAAAACTAAATTTAGTATATGATAAATTTTAAAGACCATTCTAAAAAATTTAATCATTTATTTTGTCAAAGAGAGAATTAAAAAAATCATTATAATGCTCAAAACTTAATTTCGAATACAACAATATTATTGTAGTTTATTGTCCGGAAACTGAATTCAGTACACAACAAAATTTTAAAGACCATTCTAAAAATTTAATAATTTATTTTGTCAAAAAGAGAATTGAAGAATCACTACAAATCTACAATGTTCTTGAAAAATCACTACAATGTTCAAAATTCAAATTCGAATACAACAAAAGTATAGTTTAAATTTTGTCCAAAAACTAAATTCGGTATACGACAAATTTTAAAGACTATTCTAAAAATTTAATCATTTATTTTGTAAAAAAGAGAAGAATCACTACCATGCTCAAAATTCAATTTCGAATACAACAATAGTGCAATCACTACAATGCTCAAAATTTAATTTCAAATATAATAATAGTGCAATTTAAATCTTATCTGGAAACTAAATTCGGTATATGATGACATAAATTTTAAAGACCATTCTAAAAATTTAATCATTTGTTTTATCAAAAAGAGAATTGAAGAATTACTACAATGCTCAAAACTCAATTTCGAACACAATACTAGTGCAATTTAAATCTTGTCTAAAAATTAAATTCGGTATACGACATAAATTTTAAAGACCGTTCTAAAAATATAATAATTTCTCTTGTAAAAAAAAATTTGAAGAATCATTACAATACTCAAAATAAATTCAATTTCGAATACAACAATAGTGTAATTTAAATCTTGTTCGGAAACTAAATTTAATATATGACATAAATTTTAAAGACTATTCTAAAAATTTAATAATTTGTTTTGTATATTTGTAACATTTTTAAAATACATATTAAAATTATTAATTACATTTTTTTATAAAAAATATAAGTTAAAACTTATACTAAAAATAACTTCAATTCTTGCGGTCAGGTGTGCATGTCTCAAGGGCGTGTTACCTCACATGCATCGAATAAATAATTTTGCTTAGCTTGTCGATAATATAAGTAAAAGAAAAATATTAAAAAGCTATTAAAATTTATTGTTTTTAATTATTAGTTAGTTATTAATATTTAAAAGTATAAGATAAAATATATTATTAAATTATTAATTAAATTAAAAGAATTAAATTAAAAAAATTGAATTGATGGTTTTAAAATAATAAATTTTATTTGATGGCTTTCTATCATTTTTCATAAGCAAAATAAAGAGTGAACTATCAATTTAGTCTTTGATTTTTTTTTAAATGACAACTAAATTTTTTAGAGAAAAAATAGTTTATTTTGATCCTTATTCTTTATTTTTGTGATATATATAATGCGGTTTTTCTATGTGATTTTTTATCAAGTCCAATAAAAAATGTTGATATATCAAGTTACATAATTGAGATGTCATGTCTACTTGTTGAAGTGATTATTAGGTGTTAACATAGAATTATAGAAAATTAAAAATGGATAAAATTCTATTATTTCTAAATTTAAATTGGTTAAAGGTACGTATGTGATAATTCAATATTTTTTGTTCGAACTTGACAGAAAAATGTATAAAATACTACATTATATCACGAAAGTAGTAGACAAAGAACAAAATAAAAAAAATTCCGTAAAAAAATTATATTATCATTTCAAAAAAAAAATTAAATTAATAATTCTCTCTAAAATAAATAAATAATTACTCTTTTATTCTTTTCTTCTTCCTTCTAAAACACCGATTAGCAAACGGGGTGCTCAAGTTTGCTTTTGGAACTGCATTTCTACATATATATATTATTTTAATATTTGAAATACAACAGAACAATTAGCTAATAATAATAACAATAAAATAAATTATTAAAACAAAAAAAAAGTGAAACAATTCTCCTTTTCTTCACGAAATGCAAATGATTACGTTTTTGGTATACTCAGCTTGAATGTATACAAATTTCTAAACCCCCAATATATAATTAATTATTAATTAGATTATGATCTATAAATTCTTTATTCGTTCCTTCTATTTTTTCTTTCACCTTTAAATTTAATAAATATTTTAAGAAAGATAAAAACTCAAGTACAATCGACTTCATATAAAATTAATAGTTGAGAGCTGTTAGATGAAAATTTTGTCAAATCAGTCAAATCATCTAACGACTCTGAATTATTAACTTCACGTGAAGTCGACGGCACCTAAGTTTCACCTTTAAAAAAATATGAAGCCGAATAATAGGTGTAGAAATAGAATTAATTATCCATGCCCGGTGAGAGGAAAATGACAATGCAGCCTTCAAAAATAAAATAAGAAATTAAAAATAATAAAATTGGATATTGGGATAATGATAAGATGAAAGCACTTAGTCCACAGAAACACGTTGATTTGTTCGAATACAGAAAATGACTTGCGCTTATTATTACTAGCCTCTAGGGTTACATACACTTATAATTAATAATGCTTCGTCTTCCTCACTTTCTTCCTCTATTTATCATACTGATAGGGATGGATTATTCAGAAACTTTATAAAGGATAAAAAAAAAACCGTTAGAAGCTAATTAATTTGTTAAATTATTGGTTTATTTTGAAGATTAAATTGTCAATATATATTAATTATTTATATTATTAGATGTATAATCATTTATGAGTCTTTTTTTATTAGCTTAAATTTTTTAAACAAATAATTTTATGATATAATATTAAAATTTTTGTAACATAGAAGTCTAATTCCACTAAAAAAAAAGTCTTGTTGTCCAGGAAGAATAATAAAGAAATTTGATGGAGGAGGGATCGAAAATTAAAATATTATATTATTAATATATATAATTATAATTAATATTTTTTTTATTAAAAATTACTAATAAGTGTTTGTTATATAAAAAATTTATCTTAGTTCTTATAATTTTTTTATTTTGGATTCTGTAAAATATAAAAATTATCTATTTTTTATTAGTTTACTTTGTTGAGTATTTGACAATAAGTTATATTTTTATACTTTATATTATAAAAAATATATTATAAAATAATATAAATAAATTATTCTAATAACTTTGTTATATGTATTTAAAACATATTCATGAATAAAATATATAAAATATAATTATTTTAATGAAATTACTTAATATGTTATTAATTTAATGTCATGAGAAAAATAAATAAATTTTAAAATAATTTATTTTCATGTATATACTATAATATATAAAGATTTTTTTAGTTATTATAAATATTAAAATATTTTTATATGATAATAAATATAAAAATTAAGAGAAAAAATATTTAAAAAGAGAAAAAAATTTAAATGTTTAAAAATTTGAAAATGTATTTAATTTAAAATGATTAACAATAATGTTTTCTCAATTTAAGAATTATTACTTGCTTTTGAATTTAATAATTTAATTATTTATCTAAAATAATTATTTATTTTATTTTTTAAATAAAATTATATAATATATAATAACTTTATATACTTAAAATTAAAAAATTGGGAACCAAAATCTATGCTTACTCCTCTTGAATCCGTTCCTAGTGATGCCACATTTGTTTTAGCCACGTTTTCTTAGTAGTGGTAATTAGTTAGATTTTTTGCCACACTTTTTACGTTACACTAGTAAAACATGGCCATAGATAAAAATCGAATCCGATCTTTGTTAATTAACCATGAAAATCTAAGATTCTTATATAAAAAATGTGTTAAGAATATAACTATTTATGTGTCTTTTTTATTTAAAAGTTAAAATTCATCAATTAAAAAATAATTTTAATTTTAAAACTTGACGTGTCTTAACAAAAGGAGGAAAAATTAATTTTTTATTTTTTATATTACAATTAATTATTAAAAATATTATCCCACAATTATAATTATTTAAAAATTATTTTGGGAGGGGAGGAATTTTTTATGCGTCGCCCTAAATGATCCATCCATGCATCTAGATGCCAGCTAAATATAGATGAGCTTTTTGACTCAGGCGGAGACTAAAAAATTTGCATGCAATAATTTATTTGAGAAAAAAGAAAGAAAAAAAATCCTGTAATTACCCATTGACCCTTATATTATATATTTATTTGTTTTGTTTATCTTTGAAGTTTGAACACATTATGAAGAGTGCCTTCCCCACTCTAACATGCATAATGGCGAAAATTATGTTGTTGATGATATTCAATAATTACTCCTAAAGCATGAATTAATATTAGGCATTAGCTGCTAAGAAATAATTGCTAATTAGTATTTAGCAATATTTGATGCTTCCCAGTTCCCATGAGATGATAATCTTGTAAAAGCCTGAGAGAATTCTTATTATTATTATTATTATTATTATTATTATTATTATTATGGTAAAATATATATTTTTTTAAAATTTATAATTTTTTAAAAATATTTTAATGTTTAATTTTATTTAAGTTTGCTCTTAAGATTTTCGATTGTATCATCAAAATTATCTTCTAATATTTTTTATTTGTTTCAAAATTATTATTTGATGTTTTTTATTTTATTCTTAATTAACATTTTAGATGAAATTAATGTTCAGTAATAATTTTAAAATAAAATTAAATTCGTTAAAAATAAAATTGAATAAAATAAAATGTTAAAAATATTTTTTAAAAAATTGTAAATATTAAAAAAATACTTTTTTATTATTATTATTATTATTATTATTATTATTATTATTATTATTATTATTTGGCTAAAGTAAAATAAATAAATATTCGGATAGAAAAAGATATACATTATTCAAGACACAAATGACAAGTGTCACTTTTTCATATAAATTTTAATAAAATTATTTAAATTTTTTATTAGAAAAAATATTAATGCCACAATTTTAAATATGCATATGTATTGAGAGATGAATCCTAACATATACAGATCACTACTACTTATGATTGATTATTTATCAATAATACATATTTTCTTTTGAGTAATACTCTAAATAGGCAGATTTATTTTCTAGACAAATCTTAGATTCTAAGATTATTAGATATATATTATATAGGTCTTCAAAACTGTTTGAACTGGTTAACACAATATTCTCTTTCTTACATAGAGGTTGTAGGTGTGATGTGTCGGGTAAAATAATACATGTCGCGCTCAAGATACATTAGTTCCTGGACACGTGGCTAAAACGACGTCATTTTGGAACAATGCCAAACGACGCTGTTTTGAGAGAACAGATATGTTCCCACCTTTATTCCCTAATTCTCAAAATTTCGATGTTTTAAAGTCAAATAAGTCCCCTAAAATTTTTGTTATAAGTCAAAAAGGTCCTTGAATTTAAGTGGGTACCTTATATAAAAAAATCCTTGTAAAATTACAAGTATTCCAAATTCTCACCTAGATTTTACGAACTAATCCTTCATATTCTTCACCCCATTAACATTTATCCAAGTTTGTAATGGTGTTTTGACGGTGTGTACAGGAACTGCTTGGTGATGGTGTGTTATGCATATCACCATTATTGTTCGAGATAAGTTAAGTTAACTTTTGTTGCATTAAATTGACAATAAAAAATGAAGCATGATAGAAATGGATCATGGATGGAGATAGAAACACTAAGTTCTACCACACCAAAGCTATAGTTAAAAGAGGAAAAAATAGAATTCTTAAACTCAGAGGACAAGAGGGGGAGTAGATTGAAGAAGAGGAGGAATTGAAAAAGAACATCACTTGCCATTTCAAAAACCTTTATCAAGAAGAGGTAAGAGTTGTTCCTTTTGAATTAGACCATTACAACCTCCCTAATTTTAGTTCGTCTGATTGCAGGAAGCTTGCAGCTACTCCTACGGAAATGGAAATTCGAAGAGCTTTGTTCAACATAAGATCTCTCAAGGCTCTAGGAAGTGATGGCTTTTTGGCACTTATCAATAAAAATAATTGGGGGATCATGAAGAACAAAGTGTGTGATTTTATCCAAACTTGCTGGAATGAACTGGAGATCATAAAGCAAGCCAATTCCACTCTTATCGCGCTAGTTTCAAAGCTTAACCATCCAGAGTCCATAAACCAGTTCCGACCGATAGCACTGTGTAATGTGACCTATAAGATGCTAACTAAGATAATAGTAGACAGAATCAAACTTCATCTCAGTGATAGAATAGCGGTGCACCGATCAAGTTTTATTCCAGAAAGAAAAATACAAGACAATATCATCATTGCAAAGGAGCTCATGCATAATAATATGAGGAGAGTGAAAGGAAAAAAAACGTTTCATGGCTATAAAAATTGATTTCGAAAAGGTTTATGACAAGCTTAACTGGGACTTCATTAAAGTTAGACTTAAGGAGTTTAAATTACTAGAGAAAGTGATCCAAATAATTATGCAATGCGTTAACTCAGTATCCTATAATGTGCTGTGGAATAGAAACAAGACAGAGGAGTTTATTCCAAAAAGAGGGGTGAGACAAGGTGATCCCATTTCTCCATATCTTTTCGTATTTGTAAGGACAAACTATCTCAGCTAATAGAGGAGTTGGTGCATCTAGAAGAGTGAAAACCTATGGTAGCAGGTAGAAGGGGACCGAAAATATCCCATTTGAACTTTGCTGATGATGTTCTTTTATTCACAGAAGCCAGCCAAGAACAAATGTAAAGGGTTAAGGAAACGCTGGTAAAATTTTGCAAGGCGTCTGGATTGAAAATTAACGAAGACAAATTTTCAATTGTCTTCTCAAAAAGCACAAATATAAATTCAAAAAGGAGGATTATGGACATAGCTGAATTCAAGAACAAAAGAATTTGGAAAAATACCTTGGAGCCCTAATTACAAATAATAGAAGAGGCAAGGAAAAATTCAAAGATGTTATGGAAAGGGTTCAGAGTAAACTCAAGGAATGGAAGAGTAAGTGTCTATCTCTTGCGGAAAGATTAACGCTGGCTCAAGCATCCATTAGTCCTGCTCTTAACTTTCAAATGCAACACGATAGAGTTCCTAAAGGAGTTTGTCAGAAAATTGAAAAGCTTCAGAGGAGCTTCGTATGGGGGATGAACCTAAGCATCGAAAAATGCACTTAATTAGTTGGAAAACTCTATGTCATCCTAAGCACGAAGGGGGTATGGGCTTCAGAAAAATCACATCAATGAATGATGCATTTTTTATGAAAATCCTTTGGCAAATGGAAGGAGAACCTGAGAAACTATGGGTTGAGGTGCTAAAACAGAAGTACTATCCGGGAGGATAATTGAAAAACAACATAAGAAGCAAAAGCTCTGATTCCACGCTTTGGAAGGAACTCGTGAAAATATGGCCAATCTATCAAGAAAATTCAATACAATACATAGGAAATGGCTGCGGAACCAACTTCTGAAAGGATCAATGGGTGTTAGGAGAATGAGCTCTCAAAAATCATACTCTCAACCCAAACATGAATAGCAATAGCATGGTGAAGGACTGGACCAATAAGACAGGAGAATGGGATAGAGAACAATTTAGACTCAATTTACCAGAAGTAATTGTTCAAAAAATTACAACAATGTACCCACCAAATCCAGATCAAGAGGGAGATAAGAGAGGATGAAAGCACACAGAGGATGGAGATTTCTCAATAGCAGCAACTTATAAAGCCCTAAACAATTGATCAAAATCCTAAAAAACAATATGGAAGTAGATATGGGAATGAAAAGGGACACAAAAAATTAAAGTGTTCATGTGGACCGCTCTCCATAGAAGAATTCTAATAAATGAGAGGAAATAAAAAATATTTGGGGGAAGCAGAGACTGTTATGCTTGCCATGGAATGCAGAAAAGTTGCATACATGTGTTAAAGGATTGTCAGAAAGTATCAACAATTTGGGTCCAACTCTTAGATTCATCTAAAATTCAATCCTTTTTCAACCTAAACTGGGAGGAATGGGTAAAGCTGAATTTGACACAGCAACTATGAAAGAGTAGCTAGGGATTTTGATTGGAAAGATATTTTCATGGTAGCCTGTTGGAGAATATGATATTGGAGAAATAAGGAAATTAATGATGACAACTACAGAAGATCGCACCAACCTCATATTGAAATCATGAATCAAGTTCAGGAAATTAAACAAATTTTGGAAAGGAATTACCTGATTGAAGGATTGAAGATGAAACAGGAGATTCACGTCAGATGGGTGCCACCGTCAGAAGGATGGGTAAAGCTTAACACAGATGGGTCTTCACAGGGGAACATGAGATGCGCTGGCTGTGGCGGTTTGGTGAGAAATGAGGACGGAAGATGGGTTGCTGGATTTACCTGTAGGATTGGCAGCTGCACAGCATTCACGGCAGAGCTATGGGGTGTCATGGAAGACCTGAAATTCGGCGGCTGTTGTTAATTTGTTGAATAGTGGAAGAAATCTGGAGAAACATCCTAATTCTCTAGTCAGACGAATTGTTGCACTGAAAAAGAATGACTAGAGAATATTTTTTGTACAAATTTACAGAGAGGCTAATAGATGTGCTGACTATTTAGCTAGAAAAAATTTAGAAATTGGTGATGGTTTTTTGTTTTGGGATACACCATCTCGAGAGTTAGCTAGAATCATCCATGAGAATTATATAAGGGCTTCATTACCCCGATCTATTTGTATATAAGATGTCATTCTTTTTGGGCTTTTGCTAGTCCCGTCATTGTACCAAAAAAAAAGAGAATGAAGCATGATGAACGTACATGTAATATTAGGATAGATCAAAGACAGAATGTTGTAGGTATAGCTTAAGTGAGAGTTGTGAAATGGTTACAAATATGTATTAGATAATAACAAAAACAATGCAAGTGTTTAGAATTTTTATTCTATTGTGATGTTGTATTGTGTTAGTTGTTTGGTTAACTTGTGACATAATTTTATGTTTTAGTATTTAAATGAGTGAAGACATAGTATCTGTATTTTACCGTGTTGAAAATTTTGTAGAGACAACAAAGGAGTTCTTGTGTACATCAATAGAGAAAGTCAAAAAATTTCTCCCAATGGACATTAACTTTATCTATTTCTTTGACCTATAGAAAGTTTTTTTGGACTTGAGTTATCATGACTAGTTGACCACAAGACAATGTATTAGTATGATCCCACTTCTACTAATTTAGAATCTGGTATTCACCTAATTTATGGGGATAAAGAGATTAAAGTTCTGCAAAAAGAAGAAGATGCTAAATGAGAATATTGACGAATTTTAATTGTTTGATTGTAATTGTACTTGAGATTTGTCATTTTATGTGCTTGGAACTTCATACTTTAACATACTTTGGGTAATTTTATCATGATTTCATTCTAATTCTCGTTCTATTTGCTTAATTCGAGGGGATCAATTTGACATATATACTATAAATTCAGGAACCTTTTTTATTTATAACAAAAATTTTAGGGCACCTATTTAACTTTAGAACATCGAAGTTTTGAAAATCAGGAACAAAGATAGAGACAAATCTATCCCCTTAAAATGGTGTTGTTTGGTGTTGTCCCAAAACGATGTCGTTTTAACCATGTGTCCAAAGACTAATGTGTCTTGAGTGCGACGCGTGTTGCTTTACCTAACATGTCATACATACCTACATCTTCCACGTAGGAAAGAGAGTGTCGTGTTAACCAATTCAACCTGACTTGAGGATCTATATAACATATATCTAATAATCTTGGAAATTCAAGACCTAATTAATTTTTCTGAGAAACAAATTTGTCAAACCACTAAATCTTTGGGAACTTATTTGGGGTATTATTCTTTTATTATTATTAATTTTTTTTTTTTTCAAAAAAGTTCTCATGTATAAGAACGTCCTTCACGCTTATATTAGTGAACAAGGGTGCATGATTTTAGTAACTCTGGACCTGAAACGTTGATGGTAATGTGACATTATTCATGATTGATGCATGCCTCTAAATTGAGAAAAGGAAAAGAAGTTACATATTAGAGTTGAAAGAGAAATTCAAAGAAATGAAAGCAAATGCATGCATTTATCCTTCTTAGGATGGCAAATTATCACGTAATAACATAAGATTATTTATATATTCAGAATTAAATATAATATTGATTTATTTATTTTTTTTTTTATTTATTAATAAAATTAGATTTTATTAAAAAAAAATATAAAAAATAAAAAAAAAAGATGAAAATCTATTATCTATGTGTTTTTTGTACATGTTTTCCATTTAGACTATGTTTGTCGACGCTGTTGTTTACCTAACATGTCATAATACTACATTTCACGTAGAAAGAGTGTCGTGTTAACATTCAACTGACTGAGATCTATATAACATATATTAATAATCTTGGAAATTCAGACCTAATTATTTTCTGAAAACAAATTGTCAAACACTAATTTTGGAACTTATTTGGTATTATTCTTTTATTATTATTTTTTTTTTTTTTCAAAAAATTCTCATGTATAAGAACGTCCTTCACGCTTATATTAGTGAACAAGGGTGCATGATTTTAGTAACTCTGGGACCTGAAAACGTTGATGGTAATGTGACATTATTCATGATTGATGCATGCCCCTCTAAATTGGAGAAAAGGAAAAGAAGTTACATATTAGAGTTGAAAGAGAAATTTCAAAGAAAATGGAAAGGCAAATGCATGCATTTATCCTTCTTAGGATGGGCAAATTATCACGTAATAACATAAGATTATTTATATATTCAGAATTAAATATAATATTGATTTTGATTATATTAAAAAATAATGTCTTTGAACTGTATGTTAATAAATTCATCAATAAATTAAAATTAACTGAAATTGATATTATCCTCAAGTAAAGTATTTTGTTTTTAATATACAGGTAATAGGAGATGCTGTAGTTACATTTTTTATTTTATTGTTTTATAATACACACTCCTTTTAATTATTGTCATGTTAAAATTCTTATCGCTCTTGAAAATCCTTTTTTACCAATCCATTCCTATTAATTTTAATATTAATATTATTTGATTTTAATATTGTTATATATTAAATTAAAAGAATTAATTTCGTACATTAAAAAAAATCAAAAGTAAAAAACGTTAAATGAATAAAGATAAGTAAGAATCATAATATTGGAAGATTTTTAAGTATACCGTTATAACGATGTATCAGTGAATTTTAACCGTTGATTTTAATTATATATATTATATATATTTTTTATAATTAAGATCAATGGTTAAAAATAACTGAAATACCGGTATGACGGTACACTTGAAAATTTTTTCATAATATTATCAAATAATAGTGACAAAATTATGTATCTAAATAAGATATTCTTATAGTTGTGATTAAATAACATTATTGATTGAGATAATGATTAGTTGAGCTGAAACGTAAACGGGAAAGGTCATAAAGTTGCGGCGGTTACACTTTGGGGGTGCAATTTCTAAAGACTAAAATGAACATAATGACCATAATTACTAATTAGTCGCATGAATGGAAGGCAATAATGCAGAACACCAGGGGTAGTTTTGACCTAACATGATGGAGTATAAAAAATCTATTTAAAACATAATATTCTAGACAATTATGGTTTTCGGACCCTAGGTATCCCCTATTCTATCATGCCAATGACTAATCCCACAAAATTAACCGCGCATTATAATTAGTCATTAAATTTAGTTATTAAATTAAAATATATATTAAAAATAAATTAAATTATATATATTTATATATAATATACAATAATTAATTTTAATAATTAATTTTTATACAAATAATATTTTTAATATAAAAATATAATTCATGGCATATTTTATCTGTACATCAATGATAAAAAAATAAAATTAATTTAAATTAATTAAATAATTAGTTCATTTTCTAATTTAAATAAAATGTTAATTATTTAAATTTTATTTATATATACAATAATTAATTAAATAATAATAAATTTTTAAATAAAATTCATATTTACCATAAATTAATCCTTCACTTAATAGGTTTGAAATATATATTAAAAAAAAAAACTTCAAAGGAATCAAATTGAGTCACACAAGAAACGAATTTTAACATTAAACCGTGTTTAAGCTGATAAATTTTTTGTTAAATACAGAGTTTCAGAAGAACACAACAATATTGAATTCCATTTCCATCATCAAAAAAGCAAAGCCAAAGCTGCTGCAAGCAACTTGCTTCTTATCTGTGACCTCAACGCTCACTCATCTCTCTCTCCCTCTCTCTCTCTCTCTCTCTCTCTCTCTCTGCCAAAACAGTAGAAAAACCCAAACTTCTCTTTTCTTCCTCTCTCTCTCTTTCTTGTTCATCTTCATTCTGACCCATGTCAAATCCTATCATGTTCCTTCACGGGCACACCAAAGTTGGAATCTTTCCCTCACACACATTCATCTCTCAGTTTTTCAGCTTTTTGTGTCACTCTTTCATCATCTAATTGTCAACCCTTTTTGTTCCAAAAAAAAAGAAGAAAAAAAGAAAAATGGGAAGCAAATGGAGAAAAATGAAGCTTGCTCTTGGCTTCAACACTTGTGTTCACATTCCTAGAGATTTAGATGACTCCCCTTCAGCTGCAGCCGCCAGATTTTCCGACGTTACCTCGCCGTCGGTTGTGTCGCCGGCCTCCGGCGGATACTACTCTTCAAGCACCCCAACGACGCCGTCTTCTTCCTCTGCTCTCCGGTTACCAAAATCTCCAAAGGTTTTCAATTTACATTACCCTTTTAGAATTTATACATGTTCAGCTAAGAAAGTTTCATAATTTATCTTCCTTTTCTGCTTTGTTGAAAATTGTTCTTTTCCTTTGACTTCACTACTGAATCTCCATGGTAGATTCTGGTTAAAAGCTTTCCACTGTTTTCATTCATTTGTTCCTTTTTAATTTCTTTTAGTTATTTATGCATATAAACACCAAGTATTTTAGAGATCAATTTGGTCTAGCAGGGTTTAAAATGTTCTAATTCAATATATATTCCATAAAGAAAAGAAATCATGAAACAGTGAATGAGTCATGTTTGATATCTCTTAGTATATGGATGACATTTCTTTCTATATTTTTAATAACCCCTCGGAATAATCAAATGTTATAGTTGCAAATTTGTCTTAACACTACGTTTTTTTAAAGCCATTTGGTGATAGCTGTTGTTCTATACTACATATCTTAATATTTTATTTAATATTTTAACTCTTGATGTGTTCAAAGTCTTTGACCACAGAAAAGGTTGACCTTATTTTTGTCTTGTCTTTGTTACTATTAAGATTGTGGGATTTGTCTTGGAATACTCAAGCTTTAGGTAAACTAAGCATCTTAATTGGTATCCTCTAAAAGATGGACTATTATTATGCATTCAAATTTCATCTTTTTATGCAGTGGTCTTAGTAGTAGTGAGTAGTGAGTGGACCTGCATAGGGACAGAAGAAAACAGAAGAATGGCCAGTGTTTTATACACTACTCTCTAACTCTAATAGTGACCTTTGCTAATGCTGTGTATTTATCTATGACTACTTTTTTGTAGCATTATTAAGATTCCCAGATTCCATGAACTTATCATTTTTTTTTTTTTTTTTATCTTTTTTTTTTATTGACTAGCTAATGGGTGGCTGAATTGGGGTCCCCATACATGAAGGCATATTTTGCCACCTTTTCCATCACTAAATTTATATTAAATTACTTAATAATATTATTACTAGGTTGAATTTTGATTTTTGTCCTTATGTTTTTGAAAACATTTGATTTTAAGTTCCTGAATTGTTTCTTTTCTTTCTTTCTTTTTTCTTGGCCCTATTTAAAATAATGTTTCTTTTGAGTTCCTAAAAAATTATGATAATTTTTTTTGGTTTAAGTCCTCTAAGATAATATTTTGAGAGTCTTGAAGCCAAATAATCATAAAGTTTTACAGACTAAAACCATTTTTTTTTTTTTGAAATTTTATGAACCTATATCATAACAGAATTTTCACAAAATTTACAATAACCAAAACCTTATTTAGATGTTGATACCAGTTTGGTTTCCTTTTCACAAGGTTCTAATTTCAAGTATACTTGGATTTGAACTTGAGATTAATTTAAAACCACAATCAAATTATAAAATATCCATGGGGAGGATGAAGATTCTTTTCATTCCTGACAAAGATTAGTTTAGATAATTGGAAAAGATCCTAGAGTTCTTCAAAAGCTGATAGATTCAGAATTTAAAGCCTTAGCTCTTAATGCTCTGATGCACATTTTTGGGATGTTGATGTCTGAATCTATTTCTTTCTCAGCAGAGCACCAAAGACATGTTTCTTTTTTCACATAGCATGTATTTCATTTGACCGAAAAAGCGAAATCCATAGTTTCCTTCTCTGTTGGAATTCCAGGTCCCCAAGTAACCAAAACTTGGAAACAACATCTTTTAGTTATAACAGTATTATTTGTTTCATAGTTCTGCAGATTTTATGTATAATAACACATGTGGTTCACATTTTTATTTGGTCTTGAATATGAGTAATTTTAATAGTAGCATCCTATGTGTGGTGAAAAGGGTAACCACTCACATGAAATTGTGTTTGTGTGAAGACGACAGGTGAGAACTGTTAGATGATTTGACATGTTTGACCAAATTATCCTCTAATGATTCTCAACTATCACCTTCGTATGAAAACAACTTCATATGAGTAGCCACCGGTCATCAAATAGGCTTTCCTTTCGTGACGTTTTTATCTATGTATCTGCAGGGAACTTGTGCAATATGCTTGAACACGATGAAGCCGGGGCAGGGCCATGCCATTTTTACTGCCGAATGTTCTCACTCGTTTCATTTCCATTGCATCACTTCGAATGTAAAACATGGCAACCAGATATGTCCTGTCTGCCGAGCAAAATGGAAAGAAATTCCTTTCCATAGTCCTGCTTTTAACGGCTACCATGACATGGCTCGAATCAACCCGGTAACTGCAAGGGATGATGCTTGGACAACTGTCATGAGGAGGATCCCTTCGCCACAAGGGGACTCGGTTCGGCCGATTCCATCGCTCTATCATGTTCCTGAACCAGCTATCTTTGATGATGATGAAGCCTTGGATCAACAAAATTCAGTTACCTGCCATAAGAATGAGGCTGATCATGATGAGATTATGAACAGAATTGAGATAAAAACATATCCTGAAGTTTCATCTGTTCCAATGTCATCCTCCCATGATAATTTCGCCGTACTAATTCATCTCAAGGCTCCTCAGGCAGCTACAAAACAAAGTAATGTTGGAACCAACGGCGAAACAACTCCGAATTCTCGTGCCTCTGTTGATCTTGTCACAGTTCTTGATGTAAGTGGTAGCATGGGAGGCACTAAAATTGCATTGCTAAAACGAGCTATGGGTTTTGTCATACAGAATCTCGGTCCATCGGACCGTCTTTCTGTCATTGCCTTCTCCTCCACGGCAAGGCGGATCTTTCCTCTACGGCTGATGACTGATACCGGACGGCAACAGGCATTACAGGCTGTGAATTCTCTGTCTGCTAATGGTGGGACAAACATTGCTGAAGGCTTAAGGAAAGGTGCCAAGGTATTCACAGAATGCCGGTCGAAGAATCCGGTTTGCAGCATTATACTACTCTCTGATGGACAGGATACTTACACAGTGAATAGCAGGCCTAGTGTTGGAGCAGATTACCAGTCACTTGTCCCGAATTCGATTCATCGGAACAATGGAGCAGGATTGCAGATACCAGTGCATGCTTTTGGCTTTGGTTCTGATCATGATTCTACTTCGATGCATTCGATTTCTGAGATATCCGGCGGGACATTTTCGTTCATTGAAGCCGAGGATGTGATTCAGGATGCATTTGCACAATGTATTGGAGGTCTCTTGAGTGTTGTGGTGCAGGAATTACAAGTTGAAGTTGCTTGCATTCATCCTAGTCTTCAACTGAATTCGGTTAAAGCCGGAAGTTATCAAACAACCTTGTCAGGCAATGCTAGAATGGCTTCCATTAGTGTCGGAGATCTGTATGCCGACGAAGAAAGAGACTTTCTGGTGACAGTTAATGTTCCGGCCGACATGTCAAGCCATGAGATGTCATTGTTGCTTGTTAAGGGCCTTTATAGAGATCCCATCACAAAAGAAATGGTGTTTTTGGAAGAAAACTCTGAAGTGAAGATTCAAAGATCTGATTCTGGTGGAGTACAAGAAGTATCAATACAAGTGGACAGACAGCGAAATAGGCTTCGAGTAGCCGAGGCAATAGCCGAGGCTAGAATCGCAGCCGAACGTGGCAATCTGTCCACTGCAGTTTCTGTCCTTGATAGCTGCCACAAGGCATTGTCTGAGACTGTTTCTGCCAAAGCAGGGGACCGGCTATGCGCCGCGCTTTCGGCCGAGCTAAAGGAGATGCAAGAAAGGATGTCAACTCAACGTGTTTATGAGCAGTCTGGAAGGGCTTATGTTCTTTCAGGATTGAGTTCACATTCATGGCAAAGGGCAACCGCACGAGGCGATTCCACAGATAGTACTAGCCTTGTTCAAGCATACCAGACTCCGTCCATGGTCGACATGGTCACACGTTCACAGACCATGATCTTGGGCGCGCCAACCCAACATCGGCGCGTCCTAAGGCCGGCGAAGTCATTTCCTGAGAGGCAGAGCCAAAGAGGTCATTAATAAACATACCACCACTTCTGGAGGGAGATTATATGAGTTTTTCTTCCTGTTTTCTTCACTTCACATATCCCTTTTTATTATATATAACGATTCTCAACTATCAACTTTACATGAAGACAACTATATCTGAGTCTTCACCTTATATATAACGTTATTTATACTTATATAAGTTTTGGCTTATGGTTGGAGTATAATTGGAAAGAAAGGAAGGAGTTTTTTGGTGGAGAAAACTCCTGATTTTGCCAGTTACAAAGAAAGAAGTGTAAATTTCATTGGGGGGGTTGGCTTAATACAGAGAATGGCGAAAAAAAAGGGACTCTTGGTAATATTTTCAAGTGTGATTCTGAGTGATGTACATAAACTTATTGTTTTTTAATTCAAGTTTCATCTTTATGCATATCATATATGATCATCTTAATATATAATATGCTTCTCATACTTTTGATAAGTTGAGATTTTTCTTTTACTTTTCCCTTTTTTGACTCTCCTGTTTGGATTTTCAAAAAAAAAAAAAAAAAAAATCAGATCTATCATCTTCCTTGTACTAGATTCGATAATGGCAGAGTCATGCAACATGCATGCCTCGTTATAAGGGCCTTCTTCTGTAACGTCATCTTCACCAATCATCATCATCCACATATACTTCTACTCTGAGTGCATAAAAAATTATTCTTTATCTAATTTTAAAGGTTAAAATAAAATGGTAATTAAATTGGCCGAAAATTTTGTACATGAATATAATTATGGTGTAATGTCTAAAATAAAATTTTTTTTGCAGAATGTAAATTTTTTTTTATAATATGCGAAAAACATTTTTTGCACATTGAAGTGACAGATTCAACTTCTACATCCACGTATTTTAGCTCTAAATTTTATTTTGGTGAATTACATTAAATTCAATTTTATTTTAAAATTAATTTGTGTAATTATATTTTGTGCATTATATTAATAAAGAGATTAGGTTGAAAGTAAATAGTAGCCTATAATTAAAATGGGTAAAGTATGTTGGGACAAAATTAAAACAAAATAAAACTTAAAAATATTTTTAAAATTTTTGTCAAATTTTAAGAAAAAAATATACTCTTTTTTTTTTTATCAAAAATAGAAAATTCGAACCTACAACTTCTTAATTGAGAATGGGAAGACTATGCCATTTGAGCTATAACTCATGGGTGAAAATATATATACTTTACTCATTAAAAATGTATGGTCCATGACTCTATAGTCTATAGTCTAGGGTAGGAGCACGTGTGTAACGAAGTCCGAATAATGTGCCACCTTAGCACTCTGCTTACTACTTCAATTCATTCACTCTAAAATCTACCCTCTTCAATAATCCTCTCTCCATTCTCAGAAATTTCATCTTCAACCTCTTACTCACTCTTATATACCCTTTTCAATAGTTTAGCTAGTTTCAGTTTGAAGTAGACACATTACACATGAGTTTGAGTTAGTAGATCTTATAACAAGAAAGCCTTAGGTTGTTCTTCAACACATACAACAAAAACCCAGGTTTGATGAGGTATGCAAAGAGGTTTCATTATTTTTATTATTGTGTAGCATTGTTCTACCCATGGTTGTACCAAAACAAGGTGACATTTTTCTTGTTTAATTTCTTGTTTGGTGTCCCACTTCCCATTCCCACAAAGGTTATTAATAATAATTAATTGTTAAGTGGGTATGTGTTTTCCATGATTAACAACAAACCATTGTGATTCATTGTGATTAACAAGTACTACTACCATTAATTATTGTTATATATTCCAGTATTCAATAATGTTCAATGCTTTTTAATTCTTAGTTTAGCTGAAATAATACATTAAATTCATTATAATACGTGTAAAGATATGTATTAGTCAAAGAAGGGAACAAAGAAGAAGTTCTAACGTTTTCATCAAAGTCATTTGCAGATATTCAAACCTCAAATGGTTTGAAGAGACTAGATGAAATCTGTTAAATAATTTGATATATTTAATTAAATTATTTTAATACATATTTTATTATATTTTGAGTGAATATCTGCCTTGATAATTACCTCGAAACAACGAGGTCACCAAAAAAAAAACATTCAATCTGCCCTTGTTATTTTTTTTGGACTGATTAGTCCATGTGCCAAAAAAATAACATTAACTTTTTTTTTGTATATGTGCTTCGTTGTCCTTTCGAAGTAATTGTTAGAGGCCGAATTAAGTTTTTTTTTCCAAGAGTCTCGTTGTCTTTCGAGATAATTATCAGAGGCTATTTTAGATTTTTTTTTTCTTATATTTTTTTACATGAAAACATATTAAAAAAGATAAATAAATTTTTAATTTTTTAATTTAAATATATAAATTTTTTTATCTAAAATTTACAAAAATAAATTAATCATCTAAAAACTTAAAAATCTTACATTTTAAAAAATAAAGCATATTTTTAATTAATTAAAAATTTATTTATCTTAAAAATAAAAAATCAAAGACCTAGACGCTCTGAATCACGAGTGGGGTCCAAAAGGAATAACAAATTGGAGAAAGGGTGGCAGGTCACTGATGGACCCTACAAATTAAATGAAGACAACTCGCTGCATTGAAAATTTTCTTCTTTACATATGCATACTTCTGAATCACACTTTAATGTCTTTAAAGCTAAGTAAAATCATATCTTCTATATAGCCGTTATTATTATTTATTATTTATTATTTAGATAGAAATAAAATCTGCCACAACTACTTGTGTAATTTGTTTCTTTTCCCATTGAATACAAGACAAATCACAACTTTGCCTTATTCTAAATCATTATAATATATTCTTTTCAAGTAAGTAAAATAAACATGGTACTAATTTGGATAACTTCAAATTTGAACTCACTACTACTTTGTTATTTTCTGAGTTAAAGTTGTTTATGACTTTGACAATGATTTATTACTATAGCTTTTCTTAATGAAAAGAAGTATAATTGTCCCAAGGTTTTTTTTCAACTTTTACAAAAGAAGAGAAAGAGTTTTTGTCATGACTCAATGATTTCACTAACTCTTGTATATATAAAAATGGACCCTGAAATTGAGTAGAAAAGAAAACCAGCTAAGGTATGAGCTGGTTTGTTTTTGTATTAGGAATGAAGGTTGATGAAGGGTTGTTTTCAATTTAGCAAAGGGTTACTTTCAAAGAGGTGGTGTATAAAATATTGTTCTCTTTAGTAATAAGCTTCATTTATTATGTGTTTTTTGTGTGGCTTTTATAGAATATACTCATTTGAAGAGGTCACTATCCTCATTTATCTATTTATCTATTGCCATGGCTTGTTTCTAAATTATCCATAATATAATCTTTAGGTTGGTGAACATGACCCAATAATGCACATTACCTGTTTGTTCTTTTGCTTGTTTCAGTTCAATGATCTATAGTTCTTTCCTAAACAAGGAATGGCATATATGATTTGAAGGAAAAGAAATTTTCTGTCCTACCAAGCCATATTAATTATTCTTTGCTTTATGATATGCTCATCATAGCTGTTTTATGCTGCTTTGACTTTTCTGTTTCACACTCTCAAACTATTCTGGTTCAACTCAAATACAAGAGCTTCAAGCCACTACTTGCTCTAGCTCCTCATTCTCAAGATTGTTGCAAGAATTATTGTAGGTTGGAAACTATGTAACTATATTGTCGGTGCTAGTTTTCTCTATCAATTGAATATTTATGCAAAAGAAATCAGTTGTGGACTTATTGATTTGAGTGTCTTTGCCACTTTCCACTCTTAGTGCTTCTTTTTCCAAATTCCAACCCCTCTATGGCTACTAACTAGTCTAACTCTACTAAAAGCTTTCAATGCCAATGTTGTCAATCTTTCATGTCAGTATACTTTCTTCTACTATTCCTTGCCTTATCTTTGTTTCTATACTTAGTAATGAGGGTGGATATAGCATTGACTATGATGTTTGCTTTTGTTGGCCAACCATGTATTTGTTCTCCTACCCATTTTACCTTTTTTGCATACACTGGCTACAGAATTCAATTCAGAGAAGAAGACTTCCTATCCCCTAATTAATTATGAAATTGTTGGCATTCATTTCCTTGCTGCAACATGAGGGTAGAAAATGAAAAAATGGGATTGCAGTTTCAGCTTTTATTGTTGATATTAGTTCATCTTGTGGCTAACTTTACCATTTTGTTTCCATAGATGATGATTGGAGCTTGGATAACTCAAAACCTTCTAGCCTCTTCTTAATGCAGGTTAGCTAATTGATGCTACTTTCATTCTTTTTCATTTAGTTTAGAAATGCAACTCATGATTAAGTTTTATTAGTTGCTTCAAGTTTCATGTTTTAGGCCTCTTATATATATGCTTCTGATGATGGTTTTGCAATTAAAATTTTATGGATTGGTACAATCTTCAGATTCACTTTGATGTATCAACTGTATATACATGCTTTAAGTTCACTTTAGCCCTTTATGGGGAAAAGTGTAGCAGCATATTTCTGCTTGTCATTTGCTGTTTTTTATTTTATTTTTTGGTGTTGGAAAATCTTGTAAGATATGTGGCTTGTTTCATAACCATGACGAATATTCTTGCCCAATGATTTATATAGCACTAAATCGTTTTTCCTTTCTTGTAGTGTATGGGTTGGAATAAATGAAGCTCAAGCTCAGAGTTGCTCTTGCTATCATCTTCGTCTTGCTCTCGATTGAGCACTCATTTTCTGGTTGGCTTCACAACTTAACTAAAATAATTGTCTCTTCCATCTTTTACATGTTTAACATCTGTTATTTGTAAATCCAAAATAATTCTCCTTCTTACTATCTTATTGCTTACCCTTTTTTTTTTTTTGGGCAGATGAGCCTTCTGATACCTATGGCCTAAACAAGTGGAAATGTACATGTGCTTTCCAAGGGAACCAGAGCTACTCTATTGCAAATTGTTCTAAGTCATGTGATTGCCGTTCGGGTATGGTGGTGGTTTTTCCCCCTCAGTTTTTTCTCTGTTTTTTCTTTCAATAGACTATTGAGCTTGAGCTTGTCATAGTCTATGTTTGGTGGATGTAGTTTTGTAAGATTTTCTTGGAAACCAGAGTTCATATGCAGTCATAAAAGAGCTTTTATTGTAAATTTCAACTCATATTTATTGTAACTCAGAAAGAATACATGAACAGTGACAAAAACTAATTAGATATAAGTAGTTGGTCTAGTTGGATCCTCCAAACATTTTTATGTATAATTCATGTTTAGAGTTTAGACGTTGACACAGAACAAAATGAAAACTTTTTAATCAAAATTGTAGATGATTCCAGTGAGAACAGCAATCAAAGTTTCTGTATTATATGGTAACTTCTTTGCCTTCCATGTAGATGCTGAAGAGACTTCATCTATATGGACATGCTTATGTAATCCCAATGGATTCCCCCAAATGGGAGTGGCATCAGCAAATGGCCACAACCATAATTGCTTCAGTGCCTGCAACTGTACCTGGGGTAACTTTTCCTTAAGCTGATTCATATGGACTAATGCTAAACAGCTACTATTTTACACAGAAATGAGAAATCTAAGGGTACATTTGGTTTGCGTGTTCATTTTCAGTGTTTTTTATTTTCTGGATTTTGTGAAGGAAAAAGTGAAAACAGGATGTGAAAACAGAAAACAAGATTTTATTGTTTTCAGGTTTTTACTTTTTCCTTCACAAAATCTAGAAAACAGAAAACACTGAAAATGAAAACAGAAAATGAAAATGCAAATTAAACGCACCCTAAGATTTGCTTTTAGAATATTACTCTATTGGAAATCTAAAACAAAGTTTTTCTTATAGAAATTTTATCTCCTTTCAATGTAATTATTATATTGATAACATAATCTAGTACCTCCTGATACAAAAATCATTGGCTTTTTACTCTGCAGGAACTAACAGCTTGCCACTAGGTTCAAAGAAACACATCTCCAGCAAGACTGTTGTAGTTATTCTACTAATATGTGTTGTCTGTACGACCATTGCATTTCTTACCTCAGTCCTATGCTATGTCTACCGAAGGGACAGATGTCCTATTCAATCACCAATATTTTCACCGGATAAGGAAACAAGTAGTGGTAGCACTGCCAACTTAATTAGTCACAGGACAGTGACTTCTTCAGTGGCAGAAACAAAATTTGCTATTGATTCTCCTGTTAGTAATATGACAGGTAAGTTTGTTTTTAACTTGCTGTTTATATGTGAACTCAAAAGTGCTTATGTTAATTTTCCTTTACTTATGATTCGTAATCAGTTTTTTATTTTATGTTTTATTCTAATGTAGGATGCTTTCAGAAAGCCTCTTTCTTGTTTGGGATCCAGAGGGAAACTTTTCATGGAAATATTATTCAATTTTCCTTTGCCGAACTAGAAAATGCCACTGAAAACTTTCTAGGCTCCAACCTAATTGGACTAGGTGGAAGTAGTTATGTATACCGCGGTCGTCTGAAAGATGGTAGTATCGTGGCAGTTAAGCGACTAAAAGATCCAGGAGGGCCAGAAGCAGACTCTGCATTTTTCAAAGAGGTTATACCTAATTTTTCCAGTGTTTATAAGTTTAGACTTCAAACTTTCTTATTTCTGTAATTATAATCACTTGGTTTCCTTAGTGCAGATTGAACTATTATCTAGACTTCATCATTGCCATTTGGTGCCTTTGCTTGGATACTGCTCAGAATTAAAAGGGAGACATTTTCAAAGGCTACTAGTATTCGAGTACATGTCTAATGGGAATTTGAGGGACTGGTTAGATGGAGTGTCTGCAAAAAATCTCGACTGGACCACACGCGTCACAATCGCAATTGGAGCCGCAAGGGGCTTGGAATATCTCCATGAAGCGGCTGCTCCAAGAATTCTTCATAGAGATGTCAAATCAACAAACATTCTTCTGGATGAAAATTGGCAAGCAAAGGTATGATTGGATAGCAAACTAGGAATTACTCAAAGTTGGCTTATGATATGCATGCTGGTGATTTTAACTAGAATTATCAACACTGTAACCGCACTAAATATTACTTTTTTAGTTGATAATATAACTAGACATGCATAAGAATCTAAATGAGCTTGGCTTGTGACATGCATGGCGATAATCTACTGAAGTTAGCTGTTATACTATAGGTTGTTCACTTCAATCATAAGCATACCTTATAATCTTTCAAATAAACAACATGCAGATAACTGACCTTGGTATGGCTAAGAACGTGCGAGCGGATGATCACCCCAGCTGTTCGAATTCTCCAGCTAGAATGCAGGGAACATTTGGATATTTTGCACCCGAGTATGCTATTGTTGGGCGAGCCTCTCTTGAATCGGATGTTTTCAGTTTTGGGGTGGTTCTCCTTGAGCTTATCAGTGGTCGGCAACCAATCTATAAAACTACGGGCAAAGAAGAAAGCCTTGTTATTTGGGTATGCTAAGATAATCCTTACAACATTATCCTGAGTTCAGAGTGTTTTTTTATGAGGAAGATCTTATTGACTTTTACCTACTCCACCATGAATTTGTTTCTATTTTGGTCATTAGATTCAACCAAGTAAAATGGCCTAATTACTAATACAGCTTGATATAATCTTCTGTTTTAGGCTGCGCCCCGCTTACAGGATAGTAGGCGAGTAATATTGGAGTTGGTCGATCCACAACTGAAAAGAGACTTCCCGGAAGAAGAGGTACAGATTATGGCATACTTAGCAAAGGAATGTTTGTTGCTGGATCCGGAAACTCGTCCATCTATGAGTGAGGTTGTTCAAATTCTCTCAAGTATTTCGCCTGACAAATCGAGACGAAGAAGAAACATTCCAGCTAGCCTGTTCCTGGTGAACACACTCATTATGATGTCTTCAGTTATTATTAGTTGCAATGTTTCCATTATAATAGGTTTCTAATTTTGTAAGTCTTAACATTTTTTGCTTTCGTGACATGTAAAGGAACCAGTAGAAGCAGAAAGATCTCCAGTTCATAATTCATTGCAACAAGACACTGATCATAGATTCTGGGTTGGGAACAAAAACAAAGAAGCTAATGTAGATTCAGCTGAGCATACAGAGAATTTGACCCTCTTGACATCAAAATCCGAGAGTTGCCACGTGTCAGAAGAGGAAATAGTAGACCTAACTGAGCCGCGATACGAATCATTTTGCATGGCAAATGTCAATTTCTCATGAAGACAACTACTTGATACAACTTTTGTTGCTTGTACTACAAGTTATTGTGCATGTCTTGCTTCTGAATATGTTGTTCTCCATTTTTTATTTCACTTAAATTATAAAGGAAGAACACATAGGTGTTGCTAGATGAGCACAGAAATTTCTTTTGCATCTTTGTACAGGAAAAAACATAGGGTGATATAGGATATTCTGGTTCTACTTTGAAAAAAAAGAATCAGATTAGATACACATTAAAGGGTTTTGATCATAGAAATAAATTATTTGCAATTATATTTTGGTACCCAGTTTGATCTCCTAACCTATGATGTAGTTGAATTGAAATTTTCTAACTTAAACGAAAGGATAAGAGTCTCATTAATTATTAAATCAAACTATTAATTGAGGTTTGTTTACTTTGAATGAAATTCCTAAATGGAGGAGTTCCAGCCATTGTGGATTCTAATCCAAGTGGTATGTCCCTGTCTTTTTCTTCCTAATATTTTGATTTGATTTGATTTGAGAGAGAAATAGACATAAAAGACTGCTTATTAAGTAAGACACATTGGAAGGAATGATTTATTTCTTTCTTTTCTTTTTTTTCTAAATAGAATTTTATTGATTAAAATTGAAGTTCAGTCCTATACATGCACATATAACATATAAAGCATAATTAAATTTCATTCATGTATATACTTTTTTTTTTACCAAAATAGGAAGACGAACCTGCAACTTCTAAATGAGTATGGAAAAACTATGCCATTTAAACTATAGCTCGTTGGCCATTCATGTATATACTTATGCATATTAGAAGGGTCATTATTTGAAAATATGAGCACAATAATTATTATGAATAACAGAGAGCTGAATTAAAGAGTTTAATTTTAATGTACTGATAGTATAGAATGTTTTACATAATTGTTCAGTTATACCTATTTTTTTCTGGATAACTATTCACGCGATCAATATAAAAAATAGTTATTTTTACTATGTATTATTACATAATTCTATACACGAAAAAAACTGTTTTACACTGACAATACATCAAAATTAAATTCTAAATTATATTATAATATGTACCTTTATCATATTACGTTTATTAAGATATAAGTGTGAGGGATAAAATTTCATATCAATTATTGAGAACATATATATAAACAATATAATATGAAGAAACACATAAAAAATTAAACATAGTATATTAATATATATATATATATATATATATATATATATATTTATCAAAGAGTGACATCCAACTTATTATTATATTTAATTTGTTTAGTTAATCTATTGATAGAAATATCTTCGTGTGTTGTCTACTTGCATGTATGAGAAACCTAGCTACGTGCCTTTTCTATTGAGAGTTAGATTGTTCTTTTGTTCACATGTTGTTCTCTTCGTCCACGTTACTTAGCCATGACAATGATCCTCATTTTGTCTCAACAACAGAATATTAATTAAGATTATTAGCTCATATATATATATATATACCTCCATCTTATCCTATCAGCATGTTATTAATTCACATTGTTTACACATTGTTCAAAAATCTTATTTGTTATCTATACTTTTTCTATTTAAAATAATAAATAATAAATCATTAAATATTGTTGTCTTGAACAAATAATTAGACATTAATATATGTAATAATTTACACCAAGGTAATAAAAAAAAATTGAACATACATATATGGCTATAATAGTTAACTATGTTGAAATAAATTGCCTCAGCATTTTGAGTAAGATTATTATTAAGGTTTAATTACTGTTAGTTCATATAATTTCGTGAAATTTTCAATTAGGTCCCTATACTTTTTTTCTTTTTAATTAAGTTCCTATACTAATTTTTTTTTCAATTAAGTCCCTCTTAGTAGTAATTGGCTTAATTTTATAGGGACCCAACTAAAAAAAAAAGAATTGGTATAGGGACCTAAATAAAAGAAAAAAAAAGTGTAGGAATCCAATTAAAAAAAAATTGGTGCAAGAACTTAATTAAAAGAAAAAAAAAGTATAGAGACCTAATTGAAAATTTCACGAAACTATAGAGACCAATAGAGTAATTAAACCTATTATTAATGCATACCTCTCCTAGAATTAACAATGTTAGATTCCTATACGCAGGTTCAACTTTGAAAACTACTAATTTCTTATTTTTATATAATAATAACAATAATAAATAAAGTCTATACTATATACGTTACGGTATTATTCATCAGGAAATCCTCTAAGGTACGTTACGTTGATAATAATATTGCATGAACATGAAATAATGATTCATATAAATACCTCATTGGTTCTTGGGAACCAACACATCAATTTACTTCTTCAATTCACATTGTTTAATTTCCATATTCAACTATGGCTTATTCCAACAAAATATTCCAATGCATTTCATTGGCTTTGGTTGTTCTTTTTGGAATCTTGTCTTTAGAGGCCAATGCTAGGATTCTTGAAGATTCCATAATGCATGAGAGACATGAAAAATGGATGGTTCAACATGGAAAATACTATAAAGACTCTAATGAAAAGGAATTAAGGTTCAAAATTTTCAAAGAAAATGTTGAACGAATTGAGGCCTTCAATAGTGATGGAAACAAGTCTTACAAGCTTGGTATTAATCAATTTGCTGATCTAACAAATGATGAGTTTAAGGGTAGGAATAAGTTCAAGGGTCACATGTGTTCCACAATCACAAAGACACCAACATTTAGGTATGAAAATGTGAGTGCTGTTCCACCTTCAATTGATTGGAGACAGAAAGGTGCTGTCACACCTATTAAGGACCAAGGCCAATGTGGTATGTCTTTCAATTTTTCTTCTTTGAAACTCACTAATTAAACTCATTATATTAACTAATTTATATATTAGGGTTGATCCATTTTATTATATATATTGACATATCATATATATAAGTAGAAATATCGTATATTTAATTGTTATATAATTAGATGATAATGTGCATATTTATGAGTATTAATAATATTATGCTTAATCAATTTAGGTTAGTTGGGTGATTAATTTATTCATCCGATTAAGTAAGTGTTGGGAGTTTGAATTTAATTTATATACGAAGTAATTTATTTACCAATAACAAATTCTTAAATAAAACTCAGATTCATAATAAATTAATGCTTCTTATGTCAAATTGAAAAATATTGTGACAAAAAAATACTACACTTAAAGTAAAGTTAACCACTTTAGGTCTCCCTAAAGTCATTATATATAGTTCACTTTTTCGCTATATTTTGAGTTTGGAAAAATACTCAGAGCATCAAAATTTATTGTTTTGGCTATCACTTTTAACCATTAATTTAATTCTTTTAGTTTAGTAATTTAACAATATATTTTCATTCCATATTTTTAAACATTAATAATTACTTGTTGATTAAAAATAATAAATTCTACTAACCTAACATTTTTCTTAAATTTGTGCAAATTATCCTACAAGAATTTAATTTCTATATAAGTGTATAAAAGTTTTACACAAATAACTAATCCCATTAACTAATTTTTAAACTCATTAATTAAAAAAATCATCCGAACGCATAAATTTAATTGAATGATTATGTAAAACTCTTTACAGTTAAACTCATTAATAAATTTTCAATCTTTATTATCTAATTAACATTGATTTATATATATAAATGTAGGATGTTGTTGGGCATTTTCTGCTGTGGCAGCAACAGAAGGAATCACAAAACTAACAACAGGGAAATAATCTCCTTATCAGAACAAGAGCTTGTTGATTGTGACACAAAAGGTGTGGACCAAGGTTGTAAGGTGGTCTAATGGACAATGCATTCAAATTCATAATCCAAAACAAAGGGCTCACAACAGAATCCAATTATCCATACACAGCATCTGATGGAACATGCAACACAAAAGCAGAATCAAACCATGCAGCCAGCATTAAAGGGTTTGAAGATGTACCTGCCAACAGTGAAAGTGCACTTCTAAAAAGTGTTGCCAATCAACCAGTTTCCGTTGCCATTGATGCTAGTGACTTTGGTTTCCAGTTTTACTCAGGTGGTGTTTTCACTGGATCTTGTGGTACTAGTTTGGATCATGGTGTCACTGCAGTTGGTTATGGAGTTAGTGATGATGGAACTAAGTATTGGTTGGTTAAGAATTCATGGGGTGAGACATGGGGTGAACAAGGTTACATTAGAATGCAAAGAGATATTGATGCTAAACAAGGTTTGTGTGGCATTGCAATGCAAGCTTCTTACCCTACTGCATAATTGTTATTAGGTGAAAACTCAGGTGCAGTTGATTTTACATGAAGTTGATAATTGAAAGCAGTTAGATGATTTGACTGATTTGACTAAATTTTCATCTAATGACTCTCATCTATCAACTTCACGTGAAGTCAACTGCAGCTGTTCATCTTGTTATTACTTGTTTTATGTAATAGTGAAATTTAAGCCACTATATATACAAAAATGATATATGTATACTTGTAATTAAACTACCTAAGTGTATGTTTAATTTGTTACATCTTTATATATGTAAATGAAAATTGTGCAGTTTATATATTTCCTTTGAAAATCAATTGAGTACATGCATCAAATGATGGTAGTTTAATCTTTTATCTAATAAGAAATGTTTGGTTTCCACACAGAAATTGGTTTATAGCTATGAAGCACGGAAATTTCGTTGAGTTGCCGTGTCCGCGTGTCGGACACATTTCGGACACGACACTCACCAACACTCATCTGACATGCGTATTTGCTGTGTCCAACCATGTCTTAATAAAAAATAAAAAATCCTTTTCCGGACACAACTGGATACACTTAAATATCATCACGTGTCAGCGTGTCCTGTCTTATTCTTAACATATATTTTTAAAATAAATTTAGATATAGCATATATTATTATTTATTAAAAAATATTTTAAATACTTGATATAATTAAAATAAGACATTAAAAATAATTAAAAATTTTAGTTTATATTTTAATATCAATAAAATATCAAAATATAATTATGATTTATCTAAAAAATACTTTATATTTTATATGTATGCGTGTCCTTGTGTCATGTAAAATTTTAAAATTCGCGTGTCGGTATGTCTTGTGTCGTGTTGTGTCCTGTGTCCGTGTCAGTGTATATGCATCGTAGGTTTATAGGTTTACTACCACTCTGTATCCAATAAAGTGTTTTTATGATTTTTTGGGTAGATCAACTTTAATTTCATGGGTATAATTGTGTGTTATATCCAACATAAAATTGATCAAGCTAAGGTAATAACTACTTTAATTACTTAACAAAATATTTTAAGTTCAACTAGAGATAAAAAAAATTCAAATAAATTTTTGAAATTTATAAAATATTTATTTTTTGTTTTGGTTCCTGTAAAATTTAAAAGTTATCTATTTTAATTTCATTTATTAGTTTATTCTGTTAAGTGTTGACATGCCATGTCAAATAATACTTATACGACAAGTCTTATCATTCACGTTAATATTTTAGCTTATCAGGTAGAGCAATTGAAAAAACTAAAAATAAACAACTTTTAAATTTTATAATAAAAAAATTATAAGGACCAAAACCAAAAGATGAATATTTTACCGTGAAAAAACCTTATTTAAACTAGTAAAACAATACTCATTGAGAGATATCTACCATCTTAAAATTGTGTATATTATTATATAACGGAAATTATTTTTTCTTCTTTGGACCGAATAGCTGAATTTATTTATTTATTTTGGTTAGCAAGCTGAATTTAATTTTTTTTGTTGTCTACAATATTTTTTAGTTCAACAAATTAAGATCTCTATTTTTTCTTGGTATAAATCGCGGATATCTCGTAGCTCCATCTAAGAACTCGATCAATTCAAGTCGGTTAAAATCGAATTTAATTACATTCTTAAAAATAATAGCTGACTAGTTGGGCCTACAATAAAATTGAATCGAGGAAAGCCCATTTAATTGGCCAAAAAGCCCATCTACAATATTTAGACACACTGAAAAGTCAAAACGCAGCGTTTCAGAAGGCAGATATAAGGGAGGTGGAAGTGAGAGAAACCTTGACAAGTGCGAGTGAGAGAAGAAAAGTTAACATCAAAGAAACAAAACAACAAACAGTTTGTGTGCGTGTTCGTGTTTTTGTGTTCTCGCTTTTCACTGCACTGGTCACCGCCGTTCGGCGGAAACGGACAATGGCCGGCAAAGGCGGAAGCGCTCCGGCGACGTACTCGCCGTCTCCGACCACTCAGAAGAAGAAAACTTCCCTTTTCCAAGAAGATTGGGTCCGACCTGATGGCCGTGGCTTCCACCAGTGCAGACCTGCTTGTAACCTCTCCCACCTTCCATTTCCGTTTATTCTTTTTTAATTATTATTGTTTCAATTCAAATATTAGTCTATGAAATCATGTTTCTGTAATAATCTTTTGTTTTTCTTCATGAGGTATAATTGAAAATGTTTAATGAATTGTAAGGTGTATTTACTGTATTGTATTGTGTGTTATGTTGAATCATTGGAGTGCTGATCATGGTATGGTTAAAGTGAACATTATATCATCATAAAGAATGGTGTGTGCTGGTAGTGGAGCAGAAACAATTTGTAAATAAATATGTGAGATGCACTCACTTGAGCTTATGGTAAACTACTTAACTGCCAATGTAGACTTCTTAGTTTGTGGAAATTTGAAAGTTGATAATGTATGTCGTCTTCGGAATCTTTTGCTTGCTTTGTGATATCTCATTTGAAGCATTGTTTATGATTGGATGCAAGGGCATCAAAAGATTAATGTAGCTGATACACCTAATGGGAAATGCTTGTATGTTGCAGTTTTCAGGACTGGTGCTGTGAATGCTGCATCAGGATCAGCCTATGCGGAGTTTGGAAACACCAAGATCATTGTATCTGTGTGAGTAATTCTCTTAACTCGATTATGTTAATTACTAAGTCAGCTTGCTGTGGTGTGTTTTTCCGCAGCTCTTGTTTTTTTTCCCCTCCGCCTAACATGGATTCATTATTTGCATTTTGCTCTTCAGATTCGGGCCTAGGGAGAGCAAGAAGGCAATGATGTACAGTGATATAGGGCGTTTAAATTGCAATGTTAGCTATACAACGTTTGCAAGTCCAGTTCGTGGACAGGTATTTAAAAAAAATGATAAGAATTTCTTATATTTGTTTTTCCCTTTGTTTCATATATTGCTCTATTAAGCATTTAATATCTCAAATCTCACAAAGTTAGGGTTCAGACCACAAAGAATACACTGCAATGCTTCATAAAGCTTTGGAGGGTGCAATAATATTGGAATCTTTCCCCAAGACAACTGTGGATGTTTTTGCATTGGTGCTGGAATCTGGCGGCAGTAAGCTTTCATTTCATAATGTATTTCTGTTTACTTGATAAGAGATGCTGTATTCAATGGTTAGAAATTAAGGATGATGATTTTCTAAATATAAGTTACCTAAAAGCAATATAAAAATGAAGTCATGTTAATTGTTCTTTCAGAACCAAGGTTTGACTTCACTATCAGAGTCCAAAATATGTCAGATACCTCAGAAGGATTAGCTTAGCCCCACACTTTTGAGTGTGGAAACACCTTGTGACTTGTGTGGGGAAAAATGTCATTTCTTAAGTTGAAACACATTTTTCAATCAGAAGCTCTTCTGTGTGAGGCCTTAATTACTCTAAGTAGATATGGGAATTGATGGCATATGCCTACTATACTGTGTTCCGTAGTGATTAATATAGTGCAAGTTTTCTTCAATTAAGACTGCTGTGTGCATGTGGTTACCATGTCTTGTGTTTTATACAATTACCATTTAACTCGTGGACGCATAAAACAGTAGTATTTAGTTATTTACTGGCTCAATCTGTTATTGTACACAGGTTCTTGGTCTCTTGGGATGCAGCTTTCATAAGCATAAATCCTTTGATTTGTATGTATAAGAAATTGTGATGAATGATCCTATTTTAAACTTTGAAGGCGTCAGAGATGTAATTTAATTGAGATGATTGGACAAAATATGTTCTGTTTGCCGGTTTTGAATCATCAAATTATTTTATTTATGAAGGTGATCTCCCAGTTGTCATATCATGTGCTAGCCTTGCCCTGGCTGATGCTGGAATAATGATGTATGACCTCGTTGCATCAGTTTCTGTGGTATGAATCTTTCTCACATTTGCAGTCTTCTGAATGCGTTTATACCTGCTTCATTGGTGCTTAAGCTGTGTTTATTATAAACTTTGTCTTGAAATTTTGATTTACTATCAAACTTGATCTTCTGCAATCTCCTACTTACTTTTGATGATCCCCAAAAATTACACGTTTCTTTATTTTTTTTTAATGATTGCAGTCCTGTCTCAGTAAGAATCTTGTCATTGATCCTATTTTTGAGGAGGAAAACTCCCAAGATGGAAGCTTGATGATTACGTGCATGCCTTCTCGCTATGAAATTACTCAACTTACATTTACTGGGGAATGGTCCACCCCAAAGATTGACGAGGTATGCCTATTTATGTTATTGTTCTCAAGAAAAATACTTAGCAAATGCCAAGGTTTCCTGTTCTGAGGATTGATGCATTGCTGTTCTGTTTAGGCTCTAGTGAGAGAAACTCTTATATTAACATACTTATTAAATGCAAGGAACGAACTATCAGTGACATTCTAGTTTCTTGCATGCAGGGAATGCAGCTTTGCCTTGACGCTTGTGCAAAGCTTGCAAAGATTATGAGGTCATGTTTGAAAGAAGCTGCTTCTGATTCTCAGGAATAGAATGTGAGTTCCAATTTTAGCACAGAAGTCACAAGATGTGCTGTTAAATTGTTTTGTTTTTTCTTTCTTTTTTTTATCCCCCCCCCCCCCTTCTTTTTCCTGCGATTCCCTTCAAATCTTAAAGTTGTATGAGAATTATTATTATTTTTTGGTTGAAGGGGGAAAGTAGGATTAGATGCCTTGCATGTCCTGCAGTTTTGTGCTTATGAGCTTGTCAAATATAAAAGATTATTCCTACAATTCTTGGAGAAATATCTCTTGAACATAGCTATCATTATATTCGAGGATGACATATCATTTAATGACAGATGGATGGTATGTTGATACGAAGTACGATGATGATTATGTTCTACTCCTATTCTTAAAGGAACAAAGTTTGCAATAGCCATTTTACCTTGATGTGCAAATTAATGTAGCTCATCGCCACGAATGACATCTTGTGGAGCAAAATGATTTTGGCTAGGTTTATGTAAATATAATTTGAAGTTGGTGTTATTTTTTCTGGAGCATGCGTGCAGCCTTTGGATTTTCAACTCAACTCTGAAATAGTAATGAACTCTAATATTGAAGTTTTGGAGTTGTGGTTTTTTTAGTTTGTTTTGACGAGGAGAATATTATATGCATTATTTTTGTGTATAATTATTTTGTACATGTTTCACTTTTGATATTATAAGTGATTAATAAAAGGTAAAAGAAGATAATATTTTTTAAATTATAAAAAAAAAGCATATGTGAAATGATGGAAATATCATTTCTTCTTTGAAAAATGAAAATGCATATTTTACTAATGCATTAGACCACAACCCAAAATATTGGGTTTGGCTACTAATTAAAATTTGAGTTTTTTTTTTTTTTCGGTGAATAATTAAAATTTGAGTTAATACTTAATTTGGTTCTTGATCTTGCACGTGAGCCTTAATTTAGTCCCTGAAATTTTAATTTCCTTTATTTAGTCTTCAAATTTTATAAACGTGTCTCACATTAGTCCTTAAGATGGTTTTTAGTTCAAAAACGTTAATGGAGTGTTGAAATAGATAATCAAATGCCCATACTGAAACTTGTAAAATGATGTATTTTTAGTTTTTGCATTCAAATAACTCAAAAATGATGTCGCATCACTTGTTTTGTTAGGTAAAGTTTCAATAAACACCACTTATGATATTATTTTTGGGTTATTTGAGTGTCAAAACCAAAATGACATTATTTTACAAAGTTTAGCGTAGCGTTCGCTTATCCATGATAGCATTCTATTAACGTCTATACATTGAAAATTGTTTCAAGGACTACATGAGTCATGTTCGCAAAGTTTGGAGACTAAATAAAGGCAATTAAAACTTTAGGGACTAAATTAAGACTCATATGCAAATTCAGGGACCAAATTGAGTATTATCTCTTAAAATTTTCTCTAAGAATCAACTCGAGAAATAAACAAACAAACAAATAAAGATAATCTCATATAGTTTCATATTTAGGCTTAAAATGTCATCAAATGCACTTTGATCCTGCCAGCTAGTTCTTTTTCGAAGATTACTTGCGGAGTATTGATTTTGAGGTACTAACTAACTTGATATTAATCAACTTAGGTTGGTCTAGTCATTTATTCGCCTAAGTAAATATTGGGGTTTATACTTTGAACAACCCAAAAAAAAACCTAACTTGGTACTAACTGAAATGAACATGTTGAAATTCTAATATTTGATGCAATGTGTGGGTCACAAAACACGTGCATCAGAAGTCAGAACTCATTTTCTCCCTATTCTGAAATGCATTGCATGAAAGCATGGATTGGAATTGGATACAGTCTGTACTTCTGTATCTGTACAAGTTCCATGACTTCATGTCCGTACAACAACCACTCACGCATCTTCATTTATAGCCAACACAACCCCTTTCCATTTCTACACCATCAAATTGCACTAGTGGTAAATATATTATTCAATAAATAAAAAATAATTTCGCATTGATTCAAATCATTCAATCATTGAATCTCGATTCTTTATCATGGAAATTATTTATGCACAATTTCATAATTAAACAATAATATGAATAATGTATTTATATCTCACGTATAACGTATGTTTGTTAGTTTGTGTTGTTAGAGATAAACTGATGGAAGAAGGTAACATTAATGGTTATATCTCTAACACTCCTCCCATAAACAAGAGCCTCTTTTTGGGTTTGTTTGATGCTCTATGTCCGAAAGATCGAGTTCAATCTTTGGTAAACCCTAAAAGTGAAAAAAAAAAATAGTTAGGAATAATTAGTGTTTGGTTTGAATTTTTATTTTTAGCGTTTTTATTTTTTATTTTTTGTTTTTTTTTTTTCATAAAATACTGAAAATAAAACCATCTACACTTGTTTAAGCAAACGAATGAATTAACCAATCGATTAAAGTTGGTTAATGACATTTCACAATTAAAATCCAAATAATAAGTGTAGAATACTCTGTGCTTTTTTCTCGTATAGAATGTGGAAGGAGTTCATGTAGTGTTTTTTAATGATGTATTATAATACAACCTTTGACCTTTCATTCTGTTCAGATAATTTAAGTCAAAAACGTCGGAAAAGAGCACAACAACATTGTTCATGATGCATTCTATTTTTATTACTTGTTATTACTACTACTATTTTGAAGTGTTGAATTTATATCTTTTTTGCTTTTAAAAGAGTTAGGAACATCTCAAGTCTAATAGCTTTTGACTTTAAACTACTAAACTTTTTTGGGTGAAAGACATTGCTTTTAGGATTATTGTCCTTTTAATATGTTTATGGCCACATGTTTTTTTTTTTTTTTAAACAATTGCTAAATAATGATTCCAACAATGAACAATTGTATGATCTAACTTCTAAGTGCTTCAAAACTGGCAATCAGACACATGAAAAGGACACGTGTTAAGGTTCCATTTGCAACTTATCTAACCTACTAGTCAAATCATTTTAGCATCATTCATAGAAAAGTTATCAAGTATACTAGAAATACCAGTGTTTCAGTTGTTTTAATGGTTGATTTTAATTAACATATATCGGTATATCAGTGATTTTTAACCGTTGATCTTAATTATATATATTATATATATTTTTTATAATTAAAATCAACGGTTAAAAATTACTGAAACACCGGTATGATCGTATGACGATACACTTGAAAATTTTTCTATATTATATATATTTTTTATAATCCAGATCAACGGTTAAAACAACTAAAACACGAGTATGGTATAACTGAAACTCTTTCTATAATATATGATATGATATTAGGATAACCATGATGATATGTAACACGCTATGATCCTTGTTCCTTAGGTTAAGGACCATACTATATGATTCTATGGGTCCAGCCAGCTTATAATATAGTTGGAATTAGGACACACCCTATGATGGCCCTTACTATGGCCAGCTTTTCTGGCTCTGATTATTTGACACGCTTCTCACACATACCAAAGTCAAACTCACAATTATTTTTTATTTTATTTATTATTACTCCTTTTAATCATCACTCATTTGTCTTGTTATTTATGTACTTGCATTTGCATTTCATTTTGTGCTGCCGTCTATAGTTTATGACACTCTCCTGAATCAATAACCTTTTAGAATTGTATATGATCAGTTTTGTTTTTTGTTATAGGATTTTCATGATTCCAAGATGATAGTAACATTGTAACAACTATCAACTTTTTATAAAGAACAAGGGTCTGGTTTGCATGCATTGCTTTTGAGGGTGGAACTTGGAACAAGTTTTGGTGAAATGCTTGGGATTATTATATCTTTCTTCAATTGGTGCTCCTTTAGTGCTTGATTGAATGCCTCTGTAAGAAACTAAACTTTCTTTTTTTGGCTTTACTATTTGTGTGGCCTAAACTTGGTACTTATTCAATTTTGATTTGAAAAAATCTGAATATTTAAGTGATTCAGATGTTGATATCTACTTTTGTTTAATCCCTTTGCTTCATTGCTCTTCAGGATTGAAACTTTGATTGAGAGAATTTGTCACTTGGAAATGAGAATGGTGTTTGGGAATACAAGATGTGTGAGGTGTGTATCTTCTTCTTTCATAATGAAAAATGTTTATATGCTCTTGAATTTTTTGTATAATAACTTCAAATGTTATAAATGAAAATAAGTTGATGTGAATGTTTCTGGAGGACGCATTAAATATGCTCGAGAAATTTGATGCTATGGAACTTGTATGATAATTTTCAACTCCAATAGCATGCTTCCATGAACTGAAACATAGTGATTTTAAACTCCAAAATTCTCACATTTTAGATTTCAAGATGATGCTGAACTAGCCAAAATCCCAACAGCTAATGGTGACAATGGAATTAAGCTACTTAGTTCCAATAAAGATCACAACAATAGAGAAGCAAGAAAAGCAAAGAAGTTCTTGAAAGCCAGAGTATTATCAAGAGTTTTCTCAGAAGACTATGAGAGAGTAAGAAGAAGGATTTTAGACCCAAGAGGACAAACCATTCACAGATGGAACAAGATTTTCTTGTTAGCATGTTTAGTTTCTTTGTTTGTGGACCCTCTATTCTTTTACTTGCCACTAGTTCAACATCAAGTGTGCATTGGTATTGGAACAACACTTGAAGTGATCCTCACTATTATCAGATCAATAGCAGATTTATTCTACATGATTCAGATCATCATGAGGTATCGCACGGCTTATGTTGCGCCTTCTTCGCGTGTTTTTGGTAGAGGAGAGCTTGTTATAGACCCTGCAAAGATAGCAGCTAGGTACTTCTTCAAAGGTTTCTGGCTAGACTTTGTTGCCGCGTTACCCCTTCCTCAAGTAAGTCACAGGAGATATTCATTTTTGTGTTCTCTCACTTAATCTATTAATTCGAATCTCTATAAATAGCTGAGTATATCCTTTCAGGTGCTGATCTGGATTGTGATCCCCAATCTTGGAGGCTCAACCATGGCGAATACGAAAAACGTCCTTCGATTCATCATCATTTTTCAATATATACCAAGGCTGTTTCTGATTTTTCCACTTTCATCCCAAATTGTAAAGGCTACTGGGGTTGTGACAGAGACAGCATGGGCTGGTGCTGCTTATAACCTTATGCTTTACATGCTGGCTAGCCATGTAAGTATATGAGAAACAAAATTGCTACATGCACACAAAATATCAGCCACGAAATCAGTTGTGTATAAATACATGTGTTGTTTCACTTTAATGTATTTTGTGTTTTAGCATGTATTCTATGCAAGTAACTGATTTGATAGCTAACTTTTTTGTGTACACATAGCATAACAGAATAACGGATAAAACAGAACAAAAGAGTATAATGTATGCATTTTTAGGAAACTAACTATGGATGCATTGCATTAAGAAAAATACATATATAAAGTTAACATTCAAACTTCACTAATGTTTTCCTATTTTTGGTTGAAGTTTTTTGGAGCTTGCTGGTACCTTCTATCAATTGAAAGACAAGAAGCATGCTGGAGGAGAGTCTGTGATATGAAAAATTCATCTTGTAAATATAGTTTCTTTGACTGCAACATGGTTAAAAATCCACTCAGGGACTCATGGTTTAAGGGAAGTAATGTCACAAAGTTATGTTCACCAGAAGCTCACTTTTATCCCTTTGGCATATATGGTGATGCAGTCACATCAAGAGTTACAACCTCACCATTCTTTAAGAAGTACTTCTATTGTCTTTGGTGGGGTCTCAGGAATTTGAGGTAAGGTGTCACAAATGTCCACCTTTAGCATTATGATTTTCTTCATGCTTATTATATCCTTATCAAATTAGTCTGTATTATATCATATTTAGTTACATTGATCCAAGAATGTATCAACAAAATTGATAAAATGAGGGAAATGTTTTACTCTTCTAAGTGTTTATGAGTGACTAATTGCATTTCTGATTGTTGGGAACAGTTCTTTAGGACAAAATCTACTCACTAGCACTTTTGTTGGAGAAATAATGTTTGCCATTCTGGTTGCAACCCTTGGATTGGTTCTTTTTGCATTACTCATTGGTAATATGCAGGTAATTAATATGGTGATTACTAATATGAAGATGCTTTTACTAGAAAATGGTAGTTGAAAATCGTTAAATAGTTTTACATATTGGCCTAAACTGCTTAATATAACACATATCCACCAATTCATATAACAGTTAAGAATTTTTTTTCTCAGTATAAAAATATAATTCTTTAAATTACTACAAGAAACATATTTCTTAATGTGTACTTGTTGCATTTTCCTTCATTCAACACTCACTGATGTAATTTTAGTTTTCAACATTGAATTGTAAGATAATATTTCACCAATCACCAGTCTATAAGTTAACTCTGTTCAATTGATATGTACTAACAAAATATAACTGAAATTCTGGTAGACATACCTTCAATCAACAACTGTGAGGCTAGAAGAGTGGAGGGTCAAAAGAACTGATACAGAACAATGGATGCATCACAGACAGCTTCCTCAAGAACTAAGACAATCCGTGCGCAAATACGATCAGTATAAATGGCTGGCGACTCGAGGAGTGGACGAAGAAGCCCTTCTCAAAGATCTTCCATTAGATCTTCGAAGAGACATCAAGCGCCACCTTTGTATCGAGCTGGTTCGACGAGTAAGTTAGTTACACTTTTAAACTTAATTGTTTGCAAGATAGTCCTCAATCCATGGAAAAGTTTTACACAAATGTCCAATCATATATTGCTACATTAGCAAAAACAATTGTACTATTCATATTCAGAGAGTTTGTCTAGAGAACAAAGTTTTAAGCACAATCAAATTATGTTGGACATATGAATGTTATGTTTTTTCATGCAAGAATCTCCTCTGTTCCTCTTAGAGCAACGAAAGCACTAAACTAAACACTTAACCATTGAATCATGATGAAAACAGGTTCCATTGTTTGAACAAATGGATGAGAGGATGCTAGATGCAATATGTGAAAGGCTAAAGCCTTCATTGTGCACAGAAAGCACATATCTTGTCCGAGAAGGCGATCCGGTCAACGAAATGCTCTTCATAATCAGAGGAAATCTTGATTCCTACACAACCAATGGCGGCCGGACCGGATTCTTCAACTGTGCCGGATCGGCCCTGGCGATTTCTGCGGCGAGGAACTCCTAACATGGGCCTTAGATCCAAAACCAAGTGTGATAATACTTCCTTGTTCCACAAGAACAGTTAAGGCCATATCAGAAGTTGAAGCATTTGCACTCATGGCAGAAGATTTGAAATTTGTTGCATCACAATTTAGAAGATTGCATAGCAAGCAACTTAGGCACAAATTCAGGATTCACTCACACCAATGGAGAACTTGGGCTGCATGTTTCATACAAGCTGCATGGAGAAGGTTCAAGAAGAGAAAAGAAGCTGCTGAATTGAGGGCAAGAGAGGAAAATGAGGCTGAAACACATGCAACAAGGAGCAATAGGAAGGGTATGGATGTAAATTCAGGTGCAGATTCTGAAGTAGTAAGCTCTTTGCAGAAGCCAGCTGAACCAGACTTTTCTGTTGATGAGTGATGATGAATCTTTGTTACAAGTCTCTTCATCATTGTGTAATTATTTTAATTATTTATTTATTCATAATTTTTTTTCTTTTTTTTTTGTTGCTTTTATTGGTCCTTGTTGGGCTGGTTGTGTAGCCCGTTTAGTATATAAAAAAAAATTGGTCTCAAATATAAATGCATAACAAAAATTGTATGGTCCCTCCAAAATAGAACAGGTCATGGAGGTTTTGAAAAACCTATGTAAGAATCTTGTAGTGATTGTAGGCAAGTATTAATTCTTTAATAAAAAAAATTCTAGCACAATATAAATGAGCATTTTAAAAAGATCGACAATTTCAGAGACAAGGAAACAAATTTGGACCCCAAATTAAAGGTTGAATGAAGTCATTAGGTTATTCCCACAATAATTTACAGCTCTCATTAACCTGCCCTAGATATGCACATAACTTTCCCATGCAAATAATGTGATTAATTAATTAGCTTTGGACCTTTTTAACTTTCAATCAACTCTTTATGTAAAAAATAAATAAAATAAAAAGAAGAAAATAATTAACCTTTTCATGATTGTAACTTTTAGATTTTTGCATGTTATTGCCATTATTAATCACCTTGTATAATCATATGGAGTAGTATAAAGAAAATTTCCTTGGTAATATACTATATGTAGTAATAGAGATTATATATATATAGGTATAGCGTTTGAATCAATAGAGAACCTTTTTTTTTTGTATCTATATGAATCGATATTATTACATTCTAATTCCTTCTCAATACCTCTTAAGAAAAATCCCAAATTGAATCTCAAATTAACGGATTAGTGTGAGCTTCATTATTTTGTGGTCGATATCCATGCAATATCTCACAATCTAATGATACTTTTGTTTACTTTTTAATTAGTATTTTAAAAAGACTCATTCTATCAAATTATCTTAATTAAAGTGTTTATATATGTGCTTAAGATGTATGTACAATGAGCATTTCTCATATTAATTGTATCAAAAATTTATTAGCTATTATGTATTTATATATAAAAATATGTATTGTTTAATTTATTTTATGTATTTTATATTCTAATATATCTTTTATATTAATGGCTAATTTTATGTAATTATATACAAAATCCTTATAGTGGCTTGTTTAACCTTAATTGTTGAAGTAGAGAAGCATTAAGAATTGACCAATATACTATTGGTAAGTTTGTATTAAGATTGCATATTAGTCATGTTGGACCAAATTATTTATGCCATTTTGTTTTAATAATTTTGGTTTTATTTTGCATAATTTGCCAAATAGGTCTCTAAAAAATTTTTCATCGAATGTTTTTGTCTTTGAAAATTTTTTATTATATTAAAATTTTGAACTTTATAAAAGTAAGACATATAAGTTTATTAGACATGTTATTTTTATTTGGACAACTAATCTTTAAAAATGTGATGAAAAAATTTATATGTCTTACTTTTTCAAAGTTAAAAGATATCAACATAATAAAATTTTTTGAGAACAAAAAAATTTGATACAAAATTTTTTAAGAACCTATTTAAATATATATTTTTTGAAAAAAATATTGCATAAAAAATATATAATTATTTATGTATTTCTATCTAGTTATTAACTTAAATTTTTGGTCAAGTAATTTTTTGACAAATATCTATCTCGTCCTCTCATTACATGAGAACCTTTTTCTGAAGTATGATTGCAAATAAGTTTTTTTTTTTCTTTAATTTCTTTTTGTTTGCTCATGCATGATAATGAAATATAATTATTTCTTTTCAGAATAGCAAGAATTTTTTTTTTTTTTTGGTAGATGGGTAGCAAGGATTCTGCTCTGTCAAAAAATCATTTATCCAAATATTTATGGTGAAAACTTAGGTGAAGTCGAATTCACATGAAGTTGATACCTGAGAGCCGTTAAATAATTTGACTGATTTGATTAAATTTTCATCCAATGACTCTCAGATATCAACTTTACGTGAAGTCGACTTCACCTGAGTTTTCACCTTTAAACAATTAGACAAAAAAACACATAAATTATTATATTTAACCGTGTAGAATCAATGATATATATATTAATAAAAATCTATTACATAAACTATTGTGAGAAGCTGCATTACGTACTCTATATATAGTCTTACAATTCAAATGATGTAAACCTAATCAAAAAGACATCCCATGATATAAAAAGAAAACACAAAAGAAAAATATATAATAAATCAAACATCTCATATTTTAGTATCTAATTAAAATGCAATGCTATCGTCATCATGACACTAAAAATTAAAACTTTCAAGTAGTTGAAGATTTTTTGGGCTATGATAACTTGTTCGCATGCATCATTTTCAACTTTCGGGCATTAATAATCCACACAAAACTAGGTTTATTCGTCCAAAAACTACATCCAAAAAAAGAAAATCGATGTTAATAATTATGATGATAATCATATATATCCGCATAACAGCATGTGAAAGTGTACATCAAAGTCCTTTATAATCGTCCAAGGACGGTGTGGTGATTTGTCACATTTCATCATATATTAATTAGAACATATACATATATATATATTCAATTCTAACTATGGTTTATATAAAGAGAAAGCTTTATTTATTTTAACCGACATCGCTTATTATTAGTTATTGGAACATATACATATCAATAATAGAGTAATGTTGCTTTATGATTTAATTAGTGCATTCATTATGCAGGGTTATGATTAGTCATGGGGTTTAGTTTGAATGAAATTAACAATAGTCAAATCATAAAGTGTATTTATTAATTTGCTTTTCATTTGACAAAGCAAAATTAAAGGAGGGATAATGTGGCACGCATATCATCATGCATGTATTTGTTTTCTTTAGTAAAAACCTGCCGATTTTTATAAAATATAAAATATTTTTTAAATAAATCATAATAATATTTTAATATTTTATTAATATTAAAATATAAATTAATTTTTTAATTATTTTTTAATATTTTATTTTAATTATATACATTTTTTAAAATATTTTTTATTTTAATAAATATTAAAAATAATTCTTACTAATACATAATGATATTTAAGTATGTTTAAATCTGTTTAAAAAAAATTTTTTATTTTTTATTAAGATATAATTTAGTACAATAAATATGCATATCAGATAAATATCAACAAATATTATATTTAAAATATGTCTCACATATAGATACAGTAATTCAACGGAATATTCGTATTATGGAGAGAAAGAATGAGTGGAATGGAAGGGGAATATTTTGGTGAAGTTGGAAAGAATATGCAAATATTATTGGAGACAAAGAAAGCAGAAGGAAAAGGAAGTTTTGTTAGGACCCAAGAAGAAGATAGAAAGAAGCCCCCATGAATTGCGTGTTCATCTTTGCTTCTCCTTGCTCAAAAATTAAACTCCATGTTTTGGACCATGGAATCTTTGCTTTTATGTTGAAATTGCAGAAAGGGACTTAAGCCAAGCAAAATTAAACATCAAATTATTATATTATGTGACACACATTTACATTCCTTAATAACAGGACAAATGGAAAGTCGGTGGCTCAGGTTTAATTTCCTAGAAGCTCACAACCACAACTGCAGTTTAATCCAATTGTTTAAATTTATTATTATTATTATTATTGATAATCAGAATTTTGATTTGTATTAACTTTAGGTTTTATCTTTGTTATCCTCTTAGTTACTATTATCATTATTTTTAATTGAGATTATAACTAATTTATTTATATGTTAACGAATTATAGCTTAAATAGCATAGTCTCTCCATATTCACTTAAAACATCACGAGTTCGAATCTCTTTATCTTCGGTAATAAAAAAAAAACCTAATTTATTTAAACCTATAATAATAGACCTGGCTTAGGCAAATAATCAGTTTATTACTCGTATGTTAAAACAAGTATTATAAATTTAAATTACTATAATAAAACTTATTAATTACTATAATAAAAAAATCTATGATATATCAAATATATATTTTTATACATAATAGTTAATTTTTAATTAATATACACATAATTAATTAAAAATTATATGTTTGCATTTATATAAAAAATAAATAATGTTGCTATTCAAATAGATTTATTCACGTTTGAGCAAAATTACTTAAATATTTTTTTAACAAAAACAAAAGTTTTGGCTTAATTATTTATTAGTACAAGGGTAATATGGAGTAATCGGATTTTACAAATTAAAAGGTGTGCACTTAATGGATGGATGGAAATGATGATGTGTATAGTACTATAGTAATAAACACACTCCCAAAAAATAGATCCTGGCTTTTTGTTCTGCGGATATTTTTGTCTCTGACTATTGAAAAATATTTTTAAGTTCCTGACTTTTACAAAATTTGGACAGAACAGTTCATGACGGGGGTATTCGGACGGATCAGTCTCTGACGGAGGCATTTAGACAGAGGGACTGATCCATCCAAATTTTGTGAAGGTCAGAGACTTAAAAGTATTTTTCAATAATCATGGACAAAAATGTCCGCGAGATAAAAAATTAAGGATCTATTTATCATTTTCTCTAAAAAAAAAACTACTCTCATCAAAAGGACATATCTCAGAACTTATTGGATGTGTAGGCAAATGGTAAAGAAAGCAATAACATATATACTTTTGTGATTGTAATAGGAAAAGGAAATAGTGGAAGCTTTTTAATTTTTATACGCAAAAATTAATGAAAAAAGCATAAACAAATAAATAAAGATGAGTGGTAACAATCAGTATATGAAAGGAAGCTGCTAGGAATGTAGTCATATTGGTGTTCAATTCATTGCATGCTAATTATTATTACTATTATTTATTTTGCACAATGAATTTATTTGGATGGCTTCCTCTTGCTCTTTGATGGCGATAATTTAGAAGTATAGTTGTCATTATTTTAGTATTAAAATTAATAAATTATCTATTTTACTACAACAGTAGCGACAGTTTCTAGTGATTTATTCTTGATTTTGCGACTTATTAGAACTGTTATACTTTTATTAATACGATATATATATATATATATATGAGATTTTTTTTATATGATGATCTTATATGTATAGAACTAAATATTTATGTAAAAATTTTAGGGTCAGATATGCCAACTAAATCCAAAAGTATTTAATAAGTTGATAATTTTTTTATAAGTGGATGATTATTATCTAAGCTAAGTAGGATTCCCACTATTTAGTTGTGTAACTCAATTATTTATGAGAAAGAATAAACTTTTTTTTAAACAACCTAAACAATAGGTTTAGAAAAAAAATAATTTTAATTTTAAAAATCAAAATTTGAATTAATTAGGTTTAATCATAACTTTGAATCATTTTTTTTTGTTGCAACTGCTCTCTCGTAATTCTGTGCCATCGCTGCTACTGTATTGCGACCCCAATTCCTATAGCTGCTGTCTTATTACTTGTTTTTTATCAACTAAGTTGGATATTCATTTTACTATGTATGCATATGATTCTTTTTATTCTAAAGTGGATGTCTATATATTTAGGTATACCATTGGTATTTTACTTGATCTTGTATGCACATATTTCGCAGGATGTTCATTTTACTATGTATGTGGATAGTTCTTTTCACTAAGATGTGGATGTTTATTTAGGTCATACCATTTAGGTAAACAAAGCAAAGTGGCAAAGACATGACACAGCAGCATGAAAACAAGGGCAGAAGTGCAGCGTTAGAGCAACGGCAGAACAAGGCCTTTGATTCAATGACGGTGCGACATCACTTCGTGGGCTTCGAAATGGGCAGAGCAGCACTGTATAAAGGATTGGAAGAAGACGCGACTACGCAGCGATAACACAGCGGCAGTGGTGCAGCGTTCGAACAACGGAAAAACTGCAATTCTCCTCGACTGATTAGTGAAAAGAGCAGCGACGCGTAATGATTAAGGATGAAATGCTACAGCGCATTGTTGACAAGGGGATAGTGATGCAGCGTCAGGATGAGGACGGAATAGCAATTCTCCTCACGGAGTTAGTGATGGCGGGTGAGGACGGTGATGGGAAGCTTCGTTGCCGACGACAATGACTACATGCTAAAATAGGGTCGATGGGATAGCTGCAATGAAAAAAGATTTAGGTTAAAAGGGGATAAAATTAGGTAAAAAAAATAAAAAATAAAAATAAAATTAAATATTTAATAGATCCAAAATACAACCCATTATTCACATTTTTCATTATCTACCTAACAAAACTCATTATTTATTTATAATTGCAAGTAGATGATGAAACTCCAACAAACATGGCAAAGAGCAACGAAGTGGCCGGTAATAATACTCCTTCCCCCCGCCTAAGAAACTTTAGGTGTATATACATATAGATAAACATAAAAATATATATATTATTATTTATGCAATCCATCATATTTGACTAATGATTTCTGTACCAACATCAAGCTTGGGTAGTTTTTGTTGCTTTATAGTCAATTAATAATTAATTTTAGTTTGATGATGATGATGAGAAGTATATTTAAGAAACCTAGAACATTAAACTACGACCACTTTTCATTCAATGGACATGTTTATTTAATAAAAAAATGTTGTGATGCTTTCCCCCAACAAAGGATAAAGGTGAGATTTGATAGCTATTTGTCTACCCAACATATATATAATGCCAAACATCTTATCTCATCAGAGATGGCCACCATTATTAATCTCATCATTTCAGTCATTTCTAATTGATTTAATATAGTTTGACTGGTTTCTTACAAAGATAAGAAATTATGTACATTCTAATAGTAAGAAGCTTCTTTTGTTTTATTTCCATCAAGAGCACATGCCATATATCAGTATGGTGTTTTTAAAAAAAAATATATATTTTTTGTCCTTAAAATTTGACAAAAATAAAATATCCTTAAATTTTATTTTATTTTAATTTTTTATTTGTATCAAATATACCACTGACGGCTAATTTTTCAAAAAAATTAAGACCGATTCAATAACAATTTCATAAGAACAACCCTCAACACAAGCAAATCAAGCATAATTTTCATACATTATTATTAGATTGGTTTTAAATTTTTTGAAAATTTAACCGTCGATGGTATATTTTCTACAAATCGAAAACTTTTGGGACAAAGTTGAAATAAAATAAAATTTAAGGATATTTTTGAAATTTTTATCAAACTTTAAGGACAAAAAGTATACTTTATCCTTAAAAAAACTATATATCTATAAATATATAATTAAGTTGATGAGATATAAAAAAAAATTATCTATCCAAATAAAAATATTGTCTTCTCACAATAAATTCTTAATTCATTTCAAGAAAAATGCTAATTAAGAGGTCAATATTTGTTATCAATGTTAGCTAATATTTTGGATCAACTTTATTTTTATATTATTATAATTTAAAAATTAAAATTTAAAATTTAAAATTTAATATAAAAAAATTATTTTTTATTTAAGTATTAACCAAAAATAATAAATTTTATTGGTCATATATATAACATTGCTCTATTTTAGACTTAAAAATAACTATTCGGATACAGTTTACTACATTGTTTTTTAGAATATAGTTTATTTTTATATATGGGAAAATTCTCTTAAAAAATACATATATGAAGGAACATTATAATTAATTAATAATCTAAAAAATTTTACAAGAATATTATATTAAAATTGTTTAAATTAATTGTTATATTCTTGTGATTGCTGGACCAAACATTATTTAATTATAAATATGGGAAATGCTATCTTATATAAAAAATTATTAATATATGCGGTAAATATTCAATAAATAAAGATAAATAAATTAAAGAACACTAGGATAATGAGGCCATCACCCTTTTTGCCTTTCAACACCCATAACATTTTTGTTTCTCTCAATTAATTTTGAAACAAACCAATTTTAGGCCAAGGTCTATTACTTTTATTGGTGTTAGGGATGGTCCCATACGTGCAATAAAGACTATAGGAATGTGACCACAACCCATAATTTTCTCACAAAAATGATTGCTGGATGAGAGAAGTTAACTAAGGTCCACTTGGAAATGGATCCTTTCCAGTTTTTTCAACACTTGACAAAATATAGTGCAATCTTTCACCTTTGATTTTAATAGTGGGACCAGAAATAAATAAGAGAAAGAATGTGGTAAATGGTTAGATTAAACACTTAACACCATCCAGTTTTTTATTCACTGGAGAGGATCCACTCCCGGTCCAGTTTGGATAACCAACTTAATTAAGTTCTTTTTGATAAAATAACTTAAATAATAAATGAGTCTGTTAAAAGTAATTTATAAATAAGTTATTTTGTGTTTGAATTTTTAACTCTAAAAGTGCTTATTTTATAAAAATGTGATGAAAAGTAGAAGTATTATGAGAGAAGGCATTTTTTTTAACTTCTCTATAAGCTCCAAAATAGCTTCTTAGAAAGTTGCAATTTGGTTTTGAAAATTGCACCAGACATTAATACTACTACTTTTCATAAGTCAAAAGTTAAAAAAAGTTACTTCTAAAGTTTCCCAAACGGACCCTAAGTCTTATCATAAAATAGCTTCTTTTTGTAGAAAATTTTTCAAGTGTACTAGTACATTTATGTTTCAGTAATTTTTAATTATTGATCTTAATTATAAAAAAAAAATACTAATGTATCGATATACTTAAAAATTTTTCTCTTTTATAATTAAAGTATGATTGTGATGAATAGTTTTTTTTCTTTTTTTTTTCTTTTTAATTTGTATTATATATATTAATTTTTTTTACAATAATAAATATCAAACTCTAAACTTTTAATAGTAAAAACTCTTATATCATATTATAAAATTTTGTTATCCAAAAAAGTTAAATTTATAAAACAAGACCCATAATGGATTATATATATTCCCCGCATCTAATAAAAAACATCACTCTTCATTGATCAATATACTAACACATGTATTTAATTTTACCCAAGTTTTTCATATTTGTATATTATTAATTACTATTAATTTAGAGTAGCTAGCTAGGGATCTTGATTCATTTTCAGCTAAACATATAAGACAAGAGGAAATTAGGGTTCTTTCATATCGAAATGAACAACAAATAAAGATATCAATGGTAGGAATGCATGATGAGTAAATTAAAAAAATGATCAGGGCAGATTTTATAGGCTTTGAAAAATAAAATTTTTAATCAAGGTACTCTTTTTAAATTTTTAAATTTATCTAAAAAAATTTAAATTAATAAATAAAAATACACGAATCTAACCCTTTTTTTATTTATTGTTTTTGATGCAGGGGTCTTTAATAGGGATGAGTATGGATCGGTTTGATTCAGGTTTATAGTAAAATTAGAACCGAATTGATCAAAATATAATTGGTTCGGTTTGGTTCGGATTTGTATTTTTTTGTATATGTACCCGAACCAAACCAAACCGATTAAGAACGGATTGGTTCAGTTCGGATAATTGGATACCCGATGACTTTGAAATTCATAAAAAAAAAAACAAATTTTTATCTTAAAAATTCAATAAGTACAATAAATATGTAACAATAGAAATAATCCAAACATGTTAAATATCAAATATATTAAAAATTAAACTCATTAAAATCCAAACATATTAATAGTGAATAATCATTGTCTAATGAAAAATCATATATATTTTTTAGTTTTTTATTTAATTAATATATGATCGGATTCGCGGATTGATTCAGATTCTACATTTCCAGAACCGATATTTGAACCAATCACTAACAAAGACTATCAATTTGATTCAGGTTGGACTCAATTACCCGTTGATTTCAGAATCAATTTAATTAATTCAGTTCAAATTCAGACGGATAATTAAATACCCACTATCCGTTCTCACCCCTAGCTCTTTAAGAGAGTCGGAGAGGAAGAATGATTGGATTTGGTGAGTGGACATGTTTTGTTGGATATCAAAAATGAATCCAATGTGATAAAGTTGGACATGTTTTGTTTGAAAGTCAACCCATATGATATGAAGATTCCAACACTACTCACACACAATAATAGAAATGGCAGAGTCAAAGCAAGAACCATGTGCTTTCATTTGCTAAAGGGTTTCCTTCATGATGAGATTATTAATTGCTAATACATATATTGGTCCATTATTACTTTTTAATTACAATGATGCATAATCAAAATAAAATTAATTATATTTATGAACAGTTCTGTAAATATATATTTGATAAATTAAAAAAAATGTTTTTACTTTGCATAATAGAATAATTTTGTTCATATACATTTTTTTTAAAGTACATTTTTCTCTCAACCTGAATTTAGATTTCAACAAAAAGAAAAAAAAAATGGGTTCCACGAGATCATCACAAAAATTCTTTATATTATTATACCCTATGTTGGAAATTCTAAGTTTAATTATTCTTTTAGTCTTTATAGTTTTATCAAATTTGTAATTAGATTTTTATATTTTTTTAGTTAAATTTTTATATTATTTTTAATTTTGTAATTAACAGAATATTTTTTTAAAAAATATGTAATCAAATATTTAATTAAGTTTTTAATTATGAATACATTCAATTTGTGAAAAAATATTCAATTAATTTTAATATTATTTATACTAAAAAAATTTAATTACAAAATTAAAAACAATATAAAAATCTAATTTAAAAATATAAAAAATTAATTATAAATTTAATAAAATTATAGTAATCAATGTAATAATTAAACCCAAATTCTAGTAGGTCCAAATTTGTAAGACTTTCAACTAGTTTTTGTATGTAGTCTTAATTACTAGTATTGAAAACCATATTAACAGTTTAAAATAACTGCAATAAGAGAAAAGGAATAATTTTAAATAAGAAAGCAGGTCCCAACTCTATGACGATCAATGTATATTATATGTCTGAATTCCTATGTGGGTGTCAAAAAGGACTATATAGTATATATTGTATATTATGGTTAAGTACGATTTTTGTCTCTAATGTAGGGATTGAAAATTTATTTCGTTTTTAATTTTTTTCGTTAGAAAATGATTTCAAAGGTTTCAGTTTATTTAAAAATCGTCTTTCGAATGAAAATATTTTTCCCCCATCTTTTTCAAAATGCAAAAACAGAAGCAGAATACAAAAGTAGAAAACAAAAACAATGAAACAACAACAATGAAATAACAATAACTAGAAGAACAACACCAACAACAACAATGGATAATGAAATCAAAGCAACAACAAAAGCAAAACCAAAAACAAAAACAAAAACAAAAAATTAAAGAAAAAAGAGCTGCGGCAGTGGTGAAAGTAGAAGGGGCTACGACGATAAACTGCGAATCGCGAGAGGAGGAGAGATGTGGTGGTAGTGGCGGATCGCGTGGAAAAGACTGCGGCAGTGGTGGCGACGCTGCAAATTATGACGAAAACGGCGACAAAGCAGCAACGACGGCGGCGGCGCTACCTTCCCCCCGACTCTCTTTCCCCCGCTCTTTTTCACCCTCCCCCTTCTCTTTCTTTTCCCTTCCTGGTTTCCTTTCTTTCTTTTTTCTTTTTTATTTTATTTTATAATTTTTTTAGTTAGGAATAATTTGTAATAAAAATAAAAAATTTTATAAAAAGAATAATTTTAAAACAAACTAAAATATTCGGGACCATTTTGTAGCGAAAAAAAAAAAAGATAAAAAACAAAATAAATTTTTGACATTTACGTTAGGAACTAAAATCGTATTTAACCCTATATATTACTACACCTAAAATCTCAGATTTTACGCTTACCGTTTTAGTGTGTTCTAGTTACTTTCTTTACCTTCTAAAAAGATATTCATAATTTAATTCATAGAACAACAATAAAAGGACAAAATGTTTGGGTGCGTGTATATGTTACTATGTTCTCACTTGATTGAGATTATTAGCTTGATAAGAAATTTGCTTTTGGATAATCTCAACTCTATTCTTGTTGAATTTCATTTATAATTAACGTATTGATTTAAGTATCTAAATAATAATAATCAATAATAAAATTGAAGTTTTACACTAGTATTAGAGATATGATTATATTCAATATTTCTTTTTTATCGATTTAAATTTGTTTTAAAATAATATCATAATATAATATTAAAATTCTTATGACTTCATAAGATAAATAAAAAGAAAAAAAATTACACAAATTTACACAAATACAGAACAAACTTGAATCCACTATAATCTTTCAATTTATTAAACATATAATAAAAAATAAACTAATAAATATGTAGAGAGAGAGAGAGAGAGAGAGAGAGAGAGAGAGAGAGATCACAGGACAGCATTCATGTTTGTGTTCCCAATTCAACAAAAACGCATAATAATGATGTTATTGTCATCTTGAAATACATAGGACCACGGAAACTAGTGCCTTTTTTATTTAAATTGTATTAATTTCTTTTTATGGTATAGGGGACCATAGTCCATAGGTAAAGTAAAAAACAAACACACGTTTATGTATGGATCAAATGCTTCTTCTCTTTCTCTTCTCTCTACACACAACCCTATTCTGGTCATGATGATGTGATTAACATATAATTAATATGGTTTATCTTATGTTATGTTATGTTCCACAATAGGATACACCCCTTATTACATACCCTTCTTACATATATAGCCTCATCATATGAAATGAAACACTACTACTACTACTACTACTTCAACATATATAGTATATATATTATAATATATGCAAAGTAAGAAGGCAAGAGAATCAAGTGTGAGATGATGAAGAGAGAAGAAAAAGAAGAACAAGAACAACAACTAGAAGAAGAAGAAGAAGAAGAAGAAGAATCAAGGTTCAAGAGGGTATGTGTGTTTTGTGGTAGTAGCCCTGGGAACAAGAGTAGCTATAAGGATGCTGCTATTGACCTTGGCAAAGAACTGGTAATTAATTAAATTAATTAAATAAATTTTATTATTATTATTATTGTATTATATTTATATTGTAATAAAATATAAGAAAATTTTCAAGTGTATCGAGGAACACCGGTATTCCAATTATTTTAACCATTAATTTTAATTAATATATATTATATATATTTTTCATAATTCGGATAAATCAACGGTTAAAACACAGTATTCTCGGTATACTTGAAATTCTTTCTAAAATATAATATACTCTTTTCTTTTGATGTCTTCTTTTCTTGGGAATTGAGTATTTACATGCAATATTTCAGAAGTGTCAAATTGAATTCCCTTTTAATTATGTTTTTATATATTCTTTTTATATTTTTTTTTGTATTCTTGGTTTGGTTCAACCTTTTCTTGGTGTCCGTTGATAAGTTTCTTCGTTCCTTCATCCATCATTTTTCATCCACATTTCATCTACATAATATTTCATGTTAATGTTATGAACCTATGTATTTTAAAAAATTTTAAGTTGATAAGAAAAAGTATATATTAAAATATAATTGTGTATAATTTTTTTTTAGTTTATTTTACATGAATATCGTATCACGAAACTACTCATTTTAATTAAAAGTTTAATTTAATAAAAATAAAAAACATGTAAATAATTATATCACGAAACTACTCATCATGTGTTTCACACCTTCATAAAATTATAGTATAGTGTAGTTGGTGATAGAGGAGAATATATAAAGTGTGAAAGGCTATTATAATATAGTTAATATATTGTTATATACATATATAAATATTAATTATTCACCAGCTTTCTGGGTTCTGTTTGGTTATCTTAAAAAAGGTGTCAAGAAATATTGATTTGGTTTATGGAGGAGGCAGCATTGGCTTGATGGGATTGGTTTCTCAGGCTGTTTATGATGGAGGTCGCCATGTTATTGGGTAAGAATTATTTCTTTATTTTTTTTTTTAATTTATTATAAATTTGCATTAGGATTATGTATATATATGTTGAATATATGTTGTTATAATAATATGAATTAATTTTTTTTTTTTGTCATGATATTGTCTTCTGCAGAGTTATTCCCAAGACACTCATGCCAAGAGAGGTAATGTTAAAGATTGTTTTGGATTCATATTTCATCAAATCATCATTGCAAGTAAAAAAATATAAAAAAAAAAAAAAAATAAAGTATATTTTTTATCTCTGAAATTTGATAAAAATTTTAAAAATGCCTCTAAGTTTTATTTTGTTTCAATTTTGTCCCAAAAATTTTCGATTTGTATCAAATATATTATCGACGGCTAAATTTTCAAAAAATTTAAAACCAATATAAACTTTTGGAACAAAATTAACACAAAATAAAACTTAAAAATATTTTTTAAATTTTTGTCAAACTTTAGAAACAAAAACTCAAGAAGTATAATTTACCTTAAAAAGAAAACAAACAAACCAAAGAGACAGAGAGAACTATCTCACTTATTTCACTTTTCCTTCCTCTACCACAATATTAATTTTTTATTATTATTTTCCCAACCATGCTGGTTCCTCTTTTCAATTCCAACCTCACTTTTGTTATCCCTGTTTGTCTATGGATTTTGCACTTTGTCCCTCTTATCTAGTTTTTTTTTTTTCCCATGTATTTTCAAGTAGGATTTTGGTGTAAGATTGTAAAATAGGTTAAACAAGTATAATTACTTATGTCATTCATCTAATAAAATTAAAATTAAAATTTTAAGTTATTTTATTAAAATTAATTTAAATTATAATAATTTGACTAATAAAAAAATAATGAGTTATGTATTGTTTATTTTTTTAATTTAGTATTAATTGTATTAATTCTAAAATAGTTATTAACCAATTTTAGTAATCTATTTTTTTCAATAAATCAGACATATATATTGAATATGACCATAAATAATTTAATAATACTTAAATCTTATAGTATAATACATCGGACTGATCATAAACGAATTAAACCTAAATATTAAAACCTACAGAAAAAAATAAATAAATTAACCCGTATAATCTATAAATTTAGACAAATCAGACTAGCTTATTTGATAATCCTAGATTAGTATTTAATTTATAGCATTTTATTTCACATTTTAAAGGACCTCTTTATGCTTTATAGACTTAACAATCAATACACCTGGCAATCTGGGGTCATTTCCCTTCTGAACAATTTTGGCCCTTCTTCCCATCTTCCATATACCCTTCTTTAGATTCTCTTTTATGCCTATGCCTTGTTTTATTTGATCCACCATATCCTTATCATCATCCATATAATATTCATCGATAAATGTTTTTTTTAATGTGAAAATATTAATATAGATAAAATAAAAATGTTATATATTTCAATTATAATTTAGTGTTTATGTACCTCTATAGTTGCCGTGTCTGCGTGTTGGACACATTTCGAACACGGCACTCACCGACACTCGTCCGACACGTGTGTCTGCTGTGTTCAAACCGTGTCTCAATAAAAAATAAAAATTCTTCTCTGAACACATTTGGACACACCTAAATACCATTACGTGTCAGCGTGTCCAGTCTTATTCTTAATATATATTCTTAAAATAAAGTTACATATAGTATATATTATTATTTATTAAAATAAAAAATATTTTAAATACTTGATATAATTAAAATAAGATATTAAAAATAATTTAAAAAATTAATTTATATTTTAATATCAATAAAATATTAAAATATCATTACGGTTTATCTAAAAAATACTTTATATTTAATATGTATACGTGTCCTCGTATCATGTAAGATTTTAAAATTCGCGTGTCGACGTGTCCCGTGTCGTGTCGTGTCCCGTATCCGTGTCAGTGTCCGTGTATCATAGGTAATAAAACAATTACCAATTGGGGTTTTCTTGTTCTTTTATTTCTTTTCCCAAGAAAAAACAATGATTTTGTTGTTATGTATATGATTTCCAATTGAACCCACTTTCTGGACCACTCATCATTACTCATCCACCATTCCTATCCATGCATTCTTGCAAATGCTCATTCTCACACATGCCACAAATTCTTGGTACAATCATCCAAAAAAAGAAAAAATACAAAAGAAAAGTTGTGTTATAGGTTGCATTCATAATATATATGACATCTCATCCATTTAATTTAGGGTAAATTACATCATATATATATACATTAGTTTTCTAAATTTTATGTTACATGATGATATTTGTTATGTATAAGTTTGAATAAATAATTAAATTAGTGAACATAAATTTTAGATTTATTATTTCTTAATTTTTAAATATATGAAATTTTATTGATTAAATTTTCAAAAATTTGTTTTATTGTTGGATTTCGTTAAAGAAAAAAAGGTAAATTTAACAAAACAAAATATAAATTTATTTATCTTATTCAATTATATTCTTCGGTATTACCATCACATAATAAATAGATCGGGTAAAGTATTAAATTAGTCTCCTACGTTTGGACATAATCCTGTTTTGGTCCTTAAAGTTTAAAGTGTACTATTTGAATCCAAAAAAGTTTTATTTAGCTTCAATGTAGTTCCACCGTGAGGTCAAAGTTAAATAATTAACGAAATGTCCTACATAACAGCAGTACAAGAACAAAATCGATAATATGGGGAATAAGTAAAAGTTCCAGAGGCACAAAATCAATCGTGGATGTATCAATACTTTTATTTATCATTTTTTATAATTTAAATGAAATATTTTCTATAAAACTAAAGAGAATAATAAATAAATGTATTGATGCATCCACAGTTGATTTTATGCTTCTGAAGCTTGTATTTATTCTCCAGATTATCGACCTTGTTCTTGTACTGCTGTCATGTAGGACATTTAGTTAATTATTTAACTTTGACCTCACGATGAGATTAAATTAAAACTAAATGAAACTTTTTTAAATTCAAATAGGACACTTTAAATCTTAAAGGACTAATTTAGTACTTTACCCTAAATAAATCTATTATTTACTACAATAATCTCATTATTAGATTCCTATCCTATCCTACCTTAATTATTTATGAGTTAATTATTAATTTATTTTTATTACTATCTTAGTAATAAGACCAGTCGAATTCTTATATTTTATAAAATACAATATTAACATATACTAGATACCATATAAATACGATGCTGAAGTCAGAGAATATTTGTATAATGTAGCCTTTTATTTCTCCAACGTGATAAAAAGCTCTTTCCAAATATTTTAGTAATAATTTGGGTTCACTTAGTTGATATATTTTTTTCTCCCTCAAGATTACTGGAGAGACAGTGGGGGAAGTAAAAGCAGTGGCAGGCATGCATCAAAGAAAGGCAGAGATGGCTAAGCATTCTGATGCCTTCATTGCTTTACCAGGTTGGTACGAATTCGGATATCGAATGATCAATTTACTCGTTCGTTTAAATAAATATCAAAAGTTAAAATTTTATTTTATATATATATAATATATTGATTAATAATAAAGCCTTAAATGAAATTTGTAGATATATGTTAAGAAAAAAATATGACATTCAAGATTATATATTATTTATTTATTTATTTATTGGGCAAAAATTGAAATATCATCCAGTTATACTATATCATGACGTAAATTAAATAAAAGGAAAATGGGCCATGTCCCTCTTATACAGGCCCAAGTTAAGAAAAAACTAGGGCCCAAGTTAAGAAAAAAATTAGGGCCCAAGTTTTCCACTTTTTTGTTGTATTAAACCACCAACTTCAAAAAAAAAAAAACCCACCAACTTCAAACTCGAATTTTATATTTGTTTTTATGTGCATGAAGGTGGCTATGGAACTCTTGAGGAGCTTCTTGAGGTCATAACCTGGGCTCAGCTTGGAATCCATGACAAACCAGTAAGAACTAAATTGAAACTTTTAAATTCAAGAATTATTGTACTTGTTTAATGTATCCCTAGCTTATTATTCTTATTTATATATTACTTGTTTTATTGAGGAAAAATATAATAATTTTTGTAACATTATTTAATTATTGCAAGGTGGGGTTGCTGAATGTAGATGGATACTACAATTCGTTATTGTCTTTCATTGACAAAGCTGTGGAAGAAGGCTTCATTAGCCCCAAAGCTCGCCACATAATCGTATCTGCCCCTTCACCAAAAGAGCTTGTCAAAAAGATGGAGGTTAGTTATATAGTAATATATAATATAAATTGTCTTCGAGCAAATTATTTGTCATAAAAACTTAAATTAATATAAAAAAATATATAAATAATTATATTTTTAACATGTTTTTTTTATAGAAGATTCTTTTTGTTTTACGTATATTTTGTATAGAATTCTTTCTTTTGTTATTTATCTTATACTGAAATTTCTTTCTTTTGGAAATATATATAACAACGTCAAATTCTAAACCTTTAAATAAAAAAAATTTGGATATCATTTCATAAAATTTATTAAATTACTAAATCTAAAAGTTTAAGTCGATAAAAAGAAATACACAAATAGTTATATATATATATATAAAATTAAAAATTCATTTTTTTTTTGCAAAATAGAATCTTGTAGATTTCTACATAATACATGCATGATTGGCTTCAATTAACTAGAAATTAATATATAAGATTTGGTGACATGATGGTCGTAATTGTAGGAATATTCCCCACAACATGAAAGAGTTGCATCTAAGTTAAGCTGGGAAGCTGAGCAAGTAGGATCATACACCTCAAATTGTGACATCTCAAGGTGATTAATTAGATGATGATGATGATGATGCAAGAAGTGGTAGACAGTGTTGTTACTGTAATTAATTAATGGCTTAAAGCTAAGTGAAACTATTAATTATTGTTGATTTGTTGTTGTTGTTATGACTAATTTTCCCTCAAGCCTGGATTCTATCCTTTAATTTGCATTTTTTTTCTTGGTTATTAGTGTAAGTGTTACAAAACTGACTGTAATTTTAATCAGTTGTCACTCACAACTCTTATACTCTGTTCAATTTGAATTCTGTTTTTTTTTTTTTTCAGTTGCTAATTTTAGTTCAAATACATTATCTTATCTATTAATTAAAATAAATAAATTATATATTGATTAAATATTTAAATATATAATTATAATTATATGTTTTTATTATTATGTCCATTATTTCAAGTTATATAAATAGGTAATTAAATAAAAAAATATGTCTCATATAAAATTAATATTAATAAGTTAATGAAAAAAAATAATTATATTTAGATAAAATAAAAAAAAAAAAAAATTAAATCAATTATTTTTTTTATGTGATAAGGCATAATTGAGTATTCTTATTCATAACTGATTGATATGACAACATAGAAAAAGAAACAAATTAGAATATTGTACTTGTTTAATGTATCCTAGTTATTATTCTTATTTATATATTATTGTTTATTGAGGAAAATATAATAATTTTTGTAACATTATTTAATTATTGCAAGTGGTTGCTAATGTAGATGATACTACAATTCGTTATTGTCTTTCATTGAAAAGCTGTGAAGAACTTCATTAGCCAAAGCTGACATAATCTATTGCCTTCACAAAAGACTTGTCAAAAAGATGGAGGTTATTATATATAATATATAATATAAATGTCTTCGAGAAATTATTTGTCATAAAAACTTAAATTAATATAAAAAATATATAAATAATTATATTTTAACATGTTTTTTTTATAGAAGATTCTTTTTTTTTACGTATATTTGTATAGAATTTTTCTTTGTTATTATCTTATACTGAAATTTTTTCTTTTGAAATATATATAACAACGTCAAATTCTAAACTTTAATAAAAAAAATTTGATATCATTTCATAAAATTTATTAAATTACTAATTAAAATTTAATGATAAAAAAATACAAAATATTATATATTATATAAAATTAAAATTCATTTTTTTTCAAATAGAACGAATTTACATAATAATATGATTGCTTATTAATAAAATTAATATATAAAGTACATGATTCTAATTGTAAATATTACACATGAAAGTTATCTAAGTTAATTGACAAGTAGATCATACATCAAATTGACTTCAATATAATTAATGATATATGATATCAAAATGTAAATTTTTACTGTAATAATAATGCTTAAAGTAATGAAACTATTAATTATTGTTGATTTATTGTTTTGTTATGACTAATTTCCTCAACTGGATTCTATTTTAATTTGCATTTTTTTCTTTATTATGTAATTTACAAAACTGACTGTAATTTTAATCATTGTCAACTTTTAATATCTTTCATTTATTTTTTTTTCATTCATTTATAATTAGTTTGAATCATTATAATGCTATCTATAATAAAACTCAATAAATTATAAAACAATGTAATGTACTACTATTATTTCAAAATTGGTAAAAAAAATAATACATATATTAACCTGTGAAAAAATATATTACTATAGATTCAATATATATATATTGCTACCTAAATTATAAATAACAGCAAGCTCTTTTTGGCCGAATGAAAAGAGGCAATGAATACCGACAAGCCTTGTAATGTAAAGCCAAATGCATGGAGATAATAACTTAATCCAATAATAGAGTTTGAACAACAGAACTAATGGTTTCCTACGTGATGCCCAACCGGCAGGAGCTTCAAACTGGGAGGGGCTAATCTGCTCATTCATTTTTATTTTGTATTTCAAAAGGAAGTGTCAAATGTCTAGTTGAAACCAAATATATAGGACAATTACACTACATAAGAAGAAGTAACTCTTTGTCACAGCAGCTACAAACTATTCCAAAACCCCGCTTGTAACCATCCAATAGTCGCTGCCAACACAAGAAAAGCACATTCAGAAGAACAATAATTTATAAAAATAGGAAAATAAAGACGAGTCACTATCAATGCAACCTTTCCGTGAACATAGTATGCTACTTCTGTTCCATCTGGCAACACATCTGCTTCAAAGATCAACTTATGCAAGCGTAGATCCCTTTCAAAATTCACGTATAAGAGAGAAAAATACATGTTGAAACAAATAAAAATAATATTTAATTCATACACAAAAATTGCACTTTCCAACAGAACACAAATGCTTACTTCTTAGTTACTTTTCCATCACTCTTATCACGAGATGTGCTGTGCTTCATTCCATTGTTTATTGACTTTGAACCACAATGGGTTCCTGGGATCTGCAATGGTAAAAAAGTTCATGTTATATAATCATATGACTACATTGAGGCAAAGAAATTCCAATCAGTTTTGTAATACGTCTGTAGGAGTGACATGCAAATACATTTATACAAATGATACTCAAATAAATCACCAATGTATGAATGCCTGAAACCAAACTTGTCATCCGGCTAGTATACAGAAAAGAAATGCTCGGTAAATTCTGACGATGGCCTTACCTATATTACATATAACAATGACTTAAAAAAAATGCCTTGCTATCCAACAAATGTCATGCTTTTCTTTCTTGAATTGTTATAGTATTCCATGATATACTAATTATGATCATCAAGCAAACAACTAGTACCTGGATTGAACTGCAAGTGAAACATTGCAATTGCTGGTGTCGGTTGTTTGAGTGGGGAGGTTAGGAGGGCATTCCTTCGACTCCATGCATGAATTGCAGAATAGTCTCGACACAACATTGGCATCTTCAAATGTACAATGATAAAATAGTGTTACTTGTTAGCCTGACTGGAATAAGCTTGCAAGCACGTCAACAAAGTACAGGAAATCAAACAAGTGAATCTCAAACCTCTGCAGTTAAAACAAAAGGTAGATTTCTTTATGGTGAAGCCTCCTCCAATGACTTTTTGGACAACTTCTTCCAAGGTTTCTAATGGTACATCCAAACATGCATTCATGACATCACGAAGAGTACTCCCATTCTCAAGGTATATATACTCGGGGGGCACTTGTTTAAACGACTAGCATGAAGCTTAAACAAGGTGGGAGTCACAACCTAGTTCCACAAAAAACAAAGGAACTGACACACAATATTTTAGACTATACAGTAACATAAAGTGTATCTTCATTTTTACTTACCTCAACACCATGGCAATCTTCACAATTGCACACAATCCCATCACCATTAATCACTCCCCGAAGCCCTGCTTATCCAGCCTTGCTTGCCTGCAAATTTCTCAAATTCAGACACTCGCATTTTCAACAGCAATACTCATATCTCAAAAGAGAGCCTATGCGATAAGAAGGAAAATCAGCCAACGCCTTCACACTGTGAGCATAATTCACTGCCACACCCTCAAGAATCCCTGTGGCTAGAAGCTCCTTCAGACTTGTTGGGCACCTCTTAGTACTAGCCTTGGACACAGCAACCAATGCACCATCTTCAATTTCCTGCTTGACATCATCACCAACTTCAACAGCTTCGGCATTGTTATTTACCTTATCATTCCCAACCTTTGCGCCACTAACATCATCTTCCAACTTTCTCTTTAGTAGAGACCTAGTAAACCTCCAAAATGGCTTCTCCATAGAAACAACAGAACACTTCAAACTACCACCATCACCTGTAATTGAAACCGGTGTTGCCCCACCAACACCATCTTCCTTAGAACAACATACCTCACCACCCTCCTTCACCTCGCCTTCACAACCAACCTTCTCCGTTTCAGAATAGAACATTGTTTCTAACTTCTAAGCTTTTGTAACTTTCTCATCATACAACATCCAAATCTATAAATATTTTGTTGGTATTAACATCCAAATTTGTATATTTTTTTTTTTTGGTACTAATACGGGGCTTCAAGCCCGGAGAAGAAAAACTTAGATATAAACTATATAGGATAAGGTAGTCCATTTTTCATCATCATTCAAAATGCTATAATTCCGGGCGGGAAGGTAAGTCCCAAAACACAAAATCATTCTCTAACAGCAAGCTCTTTTTGGCCGAAAATCAAATTAAGCCTGTTCTTTTGAGAGGTGAACAATCCTGTTTTTCGTTTTTCGTTTTGATATAGTTATCTTACGGAAATAATGCACTTTATTATATAGTATATAATATTGTGAGTAAATTTGAATCCAGAGAGCAGCAATATAATAAGCATGTATTGTTATATGATGATAATCCATAACTAAAAATAATAAACTAGCTAGAGAAAATAGTTTGAATGTAATTGATCTAGGACTCTATGGTATGAAACAAATGGAAAGCTATTTCAGGAATGAATTCACACTATTGCTGTTGGTCCTTATGTAGGAGGCTTCTCCTTTGGAATGTTCTTCTTGGGGCTTCCTCATCAAATAGGCCGAGGTGAATCAGTTCTGATCGTAGTTTCTGCACATTTAATGCAAGGTCTGCTTCTCGACCAGGAGACTCCACCGATGCCATCAAGATTAGGTTACATGTTAGGGCTAATCAATTAACACCACCGTAATCAAATTGAAAGTATAAGCTTACCTTATTTGGAGGGTTGTTGGAACGACGGGGAAAGTAGCTGATGGCGGGCCCCCTTCTTCTTTCTGCTCTCTCATAAAGTAGGCGTATCTCCTCTTTCTCTTTCTCAGAAATCTCAGACTCCACCGTTGCCATCTTCAATTCACACAGCACCATAATCAAATTCAAACAAAAAAAAATTATTCATCATTTCATCGTAGAAGCTTACCTTATTAATCATGTGGGAGTCCGGCTCGTCATCAGTATTCACGAGAGGCAGCGCCTTGTCTTCCTCCGATGCCATTTTGATGAGAGTAAAGCTAGGTTTCTTTTTTTTTTTTTTAATTATAGTAGAGCTAGGTTAACAAATGGATTTTTGGGCTCGTATCCTATAAACGTCTTTCTACTAGCGTTGGACAGAGTAGTAGTGACGATGATGAAGACCCAATAGTAGTGACGATGTTGAAGACCCAAGTGAAAGCTCCGGCGAGTAGATACAGGGAACGAACGGCGTGAAGATAGGAGCAGCAGCTGCAGTTTGGGGAAGGAGGATGCATCCAGCGCCGGGTCCAAAACCGGGTCGTGCATAGGGTTGGGGTTTCCGGTTTTCTGTGGTCTGGGCTTTCTGTTAGCCTGGAACCTGACCAAAAAAAAAAATAGTTATAAATTTTTTAAGAAGATGTAATTTTTATCTTTAAAAAGATATTTTCTATAATATAAAAAATATTTCAAATCAAATAAGATTATTTAAAATTGCTCAACCAGCCTAAAACATGAAATCATAGTAGTTAGAACTCTAATAAAATTGGTAAAATTATTGATTTATTGGTTCATTAATTTAATTGGTGAATCACTAATTAAATTTATTGACTCGATGCTATTGTAAATAAAAAATATAAAATAATAAAAAAAACTTTTAAATAATTAAATCTCAACAAATTATAATTTAATTATTATTAAATAATTATATAAAATTTTATTTTTTTCATAATACAAATTTTTTAATTATATGTTTATATTAAAGTAATTATTTATAATTTTAATAACTAACTAATTAGTTTATATTATCATATTATTATATATTATATTTATTTATTAAAAAAATAATATTAATAAATATCATATAATCATAAAAAAATAATTATATTGTACTTAATAAAAGTATTTGATCTTTTCTAATTAAGTGGATTTTAACTTAGACAAAAAATTAACTCAAAATATGAGAATTGTCTCACATTTATAAAAATTATCAAATTTTTACTTTTATACAAAATAAAACTTAATTATTTTAATTTATATTTTTAGAATATATATTAATTAGATTTTTTAAGCCATATATTAATCGAAAAATCTCCTAAATTGTTAATTTCTTTCTTAAATTTTCAAAAAAAAAAGGTTAAATATCTCTTGCTAAACCATCACATATGTTCTTACGAACTTTGACAATAAATCCCCTCAAAAACTATGTTAATAAATGAACATGTCTTCTGTTGTGACAATTAATTAATATGCGTTCTTTAATTTCTTTGGAAGATGGAAGATTAGGACAGGGGGCCCTATTGTTCCCAATAACATGTTTGTTTTTTCATACTAAAATTTCTTTCTTTTAGAAATATATATAATAACATCAAATTCTAAACCCTTAACTCAGAAATTTTGACATCATTTCATGAAATTTAATAAATTACTAATTCCAAAAGTTTAGGTTGATAGAAGGGATACACAAATAGTTATATATTTAGCCACAAAAAAAAAATAGTTATATATTTATATATAAAACTAATTTTGTTTTTTGAAAAATAGAATCTTGTAGATTTCTACATAATACATGCATGATTGGCCTCAATTAACTAGCAATTAATATATAAGATTTGGTGACATGATGATCATAATTGTAGGAATATTCCCCACAACATGAAAGAGTTGCATCTAAGTTAAGCTGGGAAGCTGAGCAAGTAGGATCATACACCTCAAATTGTGACATCTCAAGGTGATTAATTAGATGATAATGATGATGATGCAAGAAGTGGTAGACAGTGTTGTTAGTGTAATTAATTAATGGCTTAAAGCTAAGTGAAACTATTAATTATTGTTGTTGTTGTTATGACAATTTTTCCCTCAAGCCTGGATTCTATCCTTTAATTTGCATTTTTTTTGTTATTAGTGTAAGTGGTACAAAACTGACTGTAATCTTAATTAGTTGTCAACTCATAACTCTTAATACTCTGTTCAATTTGAATTCTGTTTTTTTTTTTTTTTTAGTTGCTATTTTGGACCCCTCAATTTTAGTTTGCAATCCATTATTATTATTGCTATCTATCCATTTTAAAACTCAACCTAAATTATAAATACAAATGTTTATGTACTACCTATTGACTTCAAGAGGCTATAGTAGTAAACAATATATATGAGGGGTAATGCCAAATACAGTTAGAATTTGTCTTATTTAGCATTCATTAATTGTTGTGACAATTAATGAATGTTAAATAAGGCTAATTATGAATTTTGCTATCATGTAGATTTCAAATTCTATGTACAGGTATAGAGGTCTAACAATGTACATGCCACACGAATTTTGAAAAGTATGTGTGTTACAATGACAAAATAAGATTGATGAAAAAACGGAGAAAGAAAAACACAAACTTTTTTTTTTCTTTTTTCTTTTTTCATTATAAAAATCAATACAACCACTTCTTTTTTCATCCCACTATCCCAATGAGATTATAACAAAAGGTAACAAAGTTTCATCACCTTTGAAAACACCAAAATCTTCACATAAAAAGCTATGGTTTATCAAAATTCAGAAGACCCATAGTTTTTCCTACTTCAAAACTTTCTTCATGATCATTGAGTGGAAGTCTCCTTCTCTTGGTTATGGTTGCAGAAGCTACCACAGAACTTCCTGTGATGGCAACTAGCCATGATAGGAGAGGTGAAGGACTAGGAAAATGTACAAGCTTGTATCTTATAGTTTTTTCAAAAACTTTGAATTTGATTATATCATGTGATGGTTATTAGGGGTTAAGAGGAGGGAGTTGAATCTTAACCTCATTTTTTAGAATATTATCTTTTTTTGTTTTTTTTTTTAAATTAAGAGATATTTTTATTTTTGTTTCGTATGAAATTGAGAGACACTTTATTTTTGTCTTCTGTATAACAGAAACAGAAATGAAGTAGAGAAGAAGGAGTAACACCCAGATGTATTACTTAGTGCAATGTAACTTACATGCAGTTTCCATCACAATAATAATAAAATTTTACAAACTTTTTCAACAGATTACATACACCAGTATTTTCCTTAAAATCTATCCAATCCTATCTGAAACAAATCCAGATTCTAACCTAATTTAAATTTGACTAGGACTCAACCTTAGGGGTGTCCGCGGATCGGATCGGATATGGCCGAAAATTCGATCCGATCCGCACAATTTTCATCGGATCGGATATGATATCCGCACTTTTTAGTGGCGGATCCGATCCGATCCGATCCGCACATTTGCGGATCGGATATCGGATATATCCGCATAATTAAACCTTCTCTTTTTAATCATATTTCTATGTAAAAAAATTCGATAAAAATATTTTTTTTATACTTTTAAACTTATTTATTTCTAAAATATTTTTAATCAAATTCTCTCTAAATAACAAAAATAAAATAATACAATATATGAATAATAATTACTAACTAAAACATACAAATAAGTAAATATAATACCAAACATATATATATATATTTATTTATTTTTAAATTATTATAATGCAGATCTGCGGATCCGTGGATCGGATACGCGGATGTAGAGCAGATATCCGCGATCCGATCCGCAAAGGGTGCGGATCAGATCCGATCCGATCAATTTGCAGATCGGATGCGGATATTTACCGCGGATCTGCGGATACGATCCGATCCATGGATACCCCTACTCAACCTAACTTTCAACAACAAAGTGCTAATCCAACTTGGAAAAGAATCTCCATAGGATCATGACACAAAACAGAAAGATGTACAAAAAAAATTCTGAGACATTTTATAACTTTTTCTCCTAGTTTAACTCACTGTCTTTTACTTCTCATTGATTTTTTCTTACAAACCTCACCATGTTTGCCTTTTTCAATGAGACTCAAACAGATTACATTGAGAAAAATAAATACAACATGAAAACCATGAAGGAGAAAAACTCAACCAGCTTAGGTTGCTATGAGAACCGAACCATGTGCTCTATTCTACTCTCTTACCTTCAACTCTTGACCGTTCACCTTTATTATAAAAGAGGGAAGCTAGTTCAAGATCCATACTGTCTTTTTCTCCTTCACAGAACTTGCACGTCAGTGAGGAGAGAGAAATCCGAATCTGTTGCATGAAATTACCCATTTTCTCTCATCCTTTTTTTTTAAGTTCCTTCAATCTTGACCGTGGAGCCTTACTTTGGCTCCAAGTTTTATTTCTGAACATTGATGAGCTCCTGACCATAGTTAATTTCGTTTTCTTCATTGTTGTTTGTTCTGTTCTTGGTGTTCGACAGATTTCTCCTTGGTTCCTTGGTGAAGCACAAAAGAAAAAAAAAATTTTATGATATATTCTTACCGTAGAATGACTAGCTTTTTGGTTATAGTCATTTCTTTTTACTTGGATTTAGAAACAGCTTTTTGTTCTTCAAACTATCATAGCTACTGCACTTTCTTTTTCTTTATTTCCTTCTTGTTGGAAGAAGACGTGACCAAATTGAAAGATAGAGGAGAGAGAAGAGAGGACTTTTGATTTTCATTGGAAGCTAGGTAGGATTAAAGTGAATTAAATTTGGGATTCAAGTTTTTTGAGGTATGGAAATAGGTAACTGAGACTTGAAAGATTTTCGTCTCTTTTTTTTTATTTCTTTATATTTGATTCATGGACTTGTGATTGGACTTGGCTTAATCATAATGGACCACAGTGTGTGGGCTTTAATTATTTGTTCTTTGGACCAAGATAGTTAAACCAATAATTATAATGTTTGTTCATCATATGGATTGATTTTTCAAATTCAACATTATGCAAATATATCTTTTTGCAAATAAACTGATTCTATATATAATAAATTTGTATCAACTTTTATATAATAAAAATAGATAGATAGACATTTGCTTCAAATTATAATTAAATTTGCTTCAAATCATAATTCAAAATCCAAATATGATCAAATACTAAGACCTAAACCAAAATTCGAACTCATACTAATCAAATACATAGAAAATTAAAGATTATAACCATTAACATAAACTAACTCCAAATAAACCATTAAAAAAAATTCTAAACCAAGTAGGTGGTAATAAATGCAAATTTTTTATTTAATTTTAAAATTATTTAGAATAAAATACTCTAACAATTTATACTAGAGTACCTAAAGAATACATAAAGAGTACCTAATTAACAAAATCAAATACATACTAAATTTAAATAATTACATATTATAATTTTTATAATATTATTTAATATATAACCTTAAATAAGTAAAATTCTTAATATCAAATTTTGGTTTGTTCCAAATGTCACCGTGATTTTAGGTGCACATCAACTTTTTCACATGTGGCAGAGTATGATATGCCTAGCATTCACTGAAAAAACTAAAGAAGATGGTATAAAGAAGATAACATTTCAGTCTCTGGTAATTTCCAAATGACAAATTACGAAGTCGGATGTTATCAGATCAGAAGAATTTTCTTTTAAGCCTAAAAAATGCTCAGTCTAATGTTAGTAGATCAGTTACTGATCAGTTTGACAAATAATTTTTTAATGCGTTAAAATAACTACTGAACTACACACAAGTACTTTAGCATAGAAAGATTATAAATATTAATTTTTTAGAATATATGAATGACCTCCTTTATTATCATGTATATATATAACCATTTATATACACTAGAGTACTTTAAGAGTACTTATTAAAAAGTACTTAATTAATAAAATAAAATATATATTAAATTTAAATAATTATATATTTTAACTTTTATAATATTATTTAATATGTAACCTTAAATAAATAAAATTTTTAATATCAAATTTCGACTGGTTTCAAATGTCAATGTGATTTTAGGTGTAAATCAAGTTTTTCACATGCCACATATTATGATAAAAAAGATGGCACTTCATTCTTTGAAAATTTCCAAATGACAAAATTGGCGTAGATTTATATAAGTTTTTTCAATGTAAAAAGACTGTTAAAAATAGCAATTATGTATAGTAATTACTTCATAATAAATTTAGGAAAAGTTTAGGGGCAGCAATTTTATTGAATTTTGGCTAGCATATATATAACCAGCAGAGAAAGGTGAGTCATTAGATGAAATCTCACATCAATCTCACACCATTAAATTATCATTGATAGCTATTTGATGGCTACCAATCACAAAAGTTGCTGGTCCCTAACATTGCTCATAAATTTATTATTGCTCAATAGCAGAATTATAGATAGTGATATATTTTTCTAGACTTCAAATCAAAGTTAAGCAGAAAAAGTAAGCTAAAAATTTACGTATGATTTACCACCATAGTGAAACTTGATATTTTTACCACTAACTTTAAGCAGGAAAGTAAACTCTGAATCACTATAAGAGAAACATACAGCAACTTCAATTCCTGTTAGATATACTTATTAAGTTCTGACAGTATTTACAATACCAATTGGAATAGAGGGGAGAGGAACACAATCTGCAATATTGAATTAAGCAAAGAGGAATGCTAGGAGCCAACAACTTTTGTGATTTGTAGTCATTAAATAGTCATTAATGATGGTTTTAACGGTGTGAGATTGGTGTGATTTCATCAAATGGTTCACTTTTCTTTGCTGATTACATGCTCGCCAGAATTTAACAAAGTTGCTGGCCCCTAGACTTTTCGTTAAGCAAATATTATGGGTGAGATCACAAAGCAGAAACATATTATTTGAATAAAGGACATGACAATTAATTCTGTGTTCAGCCGAAAAGAATTTTTCTATAAACATAAATAGAACTGCGTTGTCGACTAGTTCCTAGACATAAATAACAAAAGACCAAAACATACACTCAACCTACAAGTATATTACAAAAGAATCAATTTATACACAATATGGAAAATAATAAGTTACTGGGACTTCACCAATGTGAAATGCTCTTGAGCATCCATGGCAACACAAAAGATCCCCTCCATCAGAACATATACTGCAGAGGTCATCAAAAAGAATTATGATTAATCTCAAATCATTAACCAATCCAATTCTTATATTTTATAAAATACAATATTAACATATACCAGATACCATATAAATATGATGCTGAAGTCAGAGAATATTAGTTATATTTCTAATGTATATATATAATTAAAAATAAAATTATAAAATTACTTTTTGGAAAATAGAATCTTCTAGATTTCAACATGGTACATGCATGATTGGCCTCAATTAATTAACTAGCAACTAATATATAATATTTGGTGACATGATAATCATGATTGTAGGAATATTCCCCACAACATGAAAGAGTAAGCTAAGCTGAGAAGCTGAGCAAGTAGGATCATACACCTCAAATTGTGACATCTCAAGGTGATTAATTAGATGATGATGATGATGATGCAAAAAAGTGGTAGAAACAATGTTGTTAGTGTAATTAACTAATGGCTTAAAACTAAGTGAAACTATTAATTATTATTTTTGTTGTTGTTACGACAAATTTTCCCTCAAGCCTGGATTCCTTTGTGCTCCTTTTAATTTGCATTTTTTCTTGCTTATTAGTTATTAGTGTAAGTGTTAAAGAACTGACTGTAATCCTAATTAGTTGTCAACTCATAACTCTTAAATACTCTTTTAAATTTGAATTCTGGTTCTTCTTTTTTCAGTTTCCATTTTGGACCTTCCATTTTAGTTTGCAATCCATTATTATTATTGCTTTCTATCCATTTTGGACCCTCCATTTTATATATATATCGATGGCGTTTAATGTACATATTTGTATTATTCAAATTGAAGTTTTTTTTAATTAGGTTGCATTCATAATATATATGACATCTCATCCATTTAATTTAGGGTAAATTACATCATATATATACATTAGTTTTCTAAATTTTATGTTACATGATGATATTTGTTATGTATAAGTTTGAATAAAAAATTAAATTAGTGAACATAAATTTTTAGATTTATTATTTCTTAATTTTTAAATATATGAAATTTTATTGATTAAATTTTCAAAAATTTGTTTTATTGTTGGATTTCGTTAAAGAAAAAAAGGTAAATTTAACAAAACAAAATATAAATTTATTTATCTTATTCAATTATATTCTTCGGTATTACCATCACATAATAAATAGATCGGATAAAGTACTAAATTAGTCCCTTAAGTTTGGACATAATTCTGTTTTGGTCCTTAAAGTTTAAAGTGTACTATTTGAATCCAAAAAAGTTTCATTTAGATTCAATGTAATCCCACTGTGAGGTCAAAGTTAAATAATTAACAAAATGTCCTACATGACAACAGTACAAGAACAAGATCGATAATTTGGAGAATAAGTACAAATTTCAGAGGCACAAAATCAATCGTGATGTATCAATACTTTTATTTATCATTTTTTATAATTTAAATGAAATATTTTCTATAGAACTAAGGAGAATGATAAATAAATATATTGATGCATCCATAGTTGATTTTGTGCCTCTGAAGCTTGTATTTATTCTCCAGATACCTTGTTCTTGTACTGCTGTCATGTAGGACATTTAGTTAATTATTTAACTTTGACCTCACCGTGGGACTAAATTAAAACTAAATGAAATTTTTTTGAATTCAAATAGGACACTTTAAACCTTAAAGACTAAAACAGAATTACGTCCAAACGTAAAGGACCAATTTAGTACTTTACCCTAAATAAATCTATTATTTATTACAGTAATCTCATTATTAGATCCCTATCCTATCCTATCTTAATTATTTATGAGTTAATTATTAGTTAATTTTTATTACTATCTTAGTAATAAGACCAGTCGAATTCTTATATTATAAAATACAATATTAACATATACTAGATACCATATAAATACGATGCTGAAGTCAGAGAATATTTGTATAATGTAGCCTTTTATTTCTCCAACATGATAAAAAGCTCTTTCCAAATATTTCAGTAATAATTTGGGTTCACTTAGTTGATATATTTTTTTCTCCCTCAAGATTACTGGAGAGACAGTGGGGGAAGTAAAAGCAGTGGCAGGCATGCATCAAAGAAAGGCAGAGATGGCTAAGCATTCTGATGCCTTCATTGCTTTACCAGGTTGGTACCAATTAGGATGTCCAACTATCAATTCACTCGTTTGTTTAAATAAGTATCGAAAGTTAAAATTTTATTTTATATATATATAATTTATTAATTAATAATAAAGCCTTAAATAAAGTTTGTAGATATATATGTTAAAAAAAATATGACATTCAAAATTATATATTATTTATTTATTTATTTATTGGGCAAAAATTGAAATATCATCCAGTTATACTATATCATGACGTAAATAAAATAAAAGGAAAATGGGCCATGTCCCTCTTATACAGGCCCAAGTTAAGAAAAAAACTAGGGCCCAAGTTTTCTACTTTTTTGTTGTATTAAACCACCAACTTCAAAAAAAAAAAAAAACCATCAACTTCAAACTCGAATTTTATATTTGTTTTTATGTGCATGAAGGTGGCTATGGAACTCTTGAGGAGCTTCTTGAGGTCATAACATGGGCTCAGCTTGGAATCCATGACAAACCAGTAAGAACTAAATTGAAAGTTTTAAATTAAAGAATTATTGTACTTGTTTAATGTATCCCTAGCTTATTATTCTTATTTATATATTACTTGTTTTATTGAGGAAAAATATAATAATTTTTGTAACATTATTTAATTATTGCAAGGTGGGGTTGCTGAATGTAGATGGATACTACAATTCGTTATTGTCTTTCATTGACAAAGCTGTGGAAGAAGGCTTCATTAGCCCCAAAGCTCGCCACATAATCGTATCTGCCCCTTCACCAAAAGAGCTTGTCAAAAAGATGGAGGTTAGTTATATAGTAATATATAATATAAATTGTCTTCGAGCAAATTATTTGTCATAAAAACTTAAATTAATATAAAAAATATATATATAAATAATTATATTTTTAACATGTTTTTTTATAAAAGATTCTTTTTACTCTACGTATATTTTGTATAGAATTCTTTCTTTTGTTATTTATTTTATACTGAAATTTCTTTCTTTTGGAAATATATATAACACCGGCAAATTCTAAACCTTTAAATCATAAAAATTTGGATATCATTTCATAAAATTTATAAAATTACTAAATCTAAAAGTTTAAGTCGATAAAAAGAGATACACAAATAGTTATATTTTTAATATATATATATATAATTAAAATTTTTTTTTTTTTTTTGAAAAATAGAATCTTGTAGATTTCTACATAATACATGCATGATTGGCCTCAATTAACTAGTAATTAATATATAAGATTTGGTGACATAATGGTCATAATTGTAGGAATATTCCCCACAACATGAAAGAGTTGCATCTAAGTTAAGCTGGGAAGCTGAGCAAGTAGGATCATACACCTCAAATTGTGACATCTCAAGGTGACTAATTAGATGATGACGATGATGATGGTGATGATGCGAGAAGTGGGAGACAGTGTTGTTAGTGTAATTAATTAATGGCTTAAAGCTAAGTGAAACTATTAATTATTGTTGATTTGTTGTTGTTGTTATGACTAATTTCCCCTCAAGCCTGGATTCTATCCTTTAATTTGCATTTTTCCTTGGTTATTAGTGTAAGTGTTACAAAACTGACTGTAATTTTAATTAGTTGTCAACTCATAACTCTTAATACTCTGTTCAATTTGAATTCTTTTCTTTTTTTTTTTCAGTTGCTATTTTGGACCCCTCAATTTTAGTTTGCAATCCATTATCATTATTGCTATCTATCTAATTTAAAACTCAACCTAAATTATAAATACAAATGTATATGTACTACCTATTGATTTCAAGATATGGTGGTAAACAATATATATATATATATATATATATATATATATATATATATATATATATATTTTTTTTGTGGGGTTGGAATGGGGTTGGAATAATTGTGGATAAGTAGTGGAAGAAAGACAGGGTTGGAATAATTGTGGATAAGCAGTGGAAGAAGGACGTAGTGGATGTCAAGAGGGTGGGAGATCGGATCATCTCTATCAAACTTGTGGTGGAGGGAGGTGCTTTCTATGTGATTAGCGCCTATGCACCGCAAGTGGGTTCGGACGAACAACACAAGATAAGGTTTTGGGAGGATCTAGAGAGTTTGGTTCAAGGCATACCTTTGGGAGATAAGATTTTCTTAGGAGGAGATTTAAATGGCCATGTTGGGAGAGAAGTGACTGGATATGGGAGTATTCACGGAGGCCATGGTTTCGGGGTGATCAATGCCGAGGGTAAAACTATTTTGGACTCTTCCTCAACCTTTGATCTTTTCATCGCAAATACATGTTTTAAAAAGAGAGACGAATATCTTATAACCTATAAGAGTGGCATGACAAGCTCTCAAATCGACTTCTTCTTGTTGAGGAGAGTCGACCGGAAATTTTGCATTAACTGTAAAATTATCCCGGGAGAGAGTTTGACAACACAACATAGGGTGCTCATCATGGATTTTCGCGTTGAGCAAAAATTGAGGAAATGACATCATACGAAGAACCCAAGGACGAGGTGGTGGCGGATGAAAGATGAGGAACAAAGAAGCTTCCTAAGACGGGTAGGAGAAGAGGCAAAGTGGGATGGGAATGGAAGCGCGGAAGAGATGTGGAGGGAGATGGCAGAAGTTATTAGAAGAACAGCAAAAGAAAGTTTTGGTGAATCTAAAAGAATAGGACCAAGAGACAAGGAGTCCTGGTGGTGGAATGCGAGTATACAAGAAAAGATAAAGACAAAAAGGGAATGCTTTAAAGAGTGGTCTTTATGCCGCAATGCAGATAATTGGGAAAAATATAAGGCGGCTAAGAAAGAGACAAAAGTGGCTGTAAGTGAAGCAAGAACAAGAGCATATGAGGGTCTCTACCAGTCTTTGGCACGAAAGAAGGAGAAAAATGTATATATAGAATCGCAAAGAGCCGGAAAAGAAGAACGAGAGATTTGGATCAGGTTAAGTGCATAAAGGATAAGGATGGAGAGGTATTGACTCAAGAGGAGAAGATTAATGAAAGGTGGAAGAGCTACTTCTACGAGTTATTTAATGAGGGACAGAAGACTCTTCCGAGCCTTGGTCGATTATGCACAAGGGAAGAAGATCAAAACTTTGACTACTATCGAAGGATTCGAGACTTCGAGGTAAAAGAGGCTCTAAAGCAGATGAAAAATGGTAGGGCAGTAGGACCTGATAATATCCCGATTGAGGTTTGGAAGGGTCTTGGAGAAAAAGGCATCAACTGGTTAACCATGCTTTTTAATGAAATTTTAAGGTCAAAGAAGATGCCTGATGAGTGGAGAAAGAACACCTTGGTACCTATCTACAAGAATAAGGGGGATATACAAAGTTGCGGAAACTATAGAGGGATTAAGCTTATGAGTCATACTATGAAGTTATGGGAAAGGGTGATAGAACGGAGGTTGAGAAAAGAGACACAAGTAACAGAGAACCAATTTGGATTTATGCCAGGCAGATCTACCACTGAAGCGATATACCTATTAAGAAGGATGATGGAGAGGTATCGTAGTAATAAAAGGAATCTACATATGGTGATTATTGATTTGGAAAAAGCGTATGATATGGTACCAAGGGATGTCTTATGGAAGGTTTTAGAAAAGAGGAGAGTAAAGATCGCATATATTCGGGCAATTAAAGACATGTATGATGGGACCACAACTAGTGTGAAGACTCAAGGTGGTGTGACAGAGGAATTCCCTATTGGTATAGGATTACACCAGGGATCATCCTTAAGTCCATACCTTTTCACATTAGTCTTGGAAGTACTCACAGAGCACATCCAAGAGCCTGTGTCATGGTGCATGCTTTTTGCCGATGATATCGTCCTTATGGGAGAGTCAAGGGAAGACCTAAATAAGAAGTTGGAGTTATGGAAAGAAGCTCTAGAAGTGTATGGTCTGCGCATAAGCCGTAGCAAGACGAAATATATGGAATGTAAGTTCAGTCTGAGAAGGGAAAACCCCAATATAGAGGTGAAGATTGGAGAAAACATCCTGCGAAAAGTTAAAAATTTTAAGTATCTTGGGTGCATCATACAGGATAATGAAGAGATTAAACAGGATGTAAATCATAGGATCCAAGCAGGTTGGTCAAAATAGCAGAGTGCATCTGGTTTTATATGCGACAAAAAAGTACCTTTAAAACTTAAAGGTAAATTCTATCGCACCGCTATAAGACCGGCTATGCTGTATGGTACGGAGTGTTGGGCGGCTAAAGGGGAACACGAACATAAGCTGAGTGTGGCAGAGATGAAGATGTTGAGATGGATGAGTGATCATACACAATTGGATAAAATAAGGAATGAATATATAAGGGAGAGAGTTGGAGTAGCACCCATTGTGGAAAAGATGGTTGAATCGCGTCTCAAGTGGTTTGGACATGTGAGAAGAAGACCGATAGAACATCCAGTCAGGAGAGTGGATGAGATGGAAGATGGACAAAGGGCGAAAGGCAGAAGAAGACCTAAGAAGACCATCCATGAGGTGGTCAAACGAGATCTACATGTAAACGGCCTCTTTGTAGACAAGATACATGACAAAGCACAATGGCGTCGTTTGATTCATGTAACCGACCCCACTTAGTGGGACAAGGCTTTGTTGTTGTTGTTGTAGTATATATATATATATATATATATATATATATATATATATATATATATATATATATATATATATATATATATATATTAACCCTGTTTTTGGCCGAAATTAAATATATGTACTACCTATTGATTTCAATATATATATATATTGCTACCTAAATTATAAATAACAGCAAGCTCTTTTTGGCCGAATGAAAAGAGGCAATGAATACCGACAAGCCTTGTAATGTAAAGCCAAATGCATGGAGATAATAACTTAATCCAATAATAGAGTTTGAACAACAGAACTAATGGTTTCCTACGTGATGCCCAACCGGCAGGAGCTTCAAACTGGGAGGGGCTAATCTGCTCATTCATTTTTATTTTGTATTTCAAAAGGAAGTGTCAAATGTCTAGTTGAAACCAAATATATAGGACAATTACACTACATAAGAAGAAGTAACTCTTTGTCACAGCAGCTACAAACTATTCCAAAACCCCGCTTGTAACCATCCAATAGTCGCTGCCAACACAAGAAAAGCACATTCAGAAGAACAATAATTTATAAAAATAGGAAAATAAAGACGAGTCACTATCAATGCAACCTTTCCGTGAACATAGTATGCTACTTCTGTTCCATCTGGCAACACATCTGCTTCAAAGATCAACTTATGCAAGCGTAGATCCCTTTCAAAATTCACGTATAAGAGAGAAAAATACATGTTGAAACAAATAAAAATAATATTTAATTCATACACAAAAATTGCACTTTCCAACAGAACACAAATGCTTACTTCTTAGTTACTTTTCCATCACTCTTATCACGAGATGTGCTGTGCTTCATTCCATTGTTTATTGACTTTGAACCACAATGGGTTCCTGGGATCTGCAATGGTAAAAAAGTTCATGTTATATAATCATATGACTACATTGAGGCAAAGAAATTCCAATCAGTTTTGTAATACGTCTGTAGGAGTGACATGCAAATACATTTATACAAATGATACTCAAATAAATCACCAATGTATGAATGCCTGAAACCAAACTTGTCATCCGGCTAGTATACAGAAAAGAAATGCTCGGTAAATTCTGACGATGGCCTTACCTATATTACATATAACAATGACTTAAAAAAAATGCCTTGCTATCCAACAAATGTCATGCTTTTCTTTCTTGAATTGTTATAGTATTCCATGATATACTAATTATGATCATCAAGCAAACAACTAGTACCTGGATTGAACTGCAAGTGAAACATTGCAATTGCTGGTGTCGGTTGTTTGAGTGGGGAGGTTAGGAGGGCATTCCTTCGACTCCATGCATGAATTGCAGAATAGTCTCGACACAACATTGGCATCTTCAAATGTACAATGATAAAATAGTGTTACTTGTTAGCCTGACTGGAATAAGCTTGCAAGCACGTCAACAAAGTACAGGAAATCAAACAAGTGAATCTCAAACCTCTGCAGTTAAAACAAAAGGTAGATTTCTTTATGGTGAAGCCTCCTCCAATGACTTTTTGGACAACTTCCAAGGTTTCTAATGGTACATCCAAACATGCATTCATGACATCACGAAGAGTACTCCCATTCTCATGGTATATATACTCGGGGGGGCACTTGTTTAAACGACTAGCATGAAGCTTAAACAAGGTGGGCGTCACAACCTAGTTCCACAAAAAACAAAGGAACTGACGCACAATATTTTAGACCATACAGTAACATAAAGTGTATCTTCATTTTACTTGCCTCAACACCATGGCAATCTTCACAATTGCACACAATCCCATCACCATTAATCACTCCCCGAAGCCCTGCTTATCCAGCCTTGCTTGCCTGCAAATTTCTCAAATTCAGACACTCGCATTTTCAACAGCAATACTCATATCTCAAAAGAGAGCCTATGCGATAAGAAGGAAAATCAGCCAACACCTTCACACTGTGAGCATAATTCACTGCCACACCCTCAAGAATCCCTGTGGCTAGAAGCTCCTTCAGACTTGTTGGGCACCTCTTAGTACTAGCCTTGCACACAGCAACCAATGCACCATCTTCAATTTCCTGCTTGACATCACCACCAACTTCAACAGTTTCGGCATTGTTATTTACCTTATCATTCCCAACCTTTGCACCACTAACATCATCTTCCAACTTTCTCTTTAGTAGAGACCTAGTAAACCTCCTAAATGGCTTCTCCATAGAAACAACAGAACACTTCAAACTACCACCATCACCTGTAATTGAAACCGGTGTTGCCCCACCAACAACACCATCTTCCTTAGAACAACATACCTCACCACCCTCCTTCACCTCGCCTTCACAACCAACCTTCTCCGTTTCAGAATAGAACATTGTTTCTAACTTCTAAGCTTTTGTAACTTTCTCATCATACAACATCCAAATCTATAAATATTTTGTTGGTATTAACATCCAAATTTGTATTTTTTTTTTTGGGGTACTAATACGGGGCTTCAAGCCCGGAGAAGAAAAACTTAGATATAAACCATACAGGATAAGGTAGTCCATTTTTCATCATCATTCAAAATGCTATAATTTCGGGCGGGAAGGTAAGTCCCAAAACACAAAATCATTCTCTAACAGCAAGCTCTTTTTGGCCGAAAATCAAATTAAGCCTGTTCTTTTGAGAGGTGAACAATCCTGTTTTTCGTTTTTCGTTTTGATATAGTTATCTTACGGAAATAATGCACTTTATTATATAGTATATAATATTGTGAGTAAATTTGAATCCACACAGCAGCAATACATAATAACTCTGTATTGTTATATGGCACGGGATTCGGTGGTCCAGGAACCTTTGGACCACTTAGTGGTCCAGGAACCTTTGGACCACTTAGTGGTCCAAGTAGAAAACATGTTTTTGGAGTTTTTTTTATCAATTACTACGTAGTCCTTGAACTAATTTTAATTACAAATTAACCCCATATATTTTATTTAATTATAAAAATAATTTTTTATTTTATAAATTATTATTTTATCAATTATCTATTATATTTATTAACAATCAAATACAAAAATAACAACCAATTATATCCTCCATTCATCCTAATAATTTCAATTGATTAAAAAATTAACTTTGATCTCGTTACGTTCGTCCATGGCTTTAATTTCATCATGTAGTATCACGGATTTAATTAATACTAGTAGAAATACATTTTCTTCGTCCAAACTAGACCAAACTACAGGATCAATGATTTAAGTTAAGTGATAAAAATTGTTCTTATGTTAATACATTGATATTGGTGCAAGAAGATAATAAGATCCTGATCATGGTGATTGAAAAAAAATGATATAACCTCTTCATTCTAATAGATAATTGATATAATAGATAATTGATAAAATAATAATTTATAAAATAAAAAATTATTTTTATAATTAAATAAAATATATGGGGTTGATTTGTAATTAAAATTAGTTCAAGGACTACGTAGCAATTGGTAAAAAAACTCCAAAAACATGTTTTCTACTTGACCATTAAGTGGTCCAAAGGTTCCTGGACCACAGAATCATGAGCCTTGTTATATGATGATAATCCAGAACTAAAAATAATAAACTAGCTAGAGAAAATAGTTTGGATGTAATTGATCTAGGACTCTACGGTATGAAACAAATGGAAAGCTATTTCAGGAATGAATTCACACTATTGCTGTTGGTCCTTATGTAGGAGGCTTCTCCTTTGGAGTGTTCTTCTTGGGGCTTCCTCATCAAATAGGCCGAGGTGAATAAGTTCTGATCGTAGTTTCTGCACATTTAATGCAAGGTCTGCTTCTCGACCAGGAGGGTAGAGAATTTCATCTTTCCCTTTCTCAGAAATCTCATCAAGATTAGGTTACATGTTAGGGCTAATCAATTAACAGCACCGTAATCAAATTGAAAGAAAAACTATTCATCGTATAAGCTTACCTTATTTGGTTCAAAGAGTCCTCGTTGTTGTTTCTGCGCTGGTTTTCGACGACGGCGAAAGTAGCTGATGGCGGGCCCCTTTCTTTCTGCTCTCTCATAAAGTAGGCGTATCTCCTCTTTCTCTTTCTCAGAAATCTCAGACTCCACCGTTGCCATCTTCAATTCACACACCACCATAATCGAATTGAAACAAAAAAAATTATTCATCGTAGAAGCTTACCTTATTAATCATGTGGGAGTCCGGGTCGTCATCAGTATTCACGAGAGGCAGCGCCTTGTCTTCCTCCGATGCCATTTTGATGAGAGTAAAGCTAGGTTTCTTTTTTTTTTTTTTTTTTAATTATAGTAGAGCTAGGTTAACAATGGATTTTTGGGCTCGTATCCTATCAACGTCTTTCTACTCTTTATTACTCTCTTATAGTTATACTGGAGGCTCGAAAAAACTTAGTCTCCGACAGCGAGCCGTCCACAAGGCGCCACCACCGCTCAGAATTCTGGTTCCCACGCCGGTGCAGCAATGAAGAAGATGCTTCAGAACGTGTAAAATTCAGCCGTTTCTCTAGTGCAACTGAGTGGGTACCGGGTCGTTTTGAGGACAGGGCTCTTTGTTTTGGCCTGGGCTGGTCCGATGACCCAGATCTCTGTCCAAAAAAAAAAAATTTTCAGAAGATGTAATTTTTATCTTTAAAAAGATATTTTCTATAATATAAAAAAATATTTCACAAATAAGATTATTTAAAATTGCTCAACCAGCCTAAAACATGAAACCATATATAGTAGTTAGAACTCTAATAAAATCGGTAAAATTATTGATTTATTGGTTCATTATTTCAATTGATGAATCACTAATTAAACTTATTGATTTGATTTTATCGTAAATAAAAAATATAAAATAATAAAAAAAATTTTGAATAATCAAATCTCAACAAATTATAATTCAATTATTATTAAATAATTATATAAAATTTTATTTTTTCATAATACAAATTTTTTAATTTTATGTTTATATTAAAGTAATTATTTTTAATTTTAATAACTAACTAATTAGTTTATATTATCATATTATTATATACTATATTTATTTATTAAAAAAAATAATATTAATAAATATCATATAATCATAAAAAGAATAATTATATTTTACTTGATAAAAATATTTGATATTTTTTAATTAAGTGGATTTTAATTTAGACAAAAAACTAACTCAAAATATGAGAATTGTCTCACATTTATAAAAATTATCAAATTTTTACTTTTATACAAAATAAAACTTAATAATTTTAATTTATATTTTTAGAATATATATTAATTAGATTCTTTAAGCCATATATTAATCGAAAAATCTCCTAAATTGTTAATTTCTTTCTTAAGGTTTAAAAAAAAAGGTTAAATATCTCTTGCTAAACCATCACATATGTTCTTACGAACTTTGACAATAAATCCCCTCACAAACAATGTTAGAAAGCAGCAAGCCAGCAATAATACTGAACTACATATATAGCTCATTATATATGTTTGTTTCAATATCTACGTATTAATTATTACGAGAAATATGATTAACTTAGTTTGAAAAATGTGTGTACACTATGTTGTTTCCATTTCTAATATTTGAACACGAGATACAATAAAAATGAAACAAACTTACGTATCACTTGATCAACTTAATTAATACTGGTTTCGCTTTGCAACAGGTTTCTTCAAACATATTCCACAAAATGGGAAAAATCTCTTTTTTTGAAAAATAGAATCTTGTAGATTTCTACATAATACATGCATGATTGGCCTCAATTAACTAGCAATATAATTAAAGAAAAGTATAGGGTACCAACATATTATCTGTCAACTTCTGCCAACTCTTATTTATAATTGTGTTTCATGGAAATGTGTTCGTGGATGTGTCTAATAATTAATATATTTTAAATACATATATAAAGAGACACATTTAGAAAATATATCTATAAAGACACTTCTATTAAACACAGTTATAAAAAAGATATTTTTATTAGACACATCCACGAACACACTTCCATGAAACACAATTATAAATAAGAATTGGCAGAAGTTGGTAGATATGCTGTTGGTAACGTAGCGGAACCGTATAATTAATATATAAGATTTGGTGACATGATGATCATAATTGTAGGAATATTCCCCACAACATGAAAGAGTTGCATCTAAGTTAAGCTGGGAAGCTGAGCAAGTAGGATCATACACCTCAAATTGTGAAATCTCAAGGTGATTAATTAGATGACGATGATGATGCAAGAAGTGGTAGACAGTGTTGTTAGTGTAATTAATTAATGGCTTAAAGCTAAGTGAAACTATTAATTGTTGTTGTTGTTGTTATGACAAATTTTCCCTCAAGCCTGGATTCTATCCTTTAATTTGTATTTTTTTTGTTTGGTTATTAGTGTAAGTGTTACAAAACTGACTGTAATCTTAATTAGTTGTCAACTCATAACTCTTAATACTCTGTTCAATTTGAATTCTGTTTTTTTTTTTTTTTTTTTTCAGTTTCTATTTTGGACCCCTCAATTTTAGTTTGCAATCCATTATTATTATTGCTATCTATCCATTTTAAAACTCAACCTAAATGATAAATACAAATGTTTATGTACTACCTATTGATTTCAAGGGGCTATGATAGTAAACAATATATACGAGTTTTGCTACCATGTAGATTTCAAATTTCATGTACAGGTGTAGAGGTCTAACAATGTACATGCGATACGAATTTTGAAAAGTATGTGTGTTACAATGGCAAAATAAGATTGATGAAGAAATGGAGAAAGAAAAACACAAACTTTTTTTTCTTTTTTCATTTTTCATTATAAAAATCAATACAACCACTTCTTTTTTCATCCCACTATCCCAGTGAGATTATAACAAAAGGTAACAAAGTTTCATCACCTTTGAAAACACCAAAATCTTCACATAAAAAGCTATGGTTTATCAAAATTCAGAAGACCCATAGTTTTTTCCTTCTTCAAAACTTTCTTCATGATTACTGAGTGGAAGTCTCCTTCTCTTGGTTATGGTTGCAGAAGCTACCACAGAGCTTCCTGTGATGGCAACTAGCCATGATAGGAGAGGTGAAGGACTAGGAAAATGTACAAGCTTGTATCTTATAGTTTTTTCAAAAACTTTGAATTTGATTATATCATGTGATGGTTATTAGGGACTAAGAGGAGGGAGTTAAATCTTAGCCTCCTTTTTTAGAATATTATCTTTTTTTGTTTTTTTTTTAAAATTAAGAGATATTTTTATTTTTGTCTCGTATGAAGTTGAGAGACACTTTATTTTTGTCTCCTGTATAACAGAAACAGAAATGAAGTAGAGAAGAAGGAGTAACACCCAGATGTATTACTTAGTGCAATGTAACTTACATCCAGTTTCCATCACAATAATAATAAAATTTTACTAACTTTTTCAACAGATTACATACACCAATATTTTTCCTAAAATCTATCCAATCCTATCTGAAACAAATCCAAATTCTAACCCAATTTAAATTTGACTAGGACTCAACCAGTCAACCTAACTTTCAACAACAAAGTGCTAATCCAACTTGGAAAAGAATCTCCACAGGATCATGACACAAAACAGAAAGATGTACAAAAAAAATTTGAGACATTTTATAACTTTTTCTCCTATTTTAACTCACTGTCTTTTACTTCTTATTGGTTTTTTCTTACAAACTTCACCATGTTTGCCTTTTTCAATGAGACTCAAACAGATTAAATTGAGAAAAATAAATACAACATGAAAACCATGAAGGAGAAAAACTCAACCAGCTTAGGTTGCTATGAGAACCGAACCATGTGCTCTATTCTACTCTCTTACCTTCAACTATTGGCCATTCACCTTTATTATAAAAGAGGGAAGCTAGTTCAAGATCCATACTGTCTTTTTCTCCTTCACAGAACTTGCAACGGCTTCGTGAGAAATCTGAATCTATTACATGAACTTACCAATTTTCTCTCATTCTTTACCTTGCTTTGGTTCCAAGTTTTATTTCTGAACGTTGATGAACTCCTGACCATAGTTAACTTCGTTTTCTTCATTGTTGTTTGTTCTGTTCTTGGTGCTCGGCAGATTTCTCCTTGGTTCCTTGGTGAAGCACAAAAGAAAAAGAAACTTTATGATATATTCTGACCGTAGAATGACTAGCTTCTTGGTTATAGTCATTTATTCTTACTTGGATTTAGAAACAAGTTTTTTGTTCTTCAAATTATCATAGCTACTGCACTTTCTTTTTCTTTATTTCCTTCTTGTTGGAAGAAGACGTGACCAAATTGAAAGATAGAGAAGAGAGAAGAGAGGACTTTTGATTTTCATTGGAAGTTAGGTAGGATTAAAGTGAATTAAATTTGGGATTCAAGTTTTTTGAGGTATGGAAATAGGTAACTGTACGAGACTTGAAAGATTTTGGGCTCTTTCTTTATTTCTTTATATTTGATTCATGGACTTGTGACTGGACTTGGCTTAATCACGATGGACCACAGTGTGTAGACTTTAATTATTTGTTCTTTGGACCAAAATGGTTAATCCAACAATTATAATGTTTGTTCATCGTATGGATTGATTTTTCAAATTCAACATTATGCAAATATATCTTCCTGCAAATAAACTTATTCTATATATAATAAATTTGTATCAACTTTTATATAATAAAAATAGATAAATAGACATTTGCTTCAAATTATAATTAAATTTGCTTCAAATCATAATTCAAAATTCAAATATGATCAAATACTAAGACCTAAACCAAAATTCAAACTCATAGTAATCAAAATACATAAAAAATTAAAGATTATAACCATTCAAATAAACTAACTCCAAATAAACCATTAAAAAAAATTCTAAACCAAGTAGGTGGTAATAAATACAAATTTTCGACTTAATTTTAAAATTATTTAAAATAAAATACTCTAACAATTTATATACACTAGAGTACCTAAATAATACATAAAGAGTACCTAATTAACAAAATCAAATACATATTAAATTTAAATAATTATATATTATAATTCTTATAATATTATTTAATATATAATCTTAAATAAGTAAAATTCTTAATATCAAATTTTGGTTTGTTGCAAATGTCACCGTGATTTTAGGTGCACATCAACTTTTTCACATGGGGCAGAGTATGATATGCCTAGCATTCACTGAGAAAACTAAAGAAGATGGCATAAAGAAGATGGCATTTTAGTCTCTGGTAATTTCCAAATGACAAATTACGAAGTCGGATGTTGTCAGAAGAATTTTCTTTTAAGCCTAAAAAATGATCAGTCTAATGTTAGTAGATCAGTTACTGATCAGTTTGACAAATAATTTTTTAATGTGTTAAAATAACTACTGAACTACCACACAAGTACTTTAGCATAGAAAGATTATAAATATTAATTTTTTAAAATATATGAATGACCTCCTTTATTATCATGCATATATATAACCATTTATATATACTAGAGTACTTCAAGAGTACTTATTAAAAAGTACTTAATTAATAAAATAAAATATATATTAAATTTAAATAATTATATATTCTAACTTTTATAATATTATTTAATATGTAACTTTAAATAAATAAAATTTTTAATATCAAATTTCGACTGGTTTCAAATGTCAATGTGATTTTAGGTGCAAATTAACTTTTTCACATGTCACATACTATGATAAAAAAGATGGCACTTCATACTTTGAAAATTTCCAAATGACAAAATTGGCGTAGATTTATATAAGTTTTTCCAATGTAAAAAGATTGTTAAAAATAGCAATTATATATGGTAATTACTTCATAATAAATTTAGTAAAAATCTAGGGAGTTAGCAATTTTATTAAATTTTGGTCAGCATGTATGTAATCAACAGAGAAAGGTGAATATTAGATGAAATCTCACATCAATCTCACACCATTAAATCATTATTGATGGCTATTTGATAGCTACCAATCACAAAAGTTGCTGATCCCTCGCATTGCTCATAAATTTATTATTGCTCCATAGCAGAATTATAGATGTGATATATTTTTCTAGACTTCAAATCAAAGTTAAGCAGAAAAAATAAGCTAAAAATTTACGTATGATTTACCACCATAGTGAAGCTTGAAATTTTTACCACTAACTTTAAGCAGGAAAGTAAACTCTGAATCACTATAAAAAACATACAGCAACTTCAATTCCTGTTCGATATACTTATTAAGTTCTGACAGTATTTACAATACTGAGTACCAGTTGGAATAGAGGGGAGAGGAACACAATCTGCAATATCGAATTAAGCAAAGAGGAATGCTAGAGGGCCAGCAACTTTTGTGATTTGTAGTTATCAAATAGCCATTAATGATAGTTTTAATGGTGTGAGATTGGTGTGATTTCATCAAATGGTTCATTTTTTTTTGCTGGTTACATGCTCGCCAGAATTTAACAAAGTTACTGGCCCCTAGACTTTTCCTTAAGCAAATATTAAGGGTGAGATCACATATTATTTGAATAAAGCACATGACAATTAATTCTGTGTTCAGCCGGAAAAAATTCTTCTATAAACATAAATAAAACTGCGTTGTCGACTAGTTCCTAGACATAAATAACAAAAGACCAAAACATGCACTCAACCTACAAGTATATTACAAAAAAATCAATTTATACACAATATGGAAAATAATAAGTTACTGGGACTTCACCAATGTGAAATGCTCTTGAGCATCCATGGCAACACAAAAGATCCCCTCCATCAGAACATATACTGCAGAGGTCATCATTATCATAGGTCATCAAAAAGAATTATGATTAACCTCAGATCATTAACCAATCCAATTCTTATATTTTATAAAATACAATATTAACATATACCAGATACCATATAAATATGATGCTGAAGTCAGAGAATATTAGTTATATTTCTAATGTATATATATATAATTAAAAAATAAAATTATAAAATCACTTTTTGGAAAATATAGAATCTTCTAGATTTCAACATGGTACATGCATGATTGGCCTCAATTAATTAACTAGCAACTAATATATAAGATTTGGTGACATGATGATCATGATTGTAGGAATATTCCCCACAACATGAAAGAGTAAGCTAAGCTGAGAAGCTGATTAATTAGATGATGATGATGATGCAAAAAAGTGGTAGAAACAATGTTGTTAGTGTAATTAACTAATGGCTTAAAACTAAGTGAAACTATTAATCATTATTTTTGTTGTTGTTACGACAAATTTTCCCTCAAGCCTGGATTCCTTTGTGCTCCTTTTAATTTGCATTTTTTCTTGCTTATTAGTTATTAGTGTAAGTGTTAAAGAACTGAGTGTAATCCTAATTAGTTGTCAACTTATAACTCTTAATACCCTTTTAAATTTGAATTCTGGTTCTTCTTTTTTCAGTTTCCATTTTGGACCCTCCATTTTAGTTTGCAATCCATTATTATTATTGCTTTCTATCCATTTTGGACCCTCCATTTTATATATCGGTGGCGTTTAATGTACATATTTTTATTATTCAAATTGAAGTTTTTTTAATTAGGTAAAAGTACACTATTTTTGGAAAAGATGGAATTGGTATTCATTCATTTAAGAACAAAAATTCGACATTGTCGTCCCATGAATATTGAGGTGGACCAACCGACCAAGTTGGTTAACAAACTCTGAGTGGCATATACTCGTAGAATAAAAAACAATATAATAATTAAGAATTAAGATAGTTAATTAATAAAAAATATTATATGCATATAAAAAATTTGTCATTAAATTTATTATTATATATTTATTTATAAATATATATATAATTTAATTTATTTTTAATATATATTTTATATTAATATTTTATTTTGATATACATATAATATAATTATAATTAAATTAATAATATAAATAAATGCAATGAAAGATTTATTGATTGGCACGTGGTAGAAAGAAGACTATGGCAAGAAAGAATAAAGGATTATTCAAAGTCCTACTAATAAATTAAAGAAAAATTTTTTGGTGTCTATAATTTATGTGTTTAAATTATTTTAAAGTACATATTAAAAAATAAGATTTATTTTTTTTTTGAATTTTACGTATAAAATTTAAGCATTATACAAAGCATCTAAATTAAAAAGATCAAAAACTAAGTTGAGTTGATTTAGTGATTAATTTACTAATTCGCTTAAGATTTAGTGTGGATGATTCGAATCTCGTCTTTTACATGTAATAATTTATTGGCCAATAACAAATCCTTAAATAAAGATTTAATCTATCACGAATTAGTTTTTAATTTATCAAATTAGAAGATATCATAAAAATAAACCTAAATAAAAGAGCAAAAAAGTTGCCTTATGTGGTTTCCACCTCACCCTTCTCCCCTCTTGCGTGGTCAAATCATACCCAACTCCATGTTATGAGTAGGACTTGAGAAATGTTTTTTTCTTTTCCCTTCCTTTTAAGTAAGACTAAGTAGAAAAAAATAACTAATAAAAAAAATTAAGTTTAATTAATATTAATCAATTTTTAAGAGAATGTATGATTTAAAATTAAGATAATTTTAAGAAATTAACTAAAAAAAAAGTTAATTCTCTAATTCAATTCTTTAAATAAATATGATGATATGACATGAAAATGTATCAAATAATCCAAGATTAAGCTCAAGTTAAGAGAAATACTAATAGATGTCATAAATACTTTATACTATATTTGGATTTGAAGACTCAAAAGTCAAAACCTTGCACAAGTAGTGTTATTAATAGGAGATTAATGTATGTATACCGACATTGACTTGTTTAAAAATTAAAATGTTTAATTAATTAGGAGAACTTCACGACCATAGGCGGCTTTGCACGTGTCAAGCATCCTTTGCTATAGTAAAATTATTAATGGATAAACCTAAAAAGTAATAAAAATTAACTGATACATGTGTTATAAAATATTTTACATTAACATTATAAACTTCACAACCATTCATTCCATGTATTTTCACGTAATTAACACGGTCAATTAAAGTAATCGATACTCTTCCGTTACCCCAAAATAAATAAATAAAAACCATAGAAGTTTCATCTTAATTATTGCTTAATCAAAACAGCGTAAATCTATATATTTTTTCCCTAAGCTCATTATTCCTCCATGTATATGGTTTAATTTGTACATGTATTGATTATATAAAATATTTTATATAATTATTTAATTATATTTATTTTTTAAATGATTATTTCTATAACCAATATTAAAAATAATTATTTTTATTGATATAATGTTATATATAATTAAATGCATCCTTAAAAATTTGGATCATGGCTTAGTTTTATCTAGCACATGTTATCGGTGTTATAGAATGATTCTGAATCTATTTTTCATTGTCTTTGGGAATGTCCTAGTGCCAAGGAGGTCTGGAACCTTTTAAGCTTGTATTCAGATAATTCAGATTTATGTGATTGGCTCTACAAAGGTGCAAGGAGTAGAGATGTTTTTTTTTTTTTTCGACCATCAAGTGGATTTGGAGAAGCAGGAATCATTACTTATTTATATATAGATGACTCTTGGAGTGCTAATAAAGTGGTGAGTTTGATTCGTAGTTCAGTAAGGGAGTTTCACACTATTTTTGCTATGTATCAATCTTTATCTTCTCCTTCGCTTTGTTTGCATTGGGTTCCACCTCCAGTTCATTCTATTAAATTGAATTGTGATGCTAGTTATTTTGCTCCTTTTAGCTATACTGATTTTGGTTATATCATTCGCAATTCTAATAGATGTTGGTTGAAAAGTTGCACTGACGAAGTGTGCAGTTATATTAATTTTTTCTTTCTTTTCTGTTTAGTCACAAAAAAAATGCACCCATTAAAATTAAATTTTTATTCTATCAGTCTTTATAATTTTGTTAAAATTTTTAATTATTAAGATTTTATAGTTTAAAAATTTATAATTTAATTTTTATATTAGATAAAAGTTTATTTGTTATTATTTTCAAAAAATACAATAATTTAAAATATTTAATAATTTATCTTACATCAAACACACAAATAATAAATATTTTAACAAGAAAAGTTAGAATTTAGAACGAATATATAATTGCAAATTTTTATCCAATACAAAGATTTAATTATAAATTTTTAATAAGATTTAATTAAAAATTTAATAAAATTATAAAAAAATTTACAGAATAATTAAACCTATCAGCCTATAAATATCTAAAAAATCTCATGTTCAATCTCAATCAATCTTCATCGGCAAACTTCAATGGCAACTCACCAGAAAAAGAGAAAAAAAAAAAAAATGGAAATGCAAACCTAAGAATTGAAAAATTAAAAAACCTATTAATTTGATACAAATATAGAGCATGGCATGTTCCCATTATTATTTGAAAACCTTTGTTTGTAGCCAAAGTTACCAAATATTCATTTGAATTCTCTCATGTCAGTCATGTGTAAGAGAACCAACCAAAACCATGAGATTGTTGCGTCGAACCCGCCTAAGTTCGGCAATGAACCATTATCAAATAAATTAAATTAAAGTTTTTTCTCTTCTAAGTTTCAATTTACGTATCCTCTTATTCATACACATAAAAAGTCAATCATATATTATAATAATGTTTCTTTGGTCTATCTAGTTTCTTTTAGGTCTCACCCGTTGATTGTGCTTGAATCTATATATATAAGAAGGGTCTAGCTTTATTAGGTCTCCAATTGCATATTTTGCTGAAGAAGAAAAGAAAAAAAGTGTTTGTTTACATATATATCTTTGTATTCAAGCCATTGATTTGATTAAATGTACGTATACATACATACATGCATGCCTTTCATTCTAACACCCCATGTTCTTTCTCATGTTTCTTTGCGCCTTAAATTTTGTTTTCATATTTATATATCTTATATATTCCATGCTTGTTTACGTATAGTTCTCATTTTAAGCAAGGTGATGATATTATTAATCTTGTTAGAAGTTGAACTTTAACTTTGACCATTTGCCCTTAAATCATGTTTTTTTTTTATGTATTTGTTTTATGAATTATTAGGTTTCTCTAGAATAATCTAAACATCAAAATGCTTATATATGATTATGTAAATTTTTTTTAGAAAATGACAAATAGGTCCCAAACCTTTTGTCCTGCAGACATTTTTGTCCCTGACCGTTGAAAAATATTTTTAAGTCCTTAACCTTCACAAAACTTGGACAGATCAGTCCCTCCGTCCAAATGCCTCTGTCAGGGACTGATCCGTCCAAATTTTATGAAAGTCAAAAACTTAAAAATATTTTTCAATGGTCAGAGAAAAAAATGTCTGCGGAGCAAAATGCCAATGACCTATTTGTCTTTTTTTTTAAGAGAGGTGTGTAGCAAAAAGTATGTTTTTCACATATTTTTAGTATAATTTTTTATTTTTTTTACACGAATATTTAATTAATTATCGTTAAGTAAATTTTACGCAAACATCACATCGTGTACATAAATTTAATTAGATAATTTATACTATTAGTACATCAAAATTAAAGTGATATATAAAATATATTTATCTCGATAATGCATTAAAATTGAAGTCACAAATATATATTTTTATTAAAAAAAAAAGTAATATAGGTAGAGGAATTTGATTTCTTTTTGAAGAAGAAAAAAGAATGTAGGATGATGAATTAATTACCATACCATGGAGGTATGTAGTGCCAAAAACGCAGGGGTGAGCCTTTTCCACGGCACCAAAAATGGCTTTACAATAATGGTGTCTTAAGGAAGAAAAATAATACAAAGTAGTGTATATGTATATGTGTAATGAATGAAGGCAACACTTTAATTAGTTTTGCTACACTTATAAATTTCTTAAGCACCATGCATACACTATATAGATACACCTATCCCATGTGACCATTGCTGCAATTTTCATCACCTTTTTCCTTAACTTCTCCCCACTCTAATATATAATAAAACTCACACAAACCTTATTCTTCTATCTCCATCACCAAATCTTCCTCATCACAACATTTTCTCTAGACTCAACTATAGAAAATAGTATCTAAGAGTATGTTTTTTTAGTTTTATTCTTATAAACAGAGAATAGAAACTGAATTAGTCTTTAACTTTGGTTTTATTTTCTGTGTAGGTGTGATATTGAATCTAGGAGTTCGATTTTCGACATGGGTTTCGGGCGAAATTCGACAGAAGGGATGGTGATCCAAGACTATGTAGGATCAAAGAACAACAAAGTGATGAAATCCCAAAGGAGTGGTGCACCAGCAAAGTTGGTGACAGCACTAACATGTCTCCAATTCTTCTTTGCAGTTTATGCAACATTCTTATTATATTACATGGGACCTTCCATTGATCTAAGAACATCAAAGCCAGATTTCACATGGGCCACAAGAATTGCAAACCAATGGAAGCAATACATGATCACACCCCATGTTGTTGGACACTACCAAGAAGCTGCTTCTTCTCTCATAAGAGAAGATAATAGTAATAATCATAATATGAACATTCTTGTTCCTCCTCATCAACAAGAACAACCTTTGAACCAATCACAAGTTTGTGAGTATGAGAAGATTGATTTCATGCAGAAGAAGTCCAATGATGTTCAAATGATGAAGCTGAAGAGGGAGCTGTATGATGAGGTTTTGGAGTTTCAAAGCAGAAGCATTGGAACTGAGACATTACCTCAGTTAATGGCAATGAAATCCAAGTGGGACATAAAGGGAAGTAGTAACCGGAAACCAAAGATCACAGTTTTGTTGAACCATTTCAAGAGAAAGACACTTTGTGCACAGATTGATTCATTGCTACAACAAACTCTCCCTTTTCACCATGCTTGGGTGCTATCATTTGGTAGCCCAAATGAAGTTTCCTTGAAGAGAATTGTTGAAAGCTACAATGATTCAAGGATCAGCTTCATAAGCTCAAGCTATGATTTCAAGTACTATGGAAGGTTCCAAATGGCACTACAAACAGAATCTGATCTTGTATACATTGTTGATGATGACATGATTCCAGGGAAGAAAATGCTTGAGATTCTAGCACATGTTGCTGGGACTGAGAAGTACAAGAACTCAGTGTTGGGAAGTATTGGGAGGATTTTGCCATTTAGGCAGAAAGATTTTACATTTCCAAGTTATAGAAAGTTTAGGTCTAAAGAAGCAGGGTTGTATTTGCCTGATCCTGCTTATGATATCACTGTTGATAAGATTCTGCAGGTTGATTTTCTTTCTAGCTCTTGGTTTCTCTCTGCTCAACTTGTTAAGACCCTCTTCATTGAGACTCCTTTTACTTTCTCCACTGGTGAAGATCTGCATTTGAGGTTGGTAACCCTTTCATTTCCCTGCAAAATTCTGTGAATAATTTAATTCTATTTTATTGGTACAATGAGAATATAGGTGAAAAAATTAGAACAAGTTGAACAAATAAGTCAAAGTCAAACAAGCATCAAGTTGACTGTGCTAAACAATATCTGGTAGTGTTCAATTAGTTGTTGTTGCCATTAGGTTCAAAAACACTACATACTACAAGTTGTAGTACACAATACAATATGTTAGTCAAATTCAAGATAGACTTTTTGTTAGTTATCTACCAAACTAATACTAGTGTCTTATTACAATTTGACCCTCACAATTACAACATTTTTGCCTTCAAAAAAATTGTCCATTGAATCTGAGACTTCTTCTTAATCTCTTGACTTGATTAAGAATGTGTGCTTCTGTTGCAATATTATCCACTAGGAAACAGAATACTAGAAATATTCATATCAAAATTGACCTTCTTATTTTGTTTGTTAGAATATAATTAGGATCAATTATGATTAATTAGCATTATTTAGCATATCTGAATATTTATTATAAGATATTACGTCTTTATTATTTCGATTTTCTTAGCACCTATAAATACTCTATATTGTATTATTAGTTATTACAGACAACTGGAATACCTTCAATAATATACAAATCATTTCTCCAGTTTAGTCTCTTATTTCTAACATTGTTATTGAATTGCAGCTATCAGCTTCAAAAGTACCAGAATGCAGGGTCATTTGTTGTCCCAGTTGACCCTAATGACAAGGAAACATGGGGTGACAGTGAACATAGGCTAGCCTATGTATCAGAAACCACAGTGATATTCAAGGACATAGTTCAAGTTAGAGATGATCAATGGTGGAAAGCACTTTCCACAGGCTATGTTACACAATGGGCAGCAATGTACCCTCAAAACATTGACGCCCTCTTCTACGCTCACACACTTGACCATGTTAAAGCACTTCAACCACTTCTTGACAAGTTCAGGTGCAGAATACACCTTAAAATACAAAATTTATTTTAAAAATAAGTATATATTTATACATAAAAATATAGTAACTAATTTTGACGACTGATTTTAACGTGTATCTTTCTTTGAATAGGTCTACAGTGGGTAAAAAGGCCTACATTGTGGTCTCGGGTGGGAAATTTTGCCCGTGCGAGGATGCTGCAAGGGCATTGAAGTGGCCATTGTTGGTGTGCAAGGAGAGGAGGTTCAAGATCTTTGACTTGGGAATAGAGGCCATTTCCGGGGTCTCGGATTCAGAGGTGCCGGTGATACAGGCAGTGTATTCTAGCATGAAAGGTTTGATCAAGATTCATAATCCTAGTGTTGTGATCACAGTGGATGACATTGATCCTCATGTGAGGAAGGCTCTCAAGATGGCATCAGAGAGCACTTCTAATGCTACTACTTTAGTGTTGTTGCCCAGAGCTTCTGTCACAAAAGTGCTTTGGATGTCTGATCTCCGTTCAACTGCATTGCCAAGTAAGAATTATGTTAATGTTCGGTAGATGATAATTTAGTCAAATCTGTTAGATAGCGTTTGTGGAGAGACAGAGACGGAAAGATTGCTAGATGATAATTTAGTCAAATCTGTTAGATAGTTGGTGGAGAGACAGAGATGGAAAGACTCACTAGCGTTTGTTTTGAGGTATTGGGACAGAGATTGAGAGACTAAGACACAGTATCACGTTTGTTGGCTCAGAGACTGGTACTAAAATTTCAGTATTTCAGTACCTCCAAAAAGTAGGGACACAGGAGACTGAAATTTTTAGAGACGGAGACTAAAATTTTAATAACATTTTATACTTAAAATACTCTCATTTCAATTAATTAATTCCAATTTTATCCTTTGTACAAATTAAATTAGAGTTTTATTCTTATTTCAATTTATGTCTCTCACTTTGCACCAAACAGAATATTGAAATTTATTTCAGTCTCTGTCTCTTAGTCTCTGTCTCTCTTTCAGTCTCTGTCTCTCTACCAAACGCTAAGGGATTGAAATAAATCTCAGTATTCTGTTTGGTGCAAAATGGGAGACAGGAATTGAAACAAGAATGAAACTCTAATTTAATTTGCACAAAGGGTAAAATTGAAATTAATTAATTGAAATGAAAATATTTTAGGTATAAAATGTTATTAAAGTTTCAGTATTCATCTCTAAAATTTTCAGTCTCCTGTGTCCCTACTTTTTGGCTGAAATACTGAAATTTTAGAGATAGAGACAGAAATTTTAGTACCAATCTCTGAACTAACAAACACGATACTAAATTTTAGTCTCTCAGTCTCTGTCTCAATACCTCAAAACAAACGTTACCTTGACTATCCACTTGAGTTTGTGGTCTTATCTTTGAGTTTCTTTGCTTTTAACATAATTTTATGTTGCAGATTGGAACAAGATGAGACTTTCTATCAACATCATCACCCAAAATAGAGTAACTTCACTAACAAGGCTCCTCAAATCTCTAAGCAATGCATACTATCTTGGTGATGAAATTCCCATAACCTTCAACATGGATAGCAAGGTAGATGAGGCAACAATAAAGCTAGTGGGCTCATTTGAGTGGCCTCATGGGCCCAAAACTCTAAGAAGGAGGATCATCCAAGGTGGGCTCATTAGGGCAGTTAGTGAGAGTTGGTACCCATCCAATGATGATGACTTTGGGCTTTTACTTGAAGATGACATTGAAGTTTCCCCATACTACTACCTTTGGATCAAATATGCATTATTAGCATACCACTATGATCCACAAGTTTCTCTCCCTGAATTGTCCTCAATTTCACTCTACACACCAAGGCTTGTTGAGGTTGTTAAAGAAAGGCCCAAATGGAATGCCACTGAATTCTTCAAAAACATTCATCCAAACACACCTTACCTACACCAATTACCTTGTTCTTGGGGGCAGTGTTCTTCCCTAAACATTGGAGAGAATTCTATGTTTACATGAACATGAGGTTCACTGAGGATGCTAAAACAAACCCGGTTCAAATCCCAAGGTCAAGAACAAATGGGTGGCAAGCATCATGGAAAAAATTCCTAATTGACATGATGTACCTTAGAGGGTATGTTAGTCTTTACCCTAATTTCCCTAACCAAGCTAGCTTCTCAACCAATCACATGGAGCCAGGTGCACACATTAGTGCTAAGGACAATGTTGTCAAACATAACAAACAAGACTTTGAGGTTCCATTAATGAGTCAAGATTTTAGAGAATTGCTACCTAGTTTGAAGATGCCACCAGCTTCAAGATTACCATCATTGAACCTATTCAATCAACCTGTTTCTTTAAAGGGTCTTAAAGCTGCTGGTGCTAAGTTGGGTCAAGATGTTCTAAGGTGTAACAATGTTTCTGAGGTTGTAGCTGTGGATCAAGATACTGGTCTACCACAACGCTGCTCCAAATTCTGACGGAACACAACAATATAATCTCTCTTCATTGTTCTCATTGGTTTAATTTTTATTTATTTTTTTGCATTGTTTTTGTTATATTTTAAATTAAGTGGGAAATTTGGTCAGCGATTTTGCTGTGTCACAAGGTGATCGTTCCCATAGTGAAACAATTGTAATTAAATTATTGGTTATACATTTTAATTATTAGTACTAAGATTATTCTCTCCCTGCATATCATCAATAATCCACGTCAAATTTAATAATATAGTTCATGTAACACGAACATCTTTTTGGTTTAGACAATTTTATCCACTAATTACGTAATTATCATGTACTTTGCTAGTTGATATCAAAGTTGTTGGGTTAAGTAGAATAATAATGAGACAAGTTTGTCAGTATAAGGTAATAAGATAACTAAGACTATTATAAAGAAGAATGAAGCCAAAGGGCAAGTGACACAGTTTACCATTAAATATGGATAAATTTATTTCCTATAATATAGTATTAAATTTTAAATTACTTCGTAGTCATCATGCAATCACACTAAGAGTAATCTATTCTTAATATATAAAAGTAAATAGATAAATTTATTCATATTATTTTGAAGACATCTTTTTTCTTTCTACTAATGTCATATTAGTATTATCGTTTACTTAACAAAATTTTAGAATTGACCACTCAATTTTTGCCAAATTAACTATTATTTCTAAATCAGCAAATATATATATATATATGAGGAGTGCTAGGGGACCAACAATTTTTGTATTTTGTAACCATTAATTGGCCATCAATAGTCTTTTTAATGGTGTGAGATTATATTCAATGGTGAGAGATCACTTACTTTTCTTTTAATGGTTAAGTGCTGGCCACAAAACACAAAAATTACTGGCCTCCTAGACTTTTCCATATATATATATATATATATATATATATATATATATATATATATATATATATATATATATATATATATATATATATATATACACACACACAAAATATACAAGTAATAAAAATATATACAAATTAAGGTGCAAAATTACCAATGACAATAATTAAAAATTAATAATGTCTAACCAAATTTGTAACATACAAAGACATTGAATCCTATCCCTATATTAATTATTTTTACGGTTATAAACAATACAATAAATTTATAATCTAATAATTAATTTATTAATTTTTATAAATAACTCATTAAATATAATAAACATCCATGTTACAAATGTCATAATAATATTATTAATCATAATAAATTTTACGTTACAAATATTCAAATTCCATATTATTTGAACTAGTTATATATATAAGTCTCTTATCACTATTCCTTCAAATAACATCAAATTTAGCACAAAAAATTTATTTCCAAACTACACATCATTCTTTGGACAATATCACCAAACAAACTATCAAAGTTCGCGAGATTAGTCTCTGAAAAATATTAACATCCACAAATGAAGAGAAGCCTCTTTACTTAGAAATGATTATATTAGATGAAAAGGTACAAAACAAACATATTTATTGTATTTTTAAATTAAATTTACAAAAAAATTACTTTAATTATTTTTGCTTTTTATACTTTTTATATTATTTTATAATACTTTATATATAATTGTATTTTAATATCGTTGAAATTATACTTTTTTTCAATATGCTATTCATTGTTCTTTTTCTAATAGCTTAAAAAATAAATGTAATCATTTTTTAACTAATTATTAATTATGATTTACTAACACCGCAGGAAATACCTCTTCATGTAATTGTGAAAAAAAATATGATGAACAAATTGAAACATTTGTTATAAGAAAAAAAAGTCTATGCTATAAAAAAAATTTGAAAATAGAAGATGTAAATAATTTGTATAGACCAATTAAAGGTACAATGAAGGCAAATTTTTTACTCACAATTGTTGTGAAAGAAATTAAAGATCTAGTTTTAAACATTCTCCAACACTATTTTGAATTTGCATAACTTGAGATATTGTCTGACAGAGTGGGTCAAAGAAAAATATTAACAGGTAATTTCACTTTATACTATTTCAATTATTCAAAAAAAAATTTCTACACATTTTTTGTTCTTTTTATTGTAGATGTCATTGAAAAACTATATGCACATCAAGAGATTAAGAAGAAAGAAAACCATACAAATTCAAGACACATCTTTGAAAGAAGAATATACATGCAAAGATGGAACAAACAACACAATAGAAAATGCATATAATTCAACAATTCATAAAGAACATGCCTTCACAAGCACCTATCCAGAAAGAAGAAAACAATAACTCTAACAACAACAACCAATAAAGAAAAAGGAGGACGAACGCCACATAAGAAGACTAAGTCCATCAACTAAAATAAATACAAAAATCAAACCACCAAATAAAAATGTTATTTTGTATAATTTCAACATCCAAATTGTTTATACTACAAATTATTCTAAATAAAACATCGTTTAAATTTAACTTTAATTTACACATATTTAATTTAATTTTACAAAATATAACAATTTTTAATATTTATTATATACTATCGTTAATTTATTGCCCGTGATGCGCGAATTTTATTCTAGTTACTATAAAGTTAGCCAATGTATAAAGGTAAAAACTTATTTGTAGTAGTTTTTATTTTTGATAAGAAATTAATAGTTAAAAATATTTGATTTGATATATTTAATTAAATTATTATTCAATAACTTTTAATTATTAAATATTAACTTTATATAAAAATAGCTATATTTAAAATTCTAGTATTTATAAATCAATGAAAATACACGTATAATTTTTTTTATAAAAATTTGAGTTATACTACGTGCACACTAAAATTAGCTACTAAAGTTAGCCACCAGTATAAAATACATGTTAGAATATAAATACATATTAAAAATAAATTAAACTACACATATATTTATACATAAATACATTGGTGACTGATTTTAGTGGTTAATTTTGGTGTGCAAATAGCATTTTTCCAAAAAATTATAATTAAAAATAAACTATGGTATTTTAAGATAAAATTCGAATTATCTTTATTGACTTAAATGGACGGCTGAAATCCCTCAATCAACTTGATTTTGCCATACATGTTTCTAAGTTTCTAACACATATTTTTTTCATTTTTTTTAATTTATTTTTATCTCACTGAAAAATCCAAAGAGTAAAACTGCTAATTGCAAATCGAAGATGGAGGGTAGTTTCGTCATTGTATAAATAAGCTAGCTCAAATTCAGTTAGAGTTTCAGTTTCAGTCTGAGCCAGCAAACAGAGCTACGTTGACAATGGCGTATGAGTCCCTTCGCTCTCTGCATTCGATCCACCAAACCTAAACCCCTACCTCTCTCTCCATTCCTTCTTCTTCTTCTGATCGATCTTTCATGCCTCCATTCACCACGATCTTTTTTCTCCGCCGCTTCTTCTCTAACAACCTGTAAGTTAATCTACCTATCTATTCTCAGTTAATTATGTCACATCAAAGTTCAATGCGAATGAATATTTTTTCGTCGCTAAAATTATATTATAATGTTCTACAATGCAGATCAGGAATATAATGCAATGCAATTTAACGTGTTTCGATTTCAATTTTTAACTGCTTTGTTTAATTTGTGCTAAGCGATAGCTAAGCTATTTTACGTGTTCCATGCGTAGTTTATATTCGCATGATTTGAACTGAGAGATTCAGACGTATATATGGAGATAATAACTTTAATTTATACGTATCATATATTCTTTTTGTGACTTATACGTAGAGGTTACACTTTTGGTTGTTGAAGGATGATATATTTGCTTCAGAGATTGCTCAAGGATTTCAACCTTTCTCGGGTGATAAATCTCTTCATTTGATTGATTGTGTTGGAGACTCTTAGATTCTTCTGGAATAATGTATCGCAGGTATATGATGTATTTTTTTAAACGACTACTCATTTTTTTTTAATGAGTATATATATGATCGTGTATGATTAAATGTTTATATTAAACTTTGTTAATATTAATTTTGTTGCAGTTAACAGAAATGATTGAGTTTTAGTTAGCTAATTATTTTTGCAGCAATAAAAGGTCAAATAATGATGGTAGAGCCAGGTCTATTATCAAGGTAATTATGGCAGCTGCCTTTGGATTTTGTCTTGGAATGTCAATTCCATCCTTGCGTTTGAATAAGGTATTATACTGTAGAGTGTATTATATTTGCCACCTAATTAATTTCTCAATGTTCCAAAAATTAGCCATAATTGAACATTCTTTTTTAATATTTTCTTTTTTTCTTATTAAACTTGTAGGTTAGCATGTCTTCAAGCCGTCGACATTCCTTTGGTGTATCTATAGAAGAAATAGAAAGATATGCTGCTGATGTAGACAATGTTCAAGCTATTACTGACTATTCTGGAACCCAGCGTATTGAAGCCCTTGGGTCAATGAGATTGCCAAACGTAATTAATTATTGTCATGCTTGTGCTTTAGACAGTTGGATATGAATTTGCTGAAATGCTGGTTATCAACATAGTTGAAAATAATCAAGTATAATTCAAAACTGTTAATCTTGCAGTTATATATTCCAACAAATCCTATTGGAGCCCAATCTTTGCCCCCGGGAATTATTGCACCGCAATCTGATTTTCATTTACGCAGATTATGGGGTCAACCTAGTGAGGTATGACATGTAAAAGTTACTTAATGTGGAAGGACTTGAAAATGTGCATGGATTTTAGTTATTAACTTTAATTTCATCAGAATTTGGACTATCAAAAGTTGAAATTGTGCATTTGCATGTGTTGCCATATCGACAATGTTTCTTTCATTCTTCAATATGCTTTCCACATGATATACAAAACAAATGTGTCTGTATGCAACTCTTATGCATGCTTAGTTAGATGTCTTGTTCATGAACCTCACTATGAGTCTATGACCCTTTAATTTTGCAGGATCTGAAGAAAAGGCCAAGGTATTTAGTAACATTCACGGTCGGTTATGATCAGAAAGATAATATTGACGCTGCAGTAAAAAAGGTTACAAGATGAACTCACAATTTTTTTTAATTTATTGTCCCTTCCATGTTATCTTCAGATCAGAGTGCTGACTTTCATATTGTTCTGTAGTTTTCTGATGATTTTGCAATTTTGCTATTTCATTATGATGGACGGACTAGTGAGTGGGATCACTTTGAGTGGTCAAAGAATGTCATCCATGTTAGTGCAAGGAAACAAACAAAATGGTAACTTTCATTTTTCTCCTATCCCTCTTTTAATCCTCACTGGCTTATGGTTGGCAATTTACAGGGTTTTTTTATGCTTTGTTGCAGGCAACAAGCATTATGTTTTCATTTAACTGGAGGAATTCATCTAACTGTTTATCATCTAATAATATTTCTTCTTATGTCAGCAAAAAAAAAAGGAAATAATATTGTATTGATAATGATATTAGGAGTATTGAACTTAATAGTTAATATTCCCCCAGTTGTTACAATCTGGAACTTACGTAGTTAATTATGCAGGTGGTATGCTAAACGGTTTTTGCATCCTGATATTGTTGCATCATATGAATATATTTTTATTTGGGACGAAGATCTTGGACTGGAAAATTTCAATGCAGACGAGTAATTGTCTTGCCTATCTGTTTATTCAGCTCATATTTGTCATTAAATGCAGTGTCTTTTTAACTGAATTCTTGTTTACCAGATACATTGAATTGGTCATAAAACATGGTTTGGAGATATCTCAACCTGGTCTTGAGCCCTATGATGGATTGGTATGGGAGATGACAAAGAGAACTGAAGACACAGAAGTTCACAAGTATTTCTTTGCTGTTGCATTGCTTTTTATTATCATGCTTTCACATGTATTATTAAGACAACTTTATGCATTTATTGGTGAAAAGGTCAACAGAAGAGAAGCCAGGCCGTTGTAGTGATGCACATTTGCCTCCTTGTGCTGGGTATGCTTTCCCTCCTTGATTCAAAGTGTTATTTTAACTTATAACTGATAGCTGTGCCATCTTCCTAGAGTTTCTCTTGTTCTTTTTAGATTTGTGGAAATTATGGCTCCGGTCTTTTCTCGGAAAGCATGGCGTTGCGTCTGGTATATGATTCAGGTATATTATTATTTTCAACATGATTTTTCTTGAATTCCTGATATGTTCAAACATTCTATTGGCTTTGATGGACTTGCCACAAATGTTTTGTAGAATGATTTAGTGCATGGATGGGGATTGGATTTCAATCTCAGAAGATGTGCAGAGGTCAGCAGGTCCTTCTCCATATTTGTTCTATCAGGACATGAAAGCTATCTTAAGTTCCTTGCAAACCTGAAAACTTTAATCTTTGTTTGGTTTTGGCAGCCTGCACATCAGAAAATTGGTGTAGTTGATTCACAATGGATTATTCATCAAGGAATTCCTTCCCTTGGGAACCAGGTTAGTCATGACCAACTTGCAAAATATTTGGAACTTTCCTTTGAAGATACTATACTTACCATAACAGTTCATTATGTGTCATTTTCTATAAAATTTTGAAAATAATAACTCTTCTGAGGTATATGTATATCAATAAAATTTTCAGGGAGAAACTGACGAGGGAAGAGCTCCATATGATGCGGTATGTGTATTTCACATGTAAATGATGTCCCTCATATCATTCTTTGTGTTCAATCATATGCTTTCAATTACTTTAACACAGTGTTCTTCCAAAATTTTCCCCCAACATAGAGTTTATATTATGCTTTGGCATTGTAAATTTCAGGTCAAAACAAGATGCAAAAATGAGTGGGCCGAATTCCAAGTTCGCCTCACAAATGCTGATTTAACATACCTTAAAGGACTAAAACGTAATATGAAGGGTTAAACAACATATATATGCAATGCCCTGTTCCTTCTCCCTGTCATTGAGTATTGATTTATATACTCGGCATATTTTGTTGAGTTCTGGTTCCTTCCTTCCTTCCTTCGGGTGCAAGGTATCTTTACAATGCGCATACAAGTGTAGATATATATGAAAGGAAAGAACATATTCAAGCTTATTTATTACCTCTAACTATAAATATATGCTGCCAGAATTCTGCAGCGATTTTGGAATCTTGCTGGAAAAATAGTTTGCAGGCTTTAATTTTGATAATCTTGATCTGCATGTGCCTTATCTGAAAAAGTAGTGAATAAGTAAGAAGAACTACATTTAGCTGAGGCTGTGATCATATGGATATGTAATTTTTGGAGGCTGTAATGCAAGCATCATGACTTATACATTTTCATTATCATTTTGTCGAGATTCATTACACTTACATAGCATTATAGACGCCAAAGATACCTTTTTTTCTTAGCCAATAATTATATAGCTTTGAATTTGATATTCCTCTCTACAAATGGTTAATGGTATTCTCTTGTAAAATAATTACATCTTTTACTTTACGTCCAAATTTGTGTAATTAACAAAGTTTTTTATTTTTATAATATTTAAATTTTGACATTTTTTTATCCGATTATTTAATTATTAAAACCAATCTCCAATTTAAAATCGAATAATAAATCCGCAAAATCCACTACGTAAATTATAGTATCATACAAAACACGGCATATAAAGGTCCCATGAATGACAAATTTGATCCTGAAATCACTTTAATAAAATTGAAGAATCATATCAGCATAATGTTGATGTAAAAAATTCACCTCACAAAATGTTTCAAAATTTGCATTTGAAAGAAGTACATAGAGTCCAATAAGGAAGAGAGGGGGGGGGGGGAGCCAAAATGGAAGTCTCATTTGGAGAATTATGAATGAGCTTTAAGTTTCTATTGAAATTGGGTTGGAGAGTCTTGTTTAAAAAGGCAGATATATACAACTGGCCTAAAACTAAATGTTGGTTTCCCACACCTTTCATCCTTATGAACCAAGACTTGATTACTATACGATTTTATGAAAGCTACTTATTGGGATTAAAAAAACAAAGGTCTTTGGTATATAAATGATGAATTGGTGAATATAGAAGTTGGTGCATACCTAAATGGACTTTAAAACACCCTCTTGATATGAACTTCCCAGCTGTTTATCTCTTGTATGTATGTTTTACTACTTGTTGCTTTAATTTTAGCGTTAATTAAAAGATATATGTTGAGGAAAACGGGACATTACATATATCACCTTTTTAATTATTTCCTTATAAAAATATATACACAAATTAATTTCTTCTGAAATTTTTTATGATATTACACTTAGTACCATTATATATTTTATTAAATATAATATTAGCCTATTCTATATAAACATGACATTAGTAAACATTTTCTTTAAGTAAATTAGTACAAAAATAGCAAATTAAGAAATCCCAACTGTATAACTTAATCTCTAGAGAGATAAGTAATTGAGTAGTGTGATCTATCCAAAAGAAATATAATAATTAATAACTAACAAGGAAAAAGTAATCCGGACAATGATATTGATGTCCATATTTATCATAAAAGATAAGATTATATTATTGTTATATATGCGTTGTTTCTTTTGTTTCAAAATGACCGTCAACTTTGGTTAATTAAGTTGCAATTGAGTTACCAGACATACACCCCAATCCAGAAAACCAAACCAAAAAACATTGAAACTCAACAAACAATTTTTTTTTTTTATTTATATAAAAGGCAGAGGAAGAAGCTGCCATTATTCCACAACAAGCCAAAGACATTAACATAAAAAAAATTCTGTATCTATCTCTTGCTGCTGAGAACAACTTTGTTGCAAATTATTAATTATATCAATTTATCTACATTCTTCAGATATACAAGGTAAGTGACATGATTGATATCTCATCATATATAACAAGTTTAATTGATTATTAGTTCTATATGATTATGGATAATGTTTATTTAATTTGTACTTTGTGATTATTTTCCGGGCTACATCTTTGCAAGTAGTACTTGAAGGATCATGTAGCTTTTAATTATTTCCTTATGAATACAACTAATCGCAGTAGGTTTTGATTAATTTCTTGTTGATTACAAAAAATGACGAGTTATTTTAACAACCCCACCCCCTTTTTTTTTTTCTTTCTTCTTTTAAATGCGTTGAAGTTTAAGTTGAGGATGTCCTGAGACTTGAAATTGTTTTTTTTTATTATTATTATTATCGTAAAAATAACTTAATATACATATATCAACAATAAATATTTTTTCCCTTTTTCATCAAGGTGTATTATTTCAATTATGTGCCTTTTTTTTCCCCCTTTTCTAGATTTTCCAAATGACACACTTCAAAAGAAGTCTATCTTCTTCTTTTCCTCAAAATTAGACAATTAACTAATATCTTTAATTTGCACCCTGAATTAGTTTAGATTTAGCAAGATATATATTCTTCATAATTTATATATAATATTATCCCTTTGATCATTTTTGCAGCAAATATGGGAGAGATATCATCAAGCTTTCAATTAGGTGTGATTGGTGCACTTTTTCTTTCAGTGGCTTCCTCAGTCTCCATTGTCATTTGCAACAAAGCTTTGATGAGCAGCCTTGGCTTTCCATTTGGTAACTAAATATATATAATTTTATTCTGCATATAATAATATTTAATTTATATGCACGGTCAGTATAAAGTTATTTTACACAAATATTTGATGTGTATTATAAAATAGGAAACATTTTCAGTGCAACGGGAAGTATCGGTGCACCAGTTGTTTTAACCGTTAATTTTAATTAATATATATTATATATATTTTTTATAATTCAGATCAACGGTTAAAATAATTGGAGCACCAATACTCCCGATGCACTTAAAATATTTCCTATAAAATATATGCAATGTTAATAATTTTATTTCTAATATGATTTTTTGACTAATTATTTTTTTTGGGAGCAGCTACAACTCTTACAAGTTGGCATATGATTGTTACATTTGGCACACTTTATGCTGCTAAAAGACTTAAATTCTTTGAGGCCAAACCCATTGACATGAAGACAGTCATACTTTTTGGCATTCTAAATGGTGTCTCCGTTGGATTCCTCAACTTGAGCCTTGGCTTCAATTCCATTGGATTCTACCAGGTTAATTAATTATCTTAATTAAGTAATTAACATATGTTTTATATGTACTTCCTTTTTTTGTCATGGTATCTTTTTTGGACTTGGGTCATGGTGTTTTATATATATTTCTTCATGTAGTAGAATTTTAGGCCCAAGATATTAAGGTAGTTAACTTTTACTTATATATAGGCCCAAAAATTTTTTAGACCCAAACATTTTGCTGACCCAAAGGAGAAAATAATAAACAATAAAGTTGTTAACAAGGTCCAAAAAATGGGCCCATTGTATTCAAGAAAGGAAAAAAATGTGGAATAAAAATTAATTTTGAATCATAATTAAAGTCAATGTGTGGTAAAAATAAAAAATAAAAAATAATAACAATAACTGTTGGATCAAATTAAAAAAAAAAACGATGAGACACTACAATATTATTTACCCTATTTTTCTTTTTTTTTTTTTTTTCAGATGACAAAACTTGCAATTATACCATTCACAGTATTGCTGGAAACCGTTTTTCTCAAAAAGGAGTTCAGGTAACAAATTTGTGTAAAGTGTTTGAAACATAACAGTGAAATTGAACAGAAAGAGAACAATGTCTACTATATATTATATATTATTATGTAACTAAAAATTGTTTTGCTAATTATGTGCAGCCTAAAAATAAAATTCTCTCTCTCCCTTTTACTTTTGGGAGTTGGCATTGCTTCAATCACAGACCTTCAGCTCAATTTTCTTGGAACAATAATTTCAGTTCTAGCTATCATAACAACATGTGTTAGCCAAATTGTATCCTTTTGTTAATTAATAAATATTCACTAATAGATTATTATATTTAGTAGATTTAATTATTCTTTTAGTTTTTATACTTTCATCAAATTTATAATTAGATTTTTATATTTTTGTTTTTTAAATTGGATCTATACACTGCTTTCAATTTTATAATTAAGTCATTTTCATGTCAAAAATATTAAAATTAATAGAATATTTCTTCTAAAAAATATGTGATCAAACATCTAATTAAGTTCTTAATTAAATATACATTCAATTTGAAAAGAAATATTCAATTAATTCTAATAATTTTTACATCAAAAATAATTTAATTACAAAATTAAAAGCATTGTATAAACTAAATTGAAAAGAAAAAAAAAATAAAAACTTAATTAAAAATTTAATAAAATTATTGGAACTAATAGAATAATTAAACCTAATTATTAAATTAGCCTTATTGTTTTTATTTCTTAACTTAGTTTTGAATTCAGCTTACCAGCACCATACAGAAGAAGCTTAATGTGTCTTCCACTCAGCTTCTCTACCAATCTGCTCCATTTCAAGCAGCAATTCTATTTCTAACAGGCCCTCTTGTGGATCAAATGCTTGTCAACAAAAATGTCTTTGCCTTCAATTACACTCCTATGCTCTTGGTAACTAATAATATCAAATACCAACCCTTAATCCCTCTATGTCTTATGCAAAATTCAATTTGAATGTATTATTGTTAATGTTAATTAAAATTTTAGAGAAAAGGACAAATAGGTCCCTGACCTTTTGTCATACAGACATTTTCGTCCCTGACCATTGAAAAATACTTTTAAATTCCTGACCTTCACAAAACTTGGACGGATCAGTCCCTCCGTCCAAATGCCTCCGTCAGGGACTGATCCGTCCAAATGTCTCCGCCAGGGACTGATCCGTCTAAGTTTTGTGAAGGTCAGGGATTTAAAAGTATTTTTCAATTGTCAGGGACGAAAATATCCGCGGGACAAAAAGTCAGGGACCTATTTGTCCTTTTCTCAAAATTTTATTATATACTACTAACACCTAACTAATATTCACACCTATTACTTAAATCATTCTCGATAAGATTCTGAAAATTAGATTGAACCGGTCAATTCAATCCAAAATCAACCATAAATCAATTCAATTCAAACAACAATATTAATTACAAAAATGCATTAAAAAATGATAAACTGATTAAATTGGTTCGGATTTTATTAAGAGAGCTGTTGAAAAAACAAATTTTTTTGAAATTTTTTTTTATATAAAAATATATTATTTTATTATATCCGATTGAATTTCGATTAAACTTATGTTGAATCAAATTTTTGGGGATATTTGACCTAATTAATTTCTTTTTTTTTCAGGTATTCATAGTATTATCTTGTATAATAGCTGTATCAGTAAACTTCAGCACATTTCTAGTGATTGGAAAAACATCACCAGTAACCTATCAAGTTCTAGGGCATCTCAAGACTTGCCTTGTTCTTGGAGTTGGCTACTTAATATTAAAGGACCCTTTCACTTTTAGAAACATCATTGGCATTCTTGTTGCCATTTTTGGTATGGCCTTGTACTCTTATTTCTGCATTCAAGACAATACAAACAAACAATCAATCAATGGATCCTCCATTGCCATCTCAGGTCACACTCTCTTTTCTTTCTTCACTTTCTTTTTTTTTTTTAATTATGATCTCCTTATTGTTTATTATTGTGTTTGGTAAGTGTTTTAAAAGATGAGAAAAAAAATAGAATTAAAAAAATTAATGTTTTCATAATTACCCATCTATATCTGATTTTACAACAAATATATTATCTATATACCTCTTTGTGATATGAAATAGCTAGCTAGATTAAATTCAGTTAATATAATTTTTATTAATGTAAATTCTTTTTTATATATATGTTCATGATGTTTGTAATAATTTGTTTATTTATTACATTATTCTTTACAGGTAAAAGGCAAAGACGATCAGCACTTTTATTAAACGAACAAAAAGAGAATAATGAGCCCCTGAAATCAATAAGCAAAGACTCTGTTGTATAAAAATTAAGAAGAAACATGCTCTTTTAGGTTGTGTTTGGAACGAAGACTGAGATTAAGATTGAAAATTTAAGGTTGAGAGACAGAGACTAAAAGATAAAGATTAAAGCTTATCTTAGTATTATATTTAGTTTAAGATAAATATGGAGATTAAAAAATAAATTTAAAAATTGAAAAGTTAAATTAGAATATTTTAAAAAAAAATATTATTAAAACTTTAATCTTTATCTCTAAAAATTTTAGTCTCCTATATTCCTACTTTTTAGAGGTACTAAAGGAACTAAAATTTTGTGTCTCGAAACTAAAATTTTAATTACAATATATCTAATTACAAAACCCAATATTAAATTTCAGTCCTCAATCTATTAGTGCCTGAAAACAAACCTTGCTTTGTAACTTTAGTGTAGCTCACTGAATTACTCTTATTAATAATGTATATGTTATATATAACACACCCAAAGTAGTATTAAACTATGAATGAAATTGTTATCTTATTTTAATGGAAAGTTTAAAGTTTAGAGTTACTCCAATTATTGTGCTTCTATACTATTCATTATTCTCAATACCTTAGCCACAGATAGATATACAATTTTGCATTTTCAACAAATAAAAAAAAAAGGAGAGGATGGATTTGCACATGCTATTGTTTTATTTAGTTTATATTTCCATGCATTGTTTATGGAGAAATACTTCATATGATTGAGTATTTATCAATTTAGACATGAAAGGTTCCTCTCACAGCAGAATAAGTTATAATTTTTATCCATAAAAATCCAAAATACTTATAAATGACAAAACTATTTCTATATTAATAAAAGATGATCCCTGTATTATAAATGTATCCAAATGAATTTAAATATTAATTTTATTTATAGATAAATTTATTAATATTTTTAATTTTTATATATAAAAACAATAATTTACTCTTAATAGAATGAAAAAATAAACTAAATTGTAGAGTGTTAAATCTCAACTAAACCTAAATTGTCACAACTATTAAGACCATTCAAAATCAATTTTCCATTGTACACCAATTTTCCCATTATTCTCTGTTTTTTAATTTACTTAAAAAAATTATTGAAAAGCTATTTAGTTTGAGATTATAAAACAAACTTTTTTTTACTTTTCACGATGGACTAATGAGCTAACTACTAAACCAACTTAACTTTGTATGCAACCAAAATTGAGATGCAAATTAAACAGCCCCTTATCTTCTGAGGAACTTTGTAGTATAATTTAATATTATTCTCTTAAGGAATAAAATAAATATTGTATTATGCTCAATTAAACTTCAAATTAAAGTACTATTACTACCTTGATCAAATGGCTTGATGATAATTAATATACCACGCTACTATTTGATACTATCCTTCTTCGTATGATTTAATTTGGGTATGGTCAACTTGCCAATTAGAATATGCCAGCTATCATGTCATGAGAATTTATTTTATCCATTATTATGACATTCTTATTCTTTAATTTTTCTCTTAGTTGTGCTCTATTATTATGCAACAATATCATTTGGCAGACATGTAGAATAATGCCCTTTAGCTAAATAAATTAGCTTGATCAATAATCTATTAAGAATCTCTGCCTTTATAAATAGAAAAAAAAAAAATGCATATCAAAAATCAAGGATTTTTGAGTCTTGGTGGGTTATGTATGAGAGAAGAAAATCAAAATTTTGATTATTATCGAAAGATTCGAGACTTCGAAATAAAAGAGGCTCTAAAGCGGATGAAAAATGGTAGGGTAGTAGGACCCGATAATATTCCGATTGAAGTTTAGAAGGGCTTTAGAGAGAAAGACGTCAGTTGGTTAACCAAGTTTTTTAATGAGATTTTAAGGTCTAAGAAGATGCCAGATGAGTGGAGAAAGAACACCTTGATACCTATCTACAAGAATAAAGGGAATATATAAAGTTGCGAAAACTATAGAGGGATCAAGTTCATGAGCCATACCATGAAATTATGGAAAATAGTGATAAAACGGAGGTTGAGACAAGAGACACAAGTAACAGAGAACCAATTTGGTTTTATGCTAGACAGATCCACCACTGAAGCTATATACCTGTTAAAAAGAATTATAGAGAGGTATCATCATAGTAATAAAAAGGATCTACATATGATGTTTATTGATTTGGAAAAAGCGTATGATAAAGTGCCAATGGAGGTCTTATGGAATGTTTTAGAAAATAAGAGAATAAGGATCGCATATATATGATGGGGCTACAACTAGTGTGAAGACTCAGGGTGGTGTGACAGAGGAATTTCCTATCAGTATAGGATTACACCAGGGATCATCCTTAAATCCATACATTTTCACATTAGTCTTGAAAGTACTCACAGAGCATATCCAAAAGCCTGTATCATGGTGCATACTTTTTGCCAATGATATCGTCCTTATGGGAGAGTCAAGAGAAGATCTAAATAAGAAGTTGTAGTTACGGAGAGAAGCTCTAGAAGTGTATGGTCTGCGCATAAGCCGCAGTAAGATGGAATATATGGAATATAAGTTCGGCATGCGAAGGAAAAACCCTAATATAAAGGTGAAGATTGGAGATAACATCATACGAAAAGTTAAGAGTTTTAAGTATCTTGAGTGCATCATACAGGATAATGAAGATATTGAATAGGATGTAAATCATAGGTTCTAAGCAGGTTGGTCTAAATGGCGGAGTGCATTTGGTTTTATATGTGACAAAAAAGTGCATTTGAAACTTAAAGGTAAATTTTATCGCACTGCTATCAGACCGGCTATGCTTTATGGTACAGAGTGTTGGGCGGTCAAAGGGGGCACGAACATAAGCTAAGTGTGGCAAAGATGAAGATATTGAGATGGATGGGTGGTTATACACGATTGGATAAAATAAGGAATGAAGATATAAGAGAGAGAAAGTTGGAGTAGCATCTATTGTGGAAAAGGTGGTAGAATTGCGTCTCAGGTGGTTCGGATATGTGAGAAAAAGACCGACAGAACACCTAGTCAGAAAGGTGGATGAGATGGAAGATGGATAATGGGTGAAAGGCAGAGGAAGACCTTTGAAGACAATCCATGAGGTGGTCAAACGAGATCTACATGTAAACAGTATTTCTATTAATATGATACATAATAGAGCTCAATGACATCGTTTGATTCATGTATCCGATCCCACCTAGTGAGACAAGATTTTGTTGTTGTTGTTATTTGTTTGTATCAAAAATCAAAATAGCAATATATAATTACAAAATCCCATTTTTTCAATAAAATTATAATACACTTTTGCTTATTTCTTCTATTTTAAATTTTAATAGATTTAATTTAAATGTACTAATAATATAAATTATTAATAATTTTTTATACGATTATCTAATCTTATGTGATATCAAAATGAAGGTTCATATTTTATTATAAAAATCAAAATAACAAGAAATATCCAAAAAAAAAAAAAGAAATTCCCATGTATTTGTGATCACACAATGATGTGACTCCTAATGCAAATGAAGTCGTTATCTACATATTCCACTCACTAAATACAAAACTAATCATAATCAGAGTATTAATCACTCTATTATGACTTCATGACTCATTCCACACCTTTTTCTTCTTTTCTTTCTTTGATAGATATAATAATATACTAAATTGTAAAGGACCAAAAAAATAAAAAAGAAAGAAAAGCAGAAGAATACGCGTTGATATGAATTAATTAAAAAATAGTACTACAAATAATAAAGGTAGAAAGTTGAAGGTTGTGATCGATGTCTTGCTTCCGAAGTATTTTATTATTTGGTACATAAAGTCAACATTTTATGCATTATTACTACAAACTTAATTAAGTCCTTAAAATAATTTTTCACGTAGTTATGTATTTGTATTGCTTAGGAAGCAATGGTGGTTGTGACTTGTGAGTATATATACATATACAACATCCAAATGAGTTACACTCCCAAAGCACAAACCAGATAACTTAACTAAATTCTATATTAATAACTTCATTTTTTTTTTCCTAACAATTTTCTTAACAATATTGTTATGATCATTTAAAATGAAATATTCAACAATTTTACGTATACATAAGAAATCAACTACTAAATCAATTATTTATATAAAATATACACATTAAAATAAATAAAATAATACATATATTTATACATAAATATATAATAGTTAATTTAATATACTTATTTTTATATAAATATAATATTTTTTATAAACATTTAAACTTATTTGTTTTTAATATATAAATTATAAAATATTAAAAACTTTAATTCTTAAATTTTTTTAATAAAAGAGTAAAACGACAAATAAATTTATAAAAATTTATGCTTCGGACAAATGAATCGTTAAAGTAAATAAAATACTAATAAAGTTTTTTATTTGTAGATCCACAACCTTCAAATTAACTCTTATGTTAGAGGAAAAGGTTTTAATTTAAACTAATGTGTCTATATTTGTCATTTTAAAAGACTTTATAGATATTTTTTTTGGAAGCCACTCAGATAAACATGCCTAAAACGTCTTTTTTTAAAGATGTTTTTATATTGTGTTTTAATTGGTTTCTGTATAATTTATTCCGTGTTCCTCATCACATATTATTAAATTTCTCAAAAGATTTTCTTTCCAAAAACACTAAAAAATATTTAATTTGGACTAAAACAAAAAAAGTAATAGATTAACTATTAGATTTTTTTAAAAGATTATTTACATAAAAAATATATCACATATATATATATATATATAACAAGCTCAGGCGTTTAAAAATTTTTATAAATAAAAAAAATAATTAATTTATATTCGTACAATATATAAAATAATTACTATATTATTATTATATTATAGATTAAGATTCACTAATTTAATTTTATTTTATTTTTAATATAAGTATTAGACATAAATAAAATTTTTATAATTAAATGTAGTGTAACAAAATATATATAATATTAATTAGTTCTTAAAAATTTTAAAAAAATAGTTTCTCATTTTAGTAAAATAACTATTTATTAAAGTAGACAAATTAATTATTTTCTTCTCATATACGGTTTTTTTAAGACATAAAAGCAATTAATTAGGACATTGGTTAAGATAATTAAAGTCACTATTTCATTAAATTTTTAATTTAAAGAAAAATCCTAGTTAATTTTGGTATAGAAATTTCGAATTTAAAAACATTGATAAAAATTATGTTGAATTTTTATTTATTTGATTTTCATTTAAATTAAGCACTACATAAGTTAAAGTTCTGTTTTGAAGTTATATTCGAGCTTTAATCTGATTTTTAAAGTTTCAATTTACTTAGTTTGATTTTTTAACTTAGGTATCCGTGACTCATATTAGGGTTTTAAGTGTTTAGTTAAAAATAAAAAATAAGGTAAAAAAATTTCAATTGTCACATCAAATAGTCGCTAGAATGTATAATGTAGCAGTCGTTAGTCCATTTCAGCATGTCGTTAACGATTTTGTGAGACAGTGACAAAAATGAGATTAGGAACCAATGTGAGTCATAACTATTAAGTTGGGAGACATAATTGTTAGAACTGATTAGGAACCAATTGGGAGACATAATTTGTTGTTGCTTGATTAGGAACCAATTGTGAGTCATAACTATTAAATTGAGTAAATCGAAATTTTTGAAATTAGATTGAAATATAATTGTTAGAACTAAACCAGTGATCGAACCGATCAAGCTACTGGTTCACTGGTTTATTGGTTCAACTGATAAATCACTGGTTGAACCGATAAAACTAGTCTCACGTAAATATAAAATATAAAATAGTTAAAAACTTAAAATTAAAATTTGAAATACATACCTTCACTAACATTTTATGAAGAATCAAGTCTCAACTTCTAAAAATAACTAATATAAAAAAAATCATAAAATTTTAATACTACAATAGTATCTTATTTTGACATAATAAAAAAATAATTAATTCACAAAGCCTATCATCTAACTATAATATCAGTAGATTTTAACACTAACATCAAAACAAATAACCTTAATCACAATACTAGCAATAAAATAGATCAAGTAAATTAATAAATTTTTAGTGAAATTTATATTTATATTAATAATGGTATATAATTAAAATATAATTAATTTTAAAAATAGAAAAAACAAAAATTAAATTAAATTAGATATTTATGTATACTATATAATTAGTATTTGTCAAATATAGTACTTAGAAGTGCAATAGCTAAGTGGCAAGTAGAGGTTACTTTTGCTCCAAGGTTCTTGGTTCGAGATCTTGTGGAGACATTTTAAAATTTTTTTCAAGCAGACCAGTTTGGTTAGACCGGTTTGCACCGGTTCTTACCAGTTCACACCGATTTTATTCTTTAAACGGTCCAAAGAGTAAACTGAACTGGACTATAATCCAGTTCTAGTCCGGTTCATTAGTTTTCTGGTCGAACCAACCTATCCAGTTCGATTTTTACAACTATGGATATAATAATGGTAATTAAGTTGACCATTCAGTTGTTTTAATGGTAATTAAAATCTAATAATAGTTTATAATAAAAGAAACATTCTTTTGCAATAATGAACCTATAGTAATAGTTAGGGGTGTTCATAGATTAGATCATATCCATATAAATCCACCGTATTTATCCGTATCTGATCTGTAATTTGAGAATATGATCTGATCTGTAAGATGATCGGATTGGATCGAATCGGATCCACACTCTAATCAGATAGAAGTAAATATGTTTAAAAAAGTAAACAAAAAAAATTATTGACTTTTTTTTATAAAAATAAATTTTTTTATATTTTTTATTTTATGGATATATTTGATATCTGATCCAAGCATAAAAAGTGCGAATATCGAATTTGATCTAATGAGTTTAGTGCGGATTGGATCGAAATTTTAGCCATATCCCATCTGTAAACACCCCTAGCAATAATAACTAAAAAATTATAATGATTATATTTTTAACTAAGAGGAAGTGCAAAAAAAAAAAAAGTACTAAATACAAGAACATTTAATCAAATATTAAAAAAAAATTTTACTTTAAAACATACCGTTGGACTTTTTTTGCTCATAATAATAATAATAATAATAATAATAATAATAATAATAATAATAATAATAATAATAATAATAATAATAATAATAATATGATAATTGCTTTGTATATCACACAAATATAAACGTTTTTTTTTTCTATGATCTTAAGAAAGGTTTTGTAAGTCTCTAACTTTGTTGTCGATTTTTGTAGTGTTAGCTCTCATATTATCAATTTGATTCATATATAATTCAGATGATAAATTATTTGGTGACGTGCTTTCTTTTTTACTGTGATATACTTGTTTATTATTATTATTATTATTATTATTATTATTATTATTATTATTATTATTATTATTATGTACATTAAAAAATAACAGGCCAAATTATTGCCATAACATAATAGAAGTATGGAAGTTTATCATTCTTCTCTAATGGAGGAAACAAAATTCTTTTCAATAATTTATTTAACGTTTAGTAGAATAAAAATAAATTTTATTAGAATAAATTTTAGTACGAGTTTAATATGTTTATTCATCATAAAATATTTATAGAATTACTCGTAGATAAATTTTGGAAAAAAGAAAAAAAAAACCATGATTTTTAATTTTATTTTTAAATAAACTTTATTTTTAATTTTAAAATAAATTTTATTTTTATTTTTTAATAATATTAATTTTTTACCGTATATAATTATTCAATTATTTTTTAATCATATATAAATAAATTACTCTTAATAAGACTTTTTTGTGTTATTCAATTATCTTTTTTTAAAAAATAATTAATTATTAAAATAATTAAATTTTTCACAACAAAAATAATAAAAAATTATGAATGAAAAAAATTAACCATCCTGATACTTTTTTGTATTTTTATTCATATTTTAATTATAAACATAAATATAATTTAATTATATTATTTATGAAATGTGACTATAGATGTAGATAAAATTTAGTTATATTACTTATATATAGTTTCATTGTATTGTATTACTTATAAAGTTAGATTATAATTATGACAATAGAATTGTTCTTGTATTTTTATATGTGTGACTAATTGGTGGTGTTAAAACATTACTCTTAATTATAAATAAGGTTTATAATTTAAAAAATCAAAGACTCAATTAAAAAGATACGAAAAAAATGATGTTAAAATATTCTAACTCTTTAAAATAAAAATATTCGAAATTTAATTAAAAATTATTTAAAATTTAAACTCAATAAAAATTTATATTCAATGTGTTTTGTATTAAATATATTTAATAACCTATTATATCATATTATATCATATTGGTTGAAATTAGTTTTTATAATGTTAATTTTTTAATAACACTTTATTAGAAAAAACCATCTTTTCAGAATTTTTTAAAAACTAATTGATATTATATATATTTTATTACAATATATCTTGTTATAAAAAAATTATATATTTCTAATGCTTATATTAAAAATAAAAACAAAATTTAAATTAGTAAATTTTAATCTATAATATAATAATAATATAGTAATTATTTTATATATTATACGAATAAAAATTAATTATTTTTTATTTATAAAATTTTTTAAGAGCTTTTATATATATATATATATATATTTTGATGAATGTGATATATTTTTTTATGTAAATAATCTTTTAAAAAAAATCTAATAGTTAATCTATTACCTTTTTTGTTTTAGTCCAAATTAAATGTTTTTTATTATTTTTGGAAAGAAAATCTTTTGAGAAATTTAATAATATGTGATGAGGAACACCGAATAAATTATACCAAAACCAATTAAAACACAACATAAAGACATCTTTAAAAAAAGACGTTTTAAGCGTGTTTATCTGAGTGGCCTCCATTTTTTTTATAGATTAATCGGTCCCAAATATAAATTTTTAAGGATTTATTTCTCACTTTATCTTTAATAAAATATATTTTATATTAGATACCTTAATATCTAAATGTTATATTTTTGAGTAAAGTGACAATTTATTTTTAAAAAATTTTAACTTTTGACTAATTAATTTTTTTTTAAAAAAAATATCAATGAAATCTTTTATAATAACAAATAGGAAATATATTATAGCTCAAATAGTATAGTCTCCATACTCAATTAAGAGGTTGCGGGTTCGAGTCTCCTATCTTTGGTAAAATAAAAAAAGAAATATATTATGTCTTTTTTGTCAATAAATAATACAAAATAAAATAAAATTATTCATATATTTTATTATTTAAAATATGTATTCTATTATTATCATATGAACATAAAAATAATGCTATTTAAAAAAAATCTTCCAAATTTTTATATTATCATTTTCAATTGCTCTCTATTTTAAGTTTTACATAATAAATTATTAGAAATACATTTATCATTTGCTATTATAGAAGATCTAAGAGTGATTTTATTTGAAAGAGTTAATTAGACATTGAAATTACTAGTTGTTACTTTACATTTTTTTTTTTTTGCATCTGATTCCTTAATTTTTATTTATTTGTTTATTTATATGACGAGAGAGAACCAAGTACATATGATTGATTGACTCCATGCATTGTTCTCTTCTGCGATTCCAATGTACCTTCAAACGTTAGTAGTTACATAAATCCCTCCACCTTCAACACAAAACACAACCACCTACGAAATTTTAAGGTGGTGGTTGGTGTTGGTGCAATTGTTTTCTCTTCTTGAACTCAAGGTGTTCGACAAAATGGGTAGCAGAGAAACTGCAACTGCAAGTGTTGGTGATGGTGGAACAAAACCAATGATAATGGAAGGGTGGTTATACCTCATACAATCCAACCGTTTGGGGCTTCAGTTCTCGAGAAAGCGCTACTTCGTGCTAAAGGGTCACCATCTTCGAAGTTACAAGTACCCTCCTTCACTTTCTCGCAACAACAACAACCACCACCACCTTCTTCCTCTCAGAAGTGCTGTTCTTGACTCCACCATTCGGGTCCTTGATAATGGCAGAGAAACCATTAACAGAAAAGTAACTTCCTTTTCTTATCATTATCATAATTTTTTTACTCTGATCTCATTTTTCATCATCCTTCATTGTTTTCACCAATTTTTATTTTTCTTCCTTCAGGTGTTTTTCATGTTCACCCTTTACAGCACTTCCAATCACAGCAATCAACTAAAGGTGACTTCTTCACATTTTCATCACTTTCTTTTCATTCATTTTTTTTAGAACTATCTAGATCAGGTGGATCCACAAGCATTGGGTTGGTTGAGTGGATGCCAAGATCTTCGATGTTAGGCAGCCATATTAGCTGATTCCTGGGTAGGTCTAAAGAATGCAAAAACTAAAAGTTAAATTGGGGATTAGTCCAATAAGAAGAGTGAACCTCATCCACTGAAAAGCATTTTTATCTATTGATTTAGTTATGATCAGTCACAATGACATTGTTCAATCCAATTAGCTATACTTAGTATGATGGATTGTTTTTTTTTTTTTTTTGGATAAAAAATATGTGTGTAACCATAGATATACTCACATCACTATTGTACGAATTATGTTGTAGGTAGTAGACTAGTAGCAGTAGGTACAAGTCAAGCCCATGATAAAGAGCTGCTCTGGTGGTTTTTAACTAGTTATCATGCTTAAGAAACTTGAGGCCTTTTTGCTATTACTGGCATTTTTATTATTTGAGAGTTTGGTACAATGTAAAATTATGAAGTGTGAATGTTAACAATTGATTATAGTTAGGAGCAAGCTGTCCTGAA